>NC_133591.1:4450000-4749555 GCF_964106895.1 Numenius arquata
CAGGTTTTGGATTCTAATAGATGTCTTTCAATCTGCATCTAGATCTGGAAGTGTCACAAAGATCTCAAACTCATAACAGTTTTCAGTTCCAACCTCCGCTGCCACCTGGACATCCATCGATGTCAACTCCTCCTCCTTTACCACCAGGAACACCTCCACTAAATCTTACCCCACCTCAGCCTTCAACACCCACCCACCCTCCTCTTCCTAGGACTACTCCACCGTCAAATCCTTCCAGTGATATTCCTCAGCCAAAAATAGTGGACTCTGTCATGGATGAGGATACTCTGACCTTGGAAGAGCTAGAGGAACAGCAGCGATTAATCTGGGCAGCACTAGAGCAGGCAGAAAGCACAAACAGTGACTCTGATATTCCTGTTGATACACCTTTAACTGGGAATTCTGTTACATCATCACCATCTAGGAATGAAGTAGATCTTGTTGCAGAAGTAAGGTCATCTGATAAGGTGACTACAGTGGAAACTACATTTTCTGACATCAGTGAACAGATACCAGAAAATGAACATTCTACAATGAGTCCTAATCCAGGAGATAGTTTACTTAACTTAAAGGAAAATCCTGATAATACAGATTCTGAAGGTTTGCTGGATAACACCATGCCTGCTCCTAACCATGAGGTTAACGATGGAGAAAATATGGGTGGTAATAAAGTGGTCACAAGCACTGAATCATCTGCAAAAAACTCCAGTCTTGTTCCTGATATGAGCAAGTTTGCTGTAGGCATAACACCATTTGAATTTGAAAATATGGCAGAATCAACAGGCGTTTATCTACGAATAAGAAGCCTGTTAAAAAATTCCCCGAGAAACCAGCAAAAGAAAAAGACTTCATCTTAACTGGTCTTCCTTTGTTTCGTTATGTCCAAATCCCTGCTTCCTTGTCTCTCCTCCAATTTGACAAACTCAGATAACTTTCCTCATCCTTTTGCGGGAAGGAGAAAATCTAGACAAATACAGCTGTACCCAGTTCTTCCTTGGAATTGAAGTCAGTGCAGGGCTTCTGTATTGACCAGGACCACCAATGCGGTCAGAAAATATAGAAGAATTTTTCCCAAATTGCATCCTTCCACTGAGGAATAACAGGACTGTTGGTTTGTTAACAGCGTTTTACATGCCAATACATGAAACTCTAAAAAGAGGAGTTTGTGGTTTGCTGTTCATTATTTTGGCTAAGATTTATATTGTCCTTCAGTTTCAGGTGGATTGGTGATTTTTTTTTTATATCTGTCCTTTGTACAATAATCTATACTTTATACATTTTGCTAATTACCCTGTAGATAAGTTTAATATATTCAGGATGTTTTTAAAAAGGTCTAACATTAAGATTTCCCACGTCAAAATCCGGGCAATTGGATGAAAATAATCAGGGATTACCAGCATTATCTTCACCATTTCAAATATTTTTATAAATTATTTATGTGGGTCAGTTTTAATTACCACTGTATCTTTTGTAACATCGTCCTTCATGTAAACTTCTGTACATACGGGTTCATTGTTGTGTACAGTGGTTTAATAAATGAGCTTTTATATAAAGATTTTTTTTAAATTGGAGTCCTACACCATCAAAGTACTGATTTTTGAAAAGTAGCTGCTGAAGATAATTAGAAAAACAAGCTGATTAAAATGAGGAAGAATGAAGTTAAATTATTTAGGAAGGTTCGTGACTATCGGGTTCAGGTTTTCATAACCAAGAAGCTGTTAAAATTATTTTAGCTACTTAAATAGAACCTTGCCATACCATTCAATTTTCATAATCTGAAGAATTGCTCACTTCTGAAAGCTTAAAGGTGTAATAATTCTGTTGATTAATTATTCTAACACTCTTTTTCCTTCTCTTAATTGTCTTCAGAGGGACCTGTAGGTGGAATGACTGTACGTTATTTGCATTGCCAACAGAGGGAGTACTAGATTGACTTAACAGTTTTCATTGGAGCTGGTAAAGCATTTGTTTGTCTTTGTATAAACGCAGGAAAAAAGTCTTTCTAGCCAAACGCGACACGTGGTAAACCAAAGGTATTTTCAAGTATCTAAGAAAAGACTTGTGAAGGTGGAATGTTTAAAGGTGGTTTTGGTAGATATATCTCCAGAGACTGAACTTATTCTTCAAAATTCTCAGCTTTGCATATAGTACATATTTCCTAAAGATCCTTACAATATGTGATATTAGTACACTCTGCATTTGAATGTTTAAAAGAACCCCAGCCCTTTTGTAGCTAAAGCTTTCGTGTTTATTTCCTTTTTTTTTTTTTGCTCTAAACTTCACAGGAAGGGTAAACCAAAGTGTCTTTATCTATGAACAGCTCGTCTTCCAAGAGGCTGAAAAAACTTTTGCAGCACATACCAGTTCAGTGTATCTTGTTGGGTTTTGGAAAGTACTGGTCAAGGTAAATGTTCATCCTATGTGCTAAAACAGAAGGGTTTTGCTTTCTCATCTTTTCTAGGAGAAATAGTATTACTTTCTGTAATAGGAATGGGTAACAAAATAGTATGTTTCTTCCAGCTTCTGCACACTTTACGAAGAAATCTCTGTTGGGAAGCCCATAGAAATCTTGTACTTTCTCCATTCCTCTTCCTCCCATGGAGTTAAAGGTGGTAATGACAGCGTACACGAGCCATTGTGCTGCATCGTTCGCATGTGGATGATAATATGATGCAGGGTATGAGGTAATGATTTCAGGCATACACACCTTTTGGGTGTGTTGAGGTGCTCATATTTTAAACATGCAGTTCTCTTTCCACACCTTGGAAAATCTTTTTTTAATAGCTCTTATGAAATGCTGCCTCTTTAATAGGACGTAGAGCCTAAACTTTGCAGGAGTACTCGTATATTTCTGCCTTGCTTACAGATGCCACAAGATGAAAATCATCCTTATATCCTTAGTACCCTTTAGCGCTCTGTATGTTTACAATAAATTAATAATAAATCACCCTTCCACCTAATTGTTCAGAATAGAAAAGCCTGTTACGAATTAGAGCATAAACTATTAGACTTAGACCACCTATTCCATATATTGAGAACTCTTCTTCCTTTTTTCTTTCCTTATTCTATCCATCTTAAACATCTGTAGATGTTTAGTTTGAAGTCTAAGGCTGCCAAAATCCAAACCCTTTTTCGCTAATGATCTGCGTAACTGATGATCTCTATATTAAAACAAAAAACTTACCCCTCGGTAGCCTAAAAATTTCTTTACTTACGTGGTAAAGCAGAACATAGCTGAGAATAGAATACTTCCATTTGTTATTCTTTTGCCTTTCCCATTGTAAAGAAAACTTATAAAAGTTACTGTAATACTTCTTTTTTAATAGAAAAGAATTTTTGTAATGCATATGTTTTGATGTCAAAAAACCATACAGCCTACAGGAGGAACTGTGTAACTTTTGTTTTTAACTTCTAGCAATTGTTTTGAAATAAGGGTAATCATACAAAATGCTCAGAACTCAGAGGTACCTTTTAAATTGTTCTTTTAAATCTTGTCTTTTAAATTTTCCTTTCTATGGAGGCGGCAGTCAGTATGAGAAGATTGAGCAGAATCAATGAGTAAAACTCCTGTATTTACCTCTGCTGTAAGACATACAGTTAGTTGGGGTTGGGGAGCTACGCCTGCTGTTTCTTTCACGGTTAGGAATGAATTAAGCTTTATCTCTTAGCTGTTTATCTACACTCCACTTTTCCTTTCAAGTGCTATGTATTGTTGCACTGAAGATGCTTGTAATTACCGAATTTCTTGCATCTCTCAGGTGTAACTTTTCAAATTGGTTTTGTATATTGAAACTGCAATCAGATCACACTGCAAGGTCTGAGAAAAAGCTGAATAGCAAAGTATTTCTGTTACTTTTAAGTCACATTCCCATGGTGATGGGTGTGGTGTAATAACCTAGATTAGAGCTTACTAAAATGAATGAGTAATAAAATTTGTAATGAGGTGGGTATAGTGTGAGCAGGCGTCACTCACATTTTCCCACAGATTCCTGTTGGCATCGTACTCATGTTTGTTTACGGCATTTGGAACAGCAGAAGTATTTTAAAATATTGAAAATATTTTAAAATGTACATCTAAAAATATCTAATCTGTGCAGAATATTCAGGGTATCAGTCCGGTGACTAGTTGTCTCTTAAAAAGATTTGAATTTCTAACTTACATTTTTATAACCTAATTCACAGTGCTGAAAACGTCACAAAAAGAGAAATAGCTGAGATTCTAGAAGACATCTGAAAGATGTGTTAGCTGCTAAGAAGAATTATTTTTACTGCAAACTGTAAGGCAGGGTAGCTGGGGAAAAGAAAAAAAACAAAACCCAAAGAGGAGGAAAAAGCTTAAATATAATTAAATTGTTCCGATGCATTGGTAGTTGCCATGGAACTCCATAGGACCTTCATTTTGTAACATGGCTGTGTTGCCTCTGGTAAGTAAATGCCATTGAAGACTTATGTTGTTCCTAAGAATTTGTTGTAGAGTCATGCTCACATTTTGGGGAGTGGGAGGGGATGAGTCAGAGGTAGGAATTGGTCCCGATCCTTGGAGAAGCTTACAAACAGGATGGATTTAATAACGTGGTAATTAGCCTGTGACAATTGGACACTTCCTGAACTTTAGTTAACTACAAGCAACAAAGATTTGACATGGGATTTTTTACAATGTATATTTAGCTGTCGTCCAATGACTGAATAACAATGTGTTTACCCTTTCTTTAGAAGTCGGGACTCTCAATAAGGAAAAAACCTTCTGCTTTGCTTCTCTGTAGGTGAGATTTCAGGTTTTGATGGTATCTACATAAGTGATAGAATGATTTGCATAGTCCATCTTTTTAATAGACTATGGTTTCTCAGTTATCTGTGAAATGAAACACTAATAATCAAGATAAACATTAATGTTTAATTAACTATCTTGATTAAACAGGCAGGCAGAAAGGATTCCTTAAATACTGTCTGTTTAAATGCTGTTCTCTGTTTCACCCATGTTGGGTAGAAAAAATAATGTAAAAGTGTAAGAGTAAGCGTGAGGCTTCAGGATGCTACATCTCTTTAGGATCAGTATAGCTGTAAATAGCTGAGCAAAATGTACCAGTCAGGTTAAAAGGGGAGGGGGGAATCCTGTTCTGTTCTTGCAAAACTAGAAACAACTACAGAAAATAATAGTGCAAGTTTCTGTGCTGGGATTTTTGAAGCAGCACTTCTGTGATTAAAAAAAACCCCAATATTATTTGTTTGTTCTGAAGCAGGTGTGACCATCCATTCTCTATAGGAATTGCCAAATTCAATGTACATATTGAAGAGACCGTTCAGTGGAAAAAAAAATCCTGTACTCAAAATTGTCATACTTGGCTGGAAGATTGAATATAAAAATGGATCTCTTAAGATATCTTTAAATGCAGTTCTTAAAGAACAATACTTCAGCTCTTCTGAAAGCTTCAGTAAGTTTGGACCCTTCACATACCTGGAAAAGGGCAGAAACCATTTCAGCTGGTGTTCCTACATTATAGAAGAGAACAGTTTTAATTCTAAAGTGGGCCTTACGCTTGTGGCCAGGATGCCAGTAGTTACGTTAGCATCCTGAATTTCCCTGGAGCATCCAGCAGTTCCTGTTCTCACAGAGTTATGAAAATATCTATATATTATATGTTGACTGATCCGATCATGCGGCTCAGAGGAGAGAGCCACTAGGAGTGGGATCAAAGATGTTCTGGCTTTCAATCGTATTTAGTCCTTCAGAGTGATTTATAGCACCAGCATCTTTTTTATAATGATTGCTCAAATTGGATGTGAACGTAGTAAATGTTACTGTTACTACAGTCTGCGTATAGCTCCACCTAAGTGTAGCCTGGTACACAGAACCTGTCAAACGTTTCTAATTGGGATGAACTTAAGTTACAGTCGCTCTAAAGCTACTCTTCTTGTGGTTTGAAGGTTGATACTGGTTGAATGACGGATAACTAACTCCCTTGTTTCCTACAAGATTACTTTGATCTTGAAGCCAGGAATCTGCTCGCTAGGAAATTACATGAAAAAGCAACAGCACATTCACTTTATAAGTAGAAGCTTTTGATCTATGCGACGTCATTCTCAATTCTTGCTTCAGTAATAGGACGTTTTTAGCTTTAGCCTTGCAAGGGAGTAAAGAAAGCTATTTACACATTTGAACTGTATTTTGACTGTTATTTCACCACTGTCATTTACTGCTTGCACTTTATTTACAGGGTCTACAAGAACAGCGCAAAGCTACAACTCTTAGTTCCTGTCTGCAAGAGTAATCCGACTTCCAGTTGCTGTGCTCCATGCTGGATACATCAGCTTAATGTTGGGCATTGAACTGCTTACACTGCCTCCACCTACATGGTAACAAATTAACAGTGAGACAGAAAAAATCAAATTAATGAAGGAAAATGATGGAAAACTATACACTTAGAGAAAAACACATTCTATATTAGCACCAGATTGATACAGAAAGCTCAAATTTACAATACTAGAAGCAAGCATGAAGGTTTGCAACTGTGGTTCTCAAGCCAACAGATATTTTGGGCAAGTGTTCTGTAAAGTTAGTCCGACTCTCTGGTTTTTACCCTAATTGCAGTTTTTTTGCTAGGGGTTATTTCCGTAGCTGGGGGCTGCAGGGTCATTTTTTTATTGTTCTTTCAAGCAATCATTCGCTGGCTCTGCGCTTCTAAACACAAACTAATATTTAAATCCTGAAGTCCTTATTCAGCAAAACTTTTATTGAATTTTGCAGAGAGAAAGAAGGGTGGCTGTACATGGATTCGAGTATCTTTCAACATCTAGCGGCCGTGGCAAGAGATTCTATTTAACATTTAGGAAGTGAAATTCTAACAAACGTTGCTAAATGCTGAGCTAGTCGAAACCTATTATTTGGGGGGCTGTGTCACACCATTTTGTGCTTTACCACGCTGGATTAATGCCAAAAGAGCGAAGCCAAAATGAAACACAAATTGCAATCGGGCTCCAGCAATGGAACTGCTTTCTCATCACCCTTTTGTTCGAAGGGCATCATGCAGAAACCAAATGATCTACGCGACTGCAGACTGAGGTCTGCTTTGTGATGAATTCAGCAGTTACGGGCCAGCTCTGGCTGGGCTCTGCTGCCTGTTTGTAAGAGGTAGAGAAGCGAAGCAGAGGTGTTTGAACTCAGCCTTGAAAATTGGTATTAAATTGTTGATGATGGTGCTGGAGCTGCTGCCGCAGCTGTTTAAACTTTAGCCATGGGATCGCGCCAGGTTCCAATGTGTTGCTTCACAAACACAATGACAATTAAAACGCTCAGTACTTTAGAGACAGAATGATAAATTTCTGGGCATCGGGACAAAAGGAAAATGGAGATAAGAAGCAGACAGTGAAGTTATTCACCCACTAAGAGCTATGTGCTTCACACCGCCCTGTCTCTTCTCCCCACCCTCTCCCCCTTCCTCCTCCTCCTCCTCCTCCCCCTCCTTTCATGCCTGCCCGCTGCCGCAGCGCCTTCCCCGCTGCTCGGGCCCCCTCCCCGCTGCTCGGGCCCCCTCCCCGCTGCGGGGACCAGGGCGACCCTCCGCACCGGGCCGTGCCCGGCCTCCCCCGGCGAACCCCTCCGGGCCGCCCGGGAAGGCAGCGTCAGACCGAGGGGAGCCCCTTCCCCCGGCGGCGGCGGCCACCCCCCCGGGGGGCGAACAAAGCAATTAGTGGGGAGACAAAGGGGGGAAAAAAAAAAAAAGAAAAAAAGCGAAGGGAGAACGAGGGGGAGCGGGGAAGGGGCGCGGAGGGAGGCGCGGTTCCCGCTGCTGCAGTCTCCGCCTCACGCCGCCGCGGGCCCCGCCGGGCGCAGACGTTGTCCGCCCGCCCCGCCCCCTGCCAGCCGGGGAGGCGCCGCCGCCGCTGCAGAGGAGGAGGAGGAGGAGGAGGGAGGAGGCGGTGGCGGCGGCTGCGCCCGGCGCTGGCGGCGGCCGGGGAAGGCGGCGGCGCGGAGCCGAAGGCAGCAGCGGTGAGGCCGCCGCTTGGGGCCGGCGCAGGGGAGGGTGGCGGCGGCGGCGGTGGTGTCTGAGGGTGGGGGGAGCCTTCGGCCGCTTCCCGCCTCGGGGCCTCCCGCTTCCCGTCCGGCCGCTTCGGCGGGCGCCACGCTGTGCCCGCGCCGGGGCCGTGAGGGCGGTGAGGAAGCGAGGCGGCGCGGCCGGCGGTGAGGGGACGGCGGGGCGGCGCTGAGGGACCTGGCGCTGAGGGACGCCCTGCGTGGGGGCTGAGGGGTCCCGAACGGGACGTGAGGCGGGGGGCAGCGCTGGGGGGGGGGGGGGCGATGCCGGGCTGGGTGGGGCGAGGCTACCCCTCCGCCCCGCCACCCACCCCCGGGGGAGCTGTTGGCCTCCGCCACACGTGCCGGTGCCTCCCCGCCGGCCTGCCCGGGCCGCGGTGACAGCAGCCGGTTTGGCTGGTTCCCGAGCTCTGTGCTCGGGCTTGCCGAGCTCATTCCGCTCTCGTACGGCTTCTTCCCCCCCCCCGCCACCACCTCCCGCCGCCGCCGCCGCCGTGGCCCCGGTTGGATGGGGCCTCCGTAAACTCGGAGGCGGCAGCACCCCGGGGGGGGCGCAGGGCCCTCGGGGCGGGGGGTGCCTTGGTGGTTCGTGAGGAGCAGGGAGAGACGCCAGGGTCTGCAATGTGCTTCCTCGCTCCAGTGGGAGATGCAGCGCAGAGCTTGGTGGTGGCGACTTGGGTGGGTGATTCCGGGGGGGGGAAGGGGGCTGAGAACCCCCCGGTGAACGCTGACCTGCGTCCCACACCTATACGCTGATGTTTTACTGATTAACCGTTTGGCTTATAATTCACTTTGGCTTTTTATTTTTGGTTTTATGCCTGCTCCCCACGCTGGCGTTGTTTTCAGAGCAGGTGGTTTGAAGGTGAGCTGCTCTGGTGTCACCCCACGGTTCCGGGTGGCTCGACCAGAGTTTGCTGCCGTGTTTATGGCCAGCTCTAGACCTGTGGGATCCCCGGGCAGAGGCTCTGGGCCCCTCCTGCTTTCCGCTATATCACTGGTGCTGCTACCTAAGGCCATTCAGTGCTCTCTTTTCTGCGCCCCAGCTGTCACCGGGCACGAAGTAATTGCTGCTGTTACTCTGATGTTGATGTGGCTCCTGCTGCATTAAAATCAGGAGCTAGCTTCCCCTTTCATTATAACATCCTCACGTGTGTTTTTTAAAACATAAAAATAAATAAAACCAAAGTTAACACCATAAAATAGCCTTTCTAAACCATAGCATGGGGAAGAAAATTTAGTCTGTGACTGCGTATGTTCACGATTAAAAACCTGACTGTGAAATGAAGATTCTTTGCTCCTCACCCCTTCTCTTTCCCGTGTGCTGGATGGGTAGGGTTTTATGGAAGTCCACAGGTTGCTTTGGGATCTTTGAGCAGAAAGATTTTTTAAACATGTGATACCTGTATTGACATGCCGGAAGAAGAAAGAAAAGAGGAAATGCCTTTATGCCAGCTGCTTTGCGAGTAACTTTATTTAAAGAACAGAAATATGCATGTAGTTCTGAAACTAGGAATGTCAGAGAGTGGTTTTTCTGAAGTGTGTGTCTGTGTGCACCTGCTGCAACATGTAACAGGACAGCAAATGAGACACTGGGGGGGGAGAGTAACTAACTTTCTCCCCCCCCCCTTTCAGAGCAGCGTGTCTTAGTCTAAGGAATGTGTAACTCTTCAGGTACTGACAAAACTTCATTTACATACTGAATGTAGAATGACTGAAAAATGAGCAGAGGATTATTAGTTCTTGGTTTAAAATTGCAAGGTTTAAGGGTTCTCTTCCTGTCCATTTCTTATATGTGCTAACAGACTCTCTGTCTGTGCTAAAGTGCACTATAGCCTTTTGTGTATTGACGGGAGAGGGATGTGTTGGCTGAAGCAGAAAAGCTTGGAAATGTGACCTTAAATGTCTGTATCTTTAGCAATCAAGAAGGAGTTTTTATTTGGCCAAAAAAAAAATATTTCTATGTATTTTGTATGGTTTCTTCTAAAGAGAGGATCTAAATTTTCAAATGAGGGGCAGAAAAACAGCTATTTTGTATCCTCATCACAGAGGTGTACTGTAGGAAATAAACAGCCTTTTTCCTCATGTGATTATACTGTAGGAAGGAGCAGTGCTTATATATGCTGATTGCTATGAGCTTGTAGAGCTCCTGTAGGTTTCCTAGGCTGTATCTGTTGATCATCTTCTGAATGTGAATATCCCGGACAGCCTTTATTTCCTTAGCTTGAGCAGATTGGATAATTCCTTTACTGCTCCTCCCTTTATCCTTTTAGCCCCGTTAAAGTTTTTCTTGGGAGTGACTGGGAATATTTCAAAGTAGATCTTCCTTCAAAAGAAATAGAGCCATCTGTCTTGCCAATATGATTTTTTTCAAAACGGCTTTTCTTTTTCTCTCTAAAACACTCAGGTCAAATGTTAACTCTGTATGTTGAATGCAAGTTTTCTAATGTTTGAACATGATGACCATGAATGAATGCAGCTCTTGTTTAATCTTTTGGCATTCCTTAGGGACTACTGGCTCTGCTGGCACGTATAAAAAGTAACGTGCTGGAATCCTTATTGGACTGGCATGTTCAGAAATGCCTCAGATGGATGGTGTTTTGTTATTTAATGAAAGGCAATTATATACTGCATTAGCTGTAATCTCAGCTGCCCTCAGCTGGGTGCCAGTTTCTGCTGGAGCAACCAGTCCGTTCTTCTTGACCAGCAGAACTGAAGGCAGCTCTCTCAGCAGCGTGGTCCCTGGGGATTTCAAACGCCTACTGATATGTCTGTGCTCGTCCAGGTGTCTGTCCTCTACACACGTTTATTTTTGTAGAGTGATGTTGCACTCGCGTGTTGTACAAACTCAGGCAGAAGACTTCTGGGTGAATAGTACCATACATTCTTTTCATTTATAAGATGTGCCTTCACTCTACTGTTTCAAGCAGAAACATCATTAAAAGCTGTTCAGCTTTCCTGATTTTTGTAATCTTACTGTCTATAATTTTACCTTATTTTGAAGGGAAATTGCAAGGGAAAGAGAGAAACTCAGTATTTGATAGAGTTAGCTTATCTGACACTCTCCTTCTGCTTCTCTGCTTGGCGGCGGCATCCACTCAATCACAGCAATATTTATCTGCATTCTGTATTTGTACTTCTACTTTATGCCAGCCGTATAGCAGTCATGGTGCTAATTTAAAAGGCTAAGAACATGGGCAGCTAAAAAGGGATTGCTGACTTGATGTTTTCAAAGAGTGTGAAACAGTTACAGTTTCACTCAAGTCTATCAAAATGAAATCCTTACTCTAAAAAGCAGCATCTTTGTTTCAGCTGTGTCAGTTGTAACTGTATTGGGGAGAAGCCCTGGGTCTTTGGTTATATGCATTTGGTTTTGAGCCTGACAGGAGATGGTATCTTCCTTCTCAAACTTTCATTTAAACTTTAGATCCCAAATAGCTTAAACTTGAGGCTCTACTTTAGTTCCCAAATAACTTATTCCAGAATCATAGCTGTTATTGTGGACTGAATGCACTTACTGAGATGGTTGAAGTGCGTTATCATCAGAAGTCGTCAGTGTGGACAGTCAAACACCTTACTTTTCCTATTATCAATACAGAGGGCTTTTGGGAAAGGCAAGAATTTCCTTGGAAAAATGTAGGAAAAGTAGTAAGTAGTGAGTTTCCCAGAAGAGGTGACAATTATTTACTTTCTTGGGTGAAAACTTTCTCTACTTTTCAATCCTTGACTCATTCTGTAGAGAATGATGTGTGCTTAGGAGGATCATGTGCTTTCTGATCTTTTAATAGACTATAGCAGTGACATTTTTATAATGCGTGTGTACAGCGGCAACTTGAAGTGTTAGAGTTTGCATCGTATTTTCTGTGATGATGGGTTTTTTTTAAGCTTTTAAACCATTATCAGCTCTTCCTCATTAATTAAGGATGGGAATATCTGTAAAAAATTGAGCAGACTGTGTTTAGAAATAGCAACATAGACTGAGAAAAAATTACTCACACATTGCTAGCCCAAAATAATTTTTTACTGTTACATTCATCCTCTCTAATTTTTGGTTTGTATTCAGCAGTCTAAGTCTTTGTGTTTCAATGGTATATTTTTTTATTGAGAATCTCGAGGCTTTTAGGATGAGCACAGTGAGCTATGGAATGGTAAGATGAGGTTACTTAAAATGTCCTTGATGCAGAATTAAAATCCATAATCAGAGCAGAAGCTTTAATGAATTACCTTCCTCAAAGCATTGCTGTAATATCTGACTGATGGTTTGAGGTCCTAAGCTTCTTACTATCTTTCATCTGCATCATCTTGTTCTTAGTTCAGTTTCTTAGTTATAGGCATTTACCCTGCCTTTTCCCTTTCCCAAGCATATGCAGAGAGAATTCCGTTTATCCAATTTTCAGTGAATATTCTACACTTTCTAAGGCAGAAAACCAGCCATGCATCTTAATCACCAGCTTAGCAATGTCACTAAAACCCTCTAATTTTCAGTTGATTTGTATCTCATAATGGTGACCTTCCTAACTATTATATCCAAATTTTATATTATCTCCAAACATACTGATAACCTGCTACTACAAAGTGTATTGATGGCAATATTTTGGTTTTTCCATTTTGCTTCGGAAATTAGCTGGTCTGATCTAAAGTCACTGGGAGAAGCTCAAGACTATTTGAACACAAGTCTCCCTCCTACTGGTTGGCCTACTTCTGTGAAACTTGTAAGAATATAATACTATAATACTTGTTTTTAGAAATCAATTTAGAAATTGTTTTGTTTTATTTAGTTGAAATTACCTGACAGGGTCAAAATCGAAGGAGAAACACGGATTTGTTTGCAGGCCGGGCTGCCGTAACAGCCCTGACGTTGAAAGATGATCTGGAAGTCTTTGGTCCTGAATATGCTATGGATCTGTGAACTCACACGGAAAACAGTTCATCTCCATGACATAGAAATACAGCATCTACTCTCTGTCTCCGTTAAGAAGCAAATCTGAAGTTGCTGGTTGAGCTCTAGATTAGTCATGCCCTTAACGAGGGACAGGACTGTGGGGCGTTTGGATCGATTCCCAAACAAGAAATTCTGTTCTTTCCCAGTCCCTCTAAGTGTACGAGAGAGCAGGAGCGTTCTCAGAGTTCTTAAGGAAACAGAGATTCACTCTTTGAAGTTACAGAAAACCAGTAGCTATTTTTGGGGATGTCCTTATACTGTGGTGTGATGGCTGCTTGATAGTGGGATGAGTGATGACAAGGCATAGTGTTTGCATTACAGTGTTGGGTCTGTTTTGAATATCCCCTGGGTGTCTTTGTTTCACTGAACACATGAGTTGCTTCAGAGTAAGTAATGTCTATCTAAACAAATGCCCTCTAAAATAGAGTTGAAAGATTTTTCAGGATCTCTACTGCTAGTGATCGTATAGATATGATTCAGCTTGAGTAATTTGTCAGCCACTCTTCATTTCAAGTTCTGTTCATCAACTCAATGACACTGTCAAAAGAGCTGTGTCATACCAGTGGGCAGACTTCCCAACTTCTTGCAAGCTTTTGGGTTTGTATTTTTACGATGGCAAAAGTAGACTGTATTTTGAGTTAGACTAAAGACATACTAAAACTTGCTCGCAACGGTAATTTGCTGGAGTAACCCTGGTAGTGACTTTGAAGGCACTTCAGAAGAGCAAAGGATTGCTTTCATTCTGTTAATTTAATAGTTATGCCTACTTAAAATAACAGGGATGCACTTCTTCGAGAATCTGTCTCTGATAAAATTCATGTTTATGTTAAGAACACGGTATGAGAAACTTGAGGCTTTGTGGTTCATGTTGGGTGAGTGTTTGCCTTTGTGAACGGTCTACCTCTCTAGAATTCACATGATGCTTATATTGGATTGGGCTGGAATGAGCTGAAGTAGAATGTCGTAAGAAGAATGATCCTATACAAGCTAGGGGACATTCTGGCTTATTTCCTTAATAAATTTTTATTTCCTATAGCAATATCTGCAAACAGCAGATCTGAGAGAAAGGTCTGGATTTTTTTTTTTTTTTTCCACCTGATCAGTTGAATTTTAAATGCAAAATTGTTTCTACCTTTAAAAGTGAGGTGCAACACACTGGTTTGATAGGCACTTAGCAGCCCATATATTTTGATTCTGGCAGTAAGCAGAGCATCTAGTATGCCAAATAAATATGATCTGATGGCACTTAGCATGATAAACATTGAATCAAATGATGCGTATTATTTTGGTGTCTTTTCTTATGGTAGTGATGTACCTGAAAAATATATTCAGATCATCATGTTACTTGATTAATTTACATGGGTTTGGGAAGGCAAAATCAAGCTGAAATCGTGTTTTTTAAATGCTCCCTTTCTTCTAATTGCTATGTGTTGAAAGAGTAATCAAATGTAGGCTCCAAAATGCCAACTCTTGTTCTGTTGAAATCTTAAATTCTTAATTCTGTTTGTGTTTTATTTATAAATTCTTTCTTAAATTCTATTCATTTCAACTTAAATGATACCTGAAGATGCCTCTGTAATCCCACAGCCTCTAATCACTGAACAGTACAGTTAAATTCTTGAGCAACATTCATCAATTTGGTTTCATAGTGATTACACAAAGGATGTTACATCAGTAGGATAATAATTTGCTGTTTGTGACTTGCTTTGTTATCAAATGCCTACTGTGCTTTCTGGCTTGGTTCAGTCTGAACTTGCTACTCATTCAGTAAATGCTTTGGAGCTGACAAAACATGCTGAATTTGCACTAAATCATGACCATTAGGTTCAGAGAGAAGTTCATTTACCGTTTCAATAATTTGCTTCAATGGCTAAATGCAAAGAGACCTTGATGTGAATTCGTAGCTCCAAAATGGTTGTATTTAAGTAGTAAACGGCTAGGAATACGAAGTGGGCTGCATTGTTAAAAGAGAAGTTCTGAAAAGTTAATGCATGGAGGCTTCCAAATCCATCTCTTCGGTTTAACTTCTTGTAATTGCTACAGAGCTGACTTTGAAGCTTAGTGTGACATTTACAATGGATACTGTGTGCTGTGGAATTACTTCATTGTAAGCGTAATCCAACGCTTGCAAACTGGTGATTCAGTCTTTATGGTTGCCCAATATGAAGCATCTCCAATGGACCCAGAACGTGGCAGAGGAGGCATCATGTTCAGGAAGAGAATTGTTCCGGGATGCGGCTCATCTCTCGCACGCTGGATGTGCCGACATCGCAATTTTCCAAAACATGAGAAATCTGGCTGCGTAATATGTAGCAGTGGAGGACTCTGCTTGTATTCCTCCTTGGAAACAAAACAAGATTGGTGGCATTAGGAAATGTGGTTTCGGGAGGGTGTGTGAGCCTGGCTGCTCGCTGCGATTTATCCGGAATTGTTTCAGTGAGGATGTTGGTGGGTACGTCCCAGTCTGGTCAGTTTGTGGACCTGCTGTGGATGAATTAATCTCATTCCTATCTGAACCTTCCAGAAGTTGGTATCTATGATCTGGCATATTCTTGCAGAGAGAGAAATATTCTTAAAGAGCCAGCAAGAAGCAAATAGCAGTGCAATGTGAAGACATTTATTTTGTTCGAAGCCGAAATGTGGCTGTATTTCTAAATTGTGTGTGAATTTCAAAAGCCTGTAAATTCAACTAAAAGCATGATTTGAAGTGCTTTTGGAAATCGATACTTCTTACAGAAATGTGATACCAGCCCAGGAGACTGCAAATACAACTTTTAGAGCTGTAATAAGAATTAGATCTGAATCATACAGAAGATGCTTTAACGTTTTGAGACTGCAATAATTTTAGGAGTTGTAAGCGTTTGTAACTGTGAAGGGTCTGAGCTCTTGGACCAGAAGAGAAAACTTTCTGGGTTCAAAATTCTAAGTTACTTTCTGTAAACCATTGTCAGCATATTTGAGGAATGATTCATGAGCTTTTGAAAACTTGGCAATAAATGGTTCATAGAACACCAAGAGTATGAAACAGATATTTAAGAAATGCTGTTCAGGCTGCTATTTCAAACATAGCGCTTCTTGTGGTGAGTTTGTTTTTCTCTCAGGGAAGTGAAGTTACTGGATTGTGGTGGTCTCTGAAATATATTTTCCATATCACTTTTCTACAGAAGGGATTTTCTGATTTATTTTGTACATTTTCTTCATGGTATGGTTGGAATTTGTTTTCTAGATACCTACTAGTTGAGTGCCGCGGGGGTCGTGTACGATCCTCTCTGGTTACAGATTCCTGTGAGATTTTCAGCAGAGTTCTCTCTTCTACACAATCCTTCTAAAATATTTACTCTGTATCTGTTAATCTTGATGTTTATGTATTTTGCAAAGCACTGGTATGCTTAGCAGAATTAACAAATTGAAGTGGTCTCTTTTGAGCTTAGAAATGTGTTGGCCTTGAAAGGCATTTTTCCAACAGCATTTACTCTCTTAATGTTGTTAACTAAGTTTAATATTAATCTATCCAATTCAAAATGTTTCTAAGAACTCATGCGTGACCAATAACAGATGATCATCGATTAAAATAATTGTTCACTTTATTATACAAATAAACCACCAGTGTTCCAGCCTCAAAGTATGCGGCGCAGAGCCAGGCTGCGTGTGTCTGCGTGCAGAAGACAGAGATTATACAGTCTGGTTTGAGTCAATTCAAACATTATGCCGCTCTAGTCTCGAATGTCCTCTTTGTCTCCCTACCAAATGGACAGACAACTTGCTTTTCTCCATGGAAACACTGCATCTGTTCCATGGTAGTTGCAAGTAGTGATGTTAACCAGTGTTTCTTCCTTAAATTGTCAAGTCGTTGTTTCAAACATTTTATGGGATGAAACGTTTCACATTTAATTATGACACTACCTGTCCTGAGGAAGGAGATGGTACTATGCTTGTCAGATGTCAACTAAGCTTAAAGAACTATTGATACTATTATATTTTTGCATGACTATAGGATTCTTAAGTGGAGTGAGATGAGGCTTTAACTTCTTTTCCTGTTTTCTTATTTAATTGGGTTTCAGTTCTTTTTGGAGTACTAGTTGTTGAAAATACAGTCTTGAAAGAAACAGTGGTGGATAACTGTTTTCCTTCTGTTATAGGAATTCCTTTAGAGACAGAAAATATTCTGCTTTTTAAATTCAAGGTTATGTGGTTAAATTTTATTTAGTTAGTTTTAATTCAGTTTCCCATCAGAATTCATATAAATTATCAGATTAGTAGGATTTGTTTTCCTAAACCATTGGTTCTCAACTTGTCACTTACAGATGGCTTTGATCCATGCCCTACTTCTAGGTCTGTAAAAGGTAATTAAGAAGAATAAGGATATTATTAATCAGCTAAAAGGGCCAATGCAAGGATTCATGTCTGCATTTGAAAATTTGTGGTAGTCAACACACAACCAAAAAAATTGCAATTTGTTCAAGAAGGTAATGCATTTCCTTATTGTATGAAATCACATCTTTCCCAGCAGTGGCACAAGTGTAAAGCTGGTGTTTAAAATCTCTTTTTTTTTATACCCAGTCACGGTATTGGTAGAACATGTGGCTTTCTGAACACTGACGTAGTACGTATCATCAGCCTCTTTCTGTGCGTTTCCTTAGGTTCCAGATACGACCTTTTGAAAAACTTACAGTTAATGTTATTGCCTAATGGTTATAAGGATTCTTTTTCAGGAGAGCTGAGAGATTTAGGGAAGGAAAGAGAACAAATGGAGACAAGTGGTTGGCTGCTCTCTCCTATGAGAACTAAAATGAGGTAATTGACATCGGGAGCCTGGTAGGAAATGCTGGAGTGTGTAATGTTTAACATCACTTGATGCAAATTTACACGCTTTCAGTGACTTATGAATTCTCTTAGGAAATGTTGCTATGAAGGTCCTGTTTCTTTCTAAAACCAAAAGTTGCATTTTCACTATTGCAATAAGGTAGTAATTTACCAAAATCTATTGCCTATATTTTAGCATTTTTTTGAATTAAGCTAGAATTTCAGTAACTCTGAAACCAGGGCACAAGGGATTGTGTTACTTCTGGCCTGGTTGAAGGCCCGTAGATCGAGAAAAGCAAATGACGCAGCAAATATATAACCCATGACTGTGGAGAGCAAGATTAAAATATGAATGAGCACCCTGAGCCAAGAAATGCAATATTAGAACATTCTAACTTTCTGTTGAGCAGAGGTTTGTTAAACGTCTATTAATAAAATAATTATTTAAAACTGGCAAAATGTATTTTTGGGGGTAATTTAGTGTTTGTTTTCTTCTAATATACCTATTCTTGCACAACATAGATGGTTACTACCTGTGTGGTGCTGGAATGCTTTTGGGGGGCAAAAAAAAAAAGAGGTGGTATTTGGAAAAGAGTGGTGGAATAGTGTAAGACAACTTCTAGCTTCCTGGTTTTAAGAGACAACCTTCCTTAAGTGTGGGGGTTTGCCTTTGGTCCAGATAAGGTGGTTGGATTTCCATAAAATTGGTGTTTGGCACTGAGAGAAGACTGTGAACTAAAAAGAGCAGACCTCCTCAAATGTCTGTATTTGTACCAAATCCTTCTTTATTAGGTACGGTTTTTCTGTTTCGTGGATTTTGATGGGTTGAGGAAAGTAATGGAGGGGTGTGTGGAGATCCTGGTGTTGGAGGGAATAGGGCCTGCAGTGTGAGGAAGAATAGGTAGGTAGCATGTGTATAAGAGAGAAAAGGACTTTTCGAGTCCTTGAAGAGTAGTTTTAGACTTCTAAATCAAAATATGAAGAAATGATGCATTCGGATTTAGCAGGAAGGGCAGACTTATAGTAGTAGGGGAAAAAAACCCACAATCTTCCTGCTGTGTCCAAAGTGACATCTTTGTGATCCCCTAGTTGTTCTTCTGTCTAACTGCACACCTCTCGGTTCTTTCATGGCTTAGTCATATTTCATGCCCGTCCTTCTGCTTTGATTTCAGAGAGCTAACTCTGCTTTCATGTTCATGAACGTGAAAGCTCTCACTTAAAAGTTAATGGTAAACTGGGATACGTCTTGCAAAAACAATGGAGAAATTTTTCTTCTCGGTAGTCGTAACTCTGCAGATGGGAGGGTGACATTCTTCTGGCAATGCTGGAAAAAACGTGCAGCAATCCTCACAGTGCTTCTTCAGGGTTCTCATGGAGCATAACTTAAATTGTAGACAAACACCGTACAGCCAAGGTGGTAATTAATGCTTTTTAAAGTGTAACATTTATGCAGACTTGGAAAATGGCTTGAATTTGGCATGGCTGTTCCTGAAATAGCAGAAGAAATGTTTCACTTTGTTATTTAGGTTCACAGAGCAGTGTGCCTGAGAGTTTTTTGCTTTGTTTTGTTTTTTTCACAGTGAATTGATTTTTGGGAGCACTAATGTGCTGGCTATTAATAATGCGTGAGGGGTGAAACTCATCCTGGCAGGTAAAAGACACGGCTGGCGTGTCCCTTTAGTCTTCCTTCCTGCCGCGCAGCAGTCTCTCCTGCAGCAGTGTCTGTTTTGCCTTAAAACCCACCGTGTGCCCAAGCGTGGGCACCTGGGCACTGCTGGTAGTGGCTTGGGCAAGTCTGGAGTTGGCCAGCGTGTTCTGCCTCTGCATGTGTCCTGGTGGGGGCTAAAACAGGGAGCGAAGGACAGGACTGAGACCTGCTCTGCGGTTCTTGTTTGTCATGTTCTGAGCAAAGAGTTGAGCAAACAATCTATTGCTACATGTCTGTTTCCTTTTATTTATTTATTTTTAGGTGTTTGTTGAGATGTGTGCTGTTGTTTTTTTTTTTTAAGTGGGCATAGTTGTTCTGTCAGTGCCTTTTATATATAAAGCTTAGCAAATATCCAAGCTGTGTTCATGCAGAACAGTTTATACCTTAGAAGGTGGTGGGGAGACCAGTCACCTCGCGGTTTGGCTTTGAATTCAAATTACAGAAAAGAAAAAAAAATTAGATTTCTCATTGTAGATAAAAGAGCCTTTTTACAGCTTTTGTAATCAGAAGGAAGATGCCTTCTGTGGCAAAACCCTCATGACATAGTTCCCTGAAAAGCTTATAGCTGGCTTCCAAGTGAGAGCAGCGCTCTATCCTAGCAACCTAGGGACGAGTCCCTCCTCCTCTTTCCAGAGGAGCGGAGCTGGGGCACTGCGCCGGGGACTGCGGGCCAGAGCATCTCGTGATCTAAAAGATCACATACAGCCGAGGTGGATTTTTACGTGATAGCTGTCATCGTCTAACTCTGTTGATCAATCTAAAATTTTCCAGTTCTAGTCTCTCTTAAAAACTTTATTCCTTTTATCCTGAAATTCCTGGTTCTCTTGGTTTATCTTGCAGTTAGTTACCGAGTCTCAAGTTGTTTTTGCTGGGATATTGCAACACTTGAAAAATGTGACTGAAAACAGTAGGGTGCGCAGGCTGGTTACGTCTATGCATAATGTTAGTAATGCTGTTAAGGGCTTTGTTTTTCTTTCTTAAAATAGCCTTTTAGTTTAAAGCTCAATGTGAATACAGCAGCGTTCGGTGAAGTGAGTTATTTTGATGTTTTAGATTCAGACTTGGTGTCTTTTAATAGGAAATGGCTTTCAAAAGATGAAGGGCTGTCCTGGGAAATACTTCTTGTTGTTATTGGAAAGCGTCTTTTACCATGCATTAATACACAGACTATGTATATTTGTAGAAATTTCTTGTGCAGGAGTTAAAATACTGACTTTTGTTTCATGTCTAATATTTTTATATACAGGTTTATTCCAGAGTTGGAAAAACTAGAATAATATATTTTATCCATGTTTGGAAAAAGATAGTTGCTACAGACAAAGAGGATTAACAGCAGTACTGCAAAAAGATGAGTATGTTAAAACCAAGTGGACTTAAGGCTCCTTCAAAGACCATCAAGCATGGGAGTACATTGCTGAAAACACCTGCATCTGTTGCAGCTGGTAAGGAATATTTAAATAACTTTTTTCATCTTCTCACAAAGAGTACCTTGGAAGCTATGAGTATAGACTATTTTTACTATTTACAATGAGGTATTTTTGCTTGTATTTTTGATCTAACAAGTGATCAAGCCTTTTTCCTTGGAAAAAACTTGTAATGATAAAAGTGTTTGGCTAGTTTTTGAGGTAAGACTTGTAATCTTTACAAGATTTTTACCAAAACCTACATTAAATTAATTCAGTGTCTCTGTCCTTAGATTTTGAATCATTGTATGCCAGAGATTATGGTGTTTTCATAAGTAGGAAAATTTGGAATTGTGCTCTTCCTTTATAGAAATCATGCTTTTCCAAGTGCTTGTTACACTGAAACTAAGCAATGTTGCTCTATGGAATATTAGTGTATTTTCTTTCTATTGTACTTGATTCCAGCTCCAGCAGAAAAAGCAGCTTCTGGTGAAAAGGCCTCAAGCGCAACTACTGCAGATGCACACGAGGAGTTTGTGGATGATTTCAGAGTTGGGGAGCGTGTTTGGGTCAATGGAAACAAACCTGGCTTTATTCAGTTCCTTGGTGAAACACAGTTTGCTCCAGGACAGTGGGCAGGGATTGTTCTAGATGAACCAATTGGTAAGAACGATGGCTCTGTGGCTGGAGTTCGCTATTTCCAGTGTGAACCCTTGAGGGGAATATTTACAAGACCATCAAAATTGACAAGAAAAGTGCTGACAGAAGATGAAGCCAATGGTACACAGACAGCTCATGCTTCTAGAGCTACATCACCAACTTCCACATCAGCTGCTAGTATGGTGTCTTCATCCGCTGCTGCACTTCCCCCTTCAGGAATTCCGCAGAAAACTTCACCACTTGCTGCTAAGGAACATTCAACTCCTTCTCAGATTAGCAATCTTTCGAAAACTGCAAGTGAATCTATATCAAATCTCTCTGAAGCTGGATCACTAAAGAAAGGAGAAAGGGAGCTCAAAATTGGAGATCGAGTTCTGGTAAGATTCCCCTGCTGCCTCTGTGTCTGCTTTTGATTGATTGATAAACTGTAACTTCTCCTAATATTCAAAACTTTTTTACCGTTTCCTTGGTCAAGGTAATGTAAATTTATATTCCAGCTTTCTTCTCGTTGAGTGTCTTCTGTAGACAAGCTCTTCACAAGCAGTTCTGCATACTGTAGGAAGATCTTTGCGTTACTAAAATAAGATGGTTAATTTGGCAGTTTCTAATCTATTATGTTTTCCCAATGTTTAAAAAACATCTAGTCTTTAACGACATATTTGTAGCTTATCTTTCCATAACTTCAAGAACTATAGTCATGTTAAATAAAAACAAAGCTTGTGAGATTTCCGTGCAGCTCTTTTGCCCTATTCAAGGCTGTGTCTTTAGAAAGTGAAGAGTTCAATAATTGATTGTTCCCCTGAGTAGTGATAGGCAGCAACAGAAGTAGTCACATAATGCCACTGATCACCCAGGAATTACGTGTTCTGTTGGTGACGTGCCATGTTACTTGGCTGCCCTTCCTAAGTTCAGAACCATAAATGCTTCTGCTGATGTATCATTTCACTCTTTTAAAAGGGAGTTAAGTTTTGTTAGTTTAAACATTTTTTTAAAAAATAATTATGTTGTATACTTTTTATATTTGGATCAATGTAATAGAGCATGTGTCATTTTTGATAACTGATTTGATATACACCTACTAAGAAAAATGGGAAACTGCCTTGAAACGCTAACCTTTGCTTGAAAAGGCAGTAGAAAGCTGGTGATACATTGCTTATGTTGTTTTCTTTATTTAAAGGCTATGTATGTAACCTTCAAATATAACCAAAATGATATTTGTATGTCCACCAGATCTACGATGACTATAATAGAGATCTGATTTTAGGTTTTAATTACTTGCATGTGTCATTAAGCTGAAGAATTGTCTTACTGTTATTTTGATACAATCTCTTTTTATTTACAACATAATTTAAAAAAAATCTCCATTAGGTAAAATCAAGGATAGGAACAAATGCTCTGGCATAGAAAGCACTTCTGGGGTTACTGTAAGAATGTTGTGTAGAAAAAAATCTCATGGATTTTATTATTTGTCCTGCACTGCCCCACCACATAATGATTCTGCAGTGAAGGTGGATCGATATTTTATTTTATTTTATTTTATTTTATTTTATTTTATTTTATTTTTATTTTTTTTAATTTTATTTTTTAGAGGAAGAATTTGACTCTTCTTTCTGTGTAAACAGAGCTTAAAGCATAGGGCCAAGTTGCAGAAAGCGTGAAGGAAACTAAGGGGAAGCGAGGGCAGGGTTTGGCTGACGGCTAGAGTTGGGCTGAGATGTGCTTTCTTGGAGTGGTGATGGAAACAAAGATTTACCGTTTATCCCTAGCTATTTCTGTCAGAGACTAGAGCCCTGTCATCTTCCAGTCAGTGTCAGTTTGTTAACCACTTGTTTGCCTTTTTCTGAAGGATCTTTGTGACATCTTCTACGATGTCCTCTTTGGGTGGGAAAATTCTCTGATGCCTATGAAGGCATCGCTCTGACTTTCCTGTGTCTTATTACTGCAAATTACAGAAGCAGCGTATCCTAAGTGCTGCAGTTTGATAGTAAGAAGGTCCCAAATTCTGTTTGTTAAGCAGAACAGATTAAACTTAGTATTTCATCCTCCCTACTTCCTCTGTTTGCCTTAAGTCTTCCTGTTGAATCATCGAATTGTAGTTTGAGGTTTTGGGGCAATTTTTAGCACAGCGTGTCAGTGATGCATATCTGTTATTTATATGCCAGTGTAGAACAGTGTACACACGGGAATATGGATGTTAAAGGGACAGGATTCTTGTCTGCTGGTTTTTAACCCTTTTGGGTGCCACGCTAATTTTTTTGTAGTAGATCCCAGACTCTGCTGATGTCATGTCTAATAATAATTCAGATGTAAATGTCTTAAATCACCAGGTCAGTGCAAATAATAGTAAAATTGGCTGAATAATCAATTCATCTATGAATTTATTTTTTTTTTTCTCTGCCACTGAACTCCTGTCCAGCGCTATAGGCTGTAGAACTGAGCTGTTACCGAGTCATTGCTGGAAACTGTCCTCAGAGCATTCAGCTGGCACCCGTTCTTGTGAAAGACCTGCCTGTCACTTAGCGTAGCTTGCCCAGCCATTCCTTCTCCATCAAAGGTACAAATGCAACTGGACTGCTCCATGTCATTTGTTTTTTATTTATACTGACAGCGATACCTTTTCAGTAACATGTAACGCAAGAGGATGAGAGGCTTCGTGGAATTTAAGTCCCACTTCAGCACAGAATTTCCCCTCTAAGTGACAATGTAGTGTCATAGGCCTGAGATAGGCTACAGTCTGACCGTACCATTGCACAGCTCTAGCAATTAAATGCTGCCCATATTCATCAGTTCTTGCAGTTCGGACTGACTGCTGTTGAGTACCGTGTGAAGGTTCTTGGTAATAACAATGCTGTGATGATTATGGATATACGGGGAGAACAACTGCTGAGAACTGCGACTTGAAAAGGGTGAGCCTCCAGCAGTGTAGAATTGCAGTTCGGCAGAACAATGAATTCGTGATAGACAAAAGCTCATTTGGGAGTCTTATTAAAATGCTTAACTGGAAAAGTATGTCCTTAAGGGCAAATTCCTAGATGGGTAAGGCATAGCTCCTCAGCTAAGATTACATTCCAGAATGGACTTCAGATGTGGCTCAACTTTGTTGATCTCGGTGTGTGATCTCAGGGTGTGGAGTGTTACACTGCAGTATTTCAATCTGTTAAATTTTTCCTTCTAACTTTGATTTTCAAATGTACTTAGAACTCGATGATCTTTAAGGTCCCTTCCAACCCTAACCATTCTATGATTCTATGATTTACCTTGAATTGATCTGTACGATTTTTTTGTTGTTGTTGCTGGCAACTGGCCGTTTTCGGGTGATACCTTCAACAAAAAGGGCAAAATCATACATCTTTTTTTCTGCCAATCTGGGTTATCAAGAAGCAAGAAGCCGTTCTGACGACTGTTTCTGTGCCAAAGAAATGCGCTTACCGATTCACATCTCAACTGGGCTGCTTTTTCGCATTACACAAACGTAAATTTGACAGAAGTTTGTTGAACCTGAAATGTTGGGTTCAAAGCATTCCAGGCTTGACAAACTGACATCTCCCAACAGCTAAGCTTTGTTGGAATGTTTTTCGGTTCCTACTGAGATGTTAGTACTATACCTCTACATGAAAAGAAGCTGTAAACTTCACCGTTGCTTCTGCGTTCTGTGATTGCAAACTACTGCAGCAGTGTTCAGAGCCAGTGGTGTTGGGATGAGGTAGTTTGATTAAAGGCTGATAAAGAAATCCTGAGGAGGTGATTAAAGCTGTAGTGCATGGTCTGTATTCTTCTGTGTAGCTAGAAAAAATATCTTAAGCTTATTTTCTTATTTGTTTGATCTCTAATTGTTTCACTGGTCTTTTGTGCACTTAAAGTTAGAAGTACCTAATGCTACATGGTCCCTTGTGCAGAGTCCTCCCAAATTTCTACGGGAGAGCTGATGTCTTTAAAAAATACATAGATTTAGTAATAAAGGAAACTTCCAATGTATGTATGTATTCCTGATTTATTTGGATACAAAGACAGGTGCCCTACAGGATCTTCCCTTAATTCAGATAAAATTAGGAAGAATAGTGGTTAAATACAAACTAAGGGTTTGGGACACTCATTCAAATGCTTGTCAGAGAAAAGAAATTTCACTGCAAAAAACTAGAGGTGATTGATTCTCAAATGCAGGCTTGCTCAGTGAGGTTGTGCAGTAGATGTGGAGATGAAAAGGGAAGTTTAGACTGAACATTAGGAAGCGTTTCTTTACCAAGAGGGTGGTCAAACACTGGAACAGGCTTCCCAGAGAGGTGGTTGATGTCCAAAGCCTGTCAGCTATGTGATACGTCAACTGAGTTGGATTCCTGTGGATGACTGCAGAAAATTAGATTGTAGTAGATTTGCTGCGTCAGCTACAACTTTTTCTCTTCCCCCCCTCCCCCCCCCCCCCAATTTGAAGAAAACATGTTCCAGGCCATTAAGTTGAGTTGTAAACACCAGAAAAATAGCTCATGGTAGACATCATTGTCTGTAAGGGAAATAGAATAATCGTGGAGAAATTCACGTTGTCCTGTCTTCTTAGAAGCTCTCTTTCTTGATGTTCTGGAGGAGTCAAAGCAAATAAAAAAAAAAGAAAGTGAAGTGAATACATGTATTATACCTCAAAATGAATATTCCAGTGCAAAAGGAGAGATCATATAGATTTCTGTATTTACTCCTTCTCAAAGACGATTAGATTAAAACAGCAGGCAAGCCCTCTGCTGTCTTGGAAATCTCTGATAAGAAGTCTGTCTCCCTCAAATCCCAGTGTATCCGAGCCACATTCGGCAAGGATGTACTTCATTGCCTAGTTGACTTGAAGCTGAGCAGTCATTTTCCTTTCACTAACAAGTCTTTGGAAATATTTCATGTTAATATGTAGAAATATTGAAAATATAGGGAGATAAAGTACATATTTAAAAGAATTGTGGCTTCCGATATGTAACTATTTGTTATTCAGCTTTCCATTTGTTGTATTGATGTATAACTCTTACTGGAAAAAATAAGATAGCTGAATCAAAAAGTTATTAATGCAAAGCGTAATTCAAATAGCTCTGTATTAACCACAATTTCCATTCTTAACATCTGAAGTATGTTCTGGAATCTGGATATGATTTAGTTGTTAGAGGGAGGACATTAACTCTGGGCAGGCTGATCTCGTTCGGGGATTGCTGCGCAGTAGGAGATACTGATGTGTCAATCTGCGCTTCCTCCATTGCCCTCCTCCAGCCTTTCCGGGGTTAATGACAGTGTGAGGCCTTTAACACAAGTGTAGTTGATTTGCCTCCTGAAAATTAGGTGTTTGAGCATTTTGAACCTTGTGGGAATAAGAATTCCTATGCAAAAAGTGATGCCTTCTTGTACTGGGGGAACAATAACTGAAAACTAATTCAGAAAACAAATTACGTTCAGGCTAAACCAGTTTCTCTTTCCTGTTTGAGTTGCAGCCAGAGAACCTGTTTGCCCTGGTGTTGCAAACACTTATGGTTTCTTAAGAGTCCAACGCAAAGTTGATTTAAAAAACAAACAAACAATCAAAAACCCCTGAACTAACCAACCAAACCCAACTTGTTGAAACAAAAGGGGGAAACCTGATTCACGTGACAGCGGCTGCACCAACCAAAAGTTGAAGCAGCTTTGAGGGCATCTTCGGCTTTTTCCTGGAGGGACCAGATGCTGTGTTTTAAATAAATAAATAAAAATCTTATCAACCTAAGGGGCCTTAGCCTTCTCAAGGGATTAAAGTGCTTTCATTCATTTAACCGGTTACAGCTTCTTCAGGGTCTGCCAAATCTGATGCTTCTGGAGCTGAGCTGTAAAGCCGTAATTCGGGCCTCCGTCCATATGTTCACAAAAGGTTACAAACTAGATTTACAGGCAGATGCTGCGGTGGCCTTTTTGCAAAGTTATTCTCTAAGCATGAATGACATCTCATTTCTTCTTCTTGTCTGTTCGGCACTGCTCACTGTAAGTTATTCGTTACTTTATTTCTTACTGAGTTCTTTAGTGATGTAACAGATAAAGACTGATAGCAGATTATTGTCAGATTTGTTTCCACCCCTGTAACCTATCTTCAAGTAAACATGACGTAAGTCTGTCAGCTGATTAAATTCCAGGGCTCTTAAAAGCAGCGAAGGGGGAAAGAAACTTCCCGTGTAGGGAGGAGTTTCTCCCTTTAGAAATAATCCTGCATTTACCATGTGGTATTTTTCAGTTTTCCATTTTCTAGTTTCTGTAACATTCTGAATAGAGAACGCACTTCCGAGTTTAGTCTATTTAAAAATCTATAATAGCCAGTATTTAACTGTTAGAAAAACACTATTCACGGTTAGAAAATTGTTAGAAAAACAGCATTTAACTGTTAGAAAATTTAATTTAATTGTTGAAGCAATGCAAATTGTTAAAGCATTGTTAAAGCAATGCAAAAATATCTTCCCACGAGGCATATGGGGATAGAAAAGGAAGAAGAATTTGGAAGTTGAGAGTGTGTGATTGTCGTGTGCTCCGCTGGGGCTTTTCCTCTCCTGAGCCTCCTGCGTTGTAACTGCGAATGCACCACAGTGTTTAACTCAATCACGCTTTTGCTTTATCCTTAAGCTGAGTTGACTGTAAGGTATTTTGATGGCTTTGTCATGTTAAGTCAAGGATGAAAGTAATTCTTACATTTATGTATGTATATTTAGACATAGTATTTTGGATACTGTAAAGTATAATGCAGATTAATTTGTGAAGTGGTTACTGCAGCATGAAATATATATATGAGAATATAGCTGAAGGATAGAGGGTATCCAAAGGCTTTGTCTGTAATTCATTATCTGGGTGATTTTCTTTCTGCAAACTTCAGCTTTCTTTTAATGTTACTTTTAAGCATTTCTCAGGACACATTGTTACCTGTCTGCTCACGGATAAATAACATGTTAAATTTATCTTGTTGCAGCAAGGTGTGAGTTGTGTGTAACTGTGAGTCATTTTGTTTTAGCAACTCCTTATTTAACTTAAAATTGCATGTGAGTTACTGGGATATAATGGCAGCTGGAGGTGGCTTTTCCTCATGACTCGATCCTTTTTTTTCCTTTTTTCCTTTTTTCCTTTTTTTTTTTTTTTTTTTTTTTTTTTTTTCCCCTCTTGTGTGTGGACTCCCTGTCTCTCTCCACCTCCCTCTGCCTTCCCGAGGGGACCGATCTCCAGGAACATGTTGTCCTTGCTCATATCAGCACAGGATGGGTGGAAGAACAATTTATTTATTTACTTACTTTAGTCTTTACCTTTGCTTTTTTTTTTTTTGGTGGTGGCAAATTCACGTTTGGCTTTTGTAGTGTGGAATTGCTGTTAGTTTTTTGTATTATTTCCCATGTGACTGAATGAGTTGATTGAATGAATTGAATCTCAATAGCACATCTTTTTTAATTATTAAACTGTTTTCTTCTGGAAGTGAAGGATTGTGTGATAGCACTGTGTGTGAGTGCCTTATTGCACGTTAGCTCTTTTGCCCACTTTGGCCTTGCTTTTGAACTCGCTAGTCAACTGCAATCAAATTGGGTAGAAATATAGAGGTTTCAAAGATAAGTTTTTACAAGTTTCATGAAAACAGCCCAATAGAAGGTAGAGAATCTAACCACCAATTTTGGAAAAGCTGCAATTTGTCTTCACAGATTTTTGCACATCAGAGAATCCACATGATCAAGGTCTTCCCTAAGTGCGGTTCCCATCAATTGAAATAGCTGTAGTCACTCTTGCATTTTTAGCTAGCAAAGTCACTTGACCATAATATCCAATGCCACAGGAAAAGTGACATCATTAATCCTGCTATTCACACAATTGCTGGTTTGAAAAATCTGAATTAGGAAGGCCAGTTTAAAGTTTAGTGGATACTCTAGCACGCTTCTAGTCATGCCTTCATCAAGTGTCAGATGTTATGCAGATATTTCTAAAAGGAAATAGGATCATTGGGAGGTAGACTGTCTAACATCAAGAAAAAAAAAAGACTAGGCAAAAACTGACAGAGGAACCAGATGTTGACAAACTGTTTGACAAAACTGCCATGTTTTATTTCACTTCCTCCTTTGGAACTATAGTGTGGTGTGATTTTTTTTATTTTTTATTTTTTTTAAAGTTTGGATACTAACAGTCTAACTTTAAAATAAGCATTGGGCTTTATTGATACGTTTAAGAACTGGGCAATGGGTGGCAAACACCCACCCACCCCTAAAAAAGTGCCTCTCTTGGTACCAGCATTGGATATGGTGTCACTAGTGTGGCTTTGCTTTGAGCTAATCTAGTGCTAATACTGCTCAGCACTTTGATACATGCTCTGGAAGTAATTGTAAATCATTCCTGATGAAGTATCCAGGCAGTGAGAGGGGTAAATAACATTATGCATGGAGCATTCCAGAGGGAATTGCTGTTTCACCTCCAGCAGGCCAGGCTGTTGGTTGCACTTGGCATTCGATGGCAGAGTTTATAAGCCAAAGAGGAGACTGTAAAGTACGTAACAGCTGTCTGCTGGAGGGACTAGAGATGGAAGAAGATCCAGGAGCTAAAGGAACTAAGAGGAGCTTGTGGGTTGATGTGGCAGAAGGACCAATGAAAATATGTGGTGCTCTGAGCAGCGCTGCCCGTGCTTTCGGTCAGTCCTCAAATACTCTGTGTAGTTATGTCCTTAGTTATTTGAAAAACCCATTGGAATCATTGGCGAGAATTCAGAACGCAGCTGCAAAATGACTCAAGCAAGAGAAAGTATCTTGCAATAAAAGATTTTAAGAACTCAATCTGTTTGATTTACGAGGGGAAAAATTGAGGTCTCTTGCTTAAAACGTGTGTTCCTGCGTGGTGAATGCCAGTTGCAGAAGAGCTCTGTGATCTTCTAAATAAAAGCATAATGAGAGTCAGTGGCTAGAAGCCACAGTCAAATTTGTTTTATTTCAAATTTAAATATGTTTCTAACAATGGAGTGATTAACTATGAAAATAGACTGTCAGTGGAAGCATGTTTTCTGATGGATATCAGCTCTGATCTAAAAACATCAACGCATACGGCTTAGCTCAGTGTAGTTAGAGGGTTAATTACAGATGTAACTGGGTGAAGTGTAAAGACCTGTTTCAGGAGAGCCAGAGGAGATGATCTGATGGTTCCCTCTGGCCTTGAATGGGTGAGCAAATCAATTAAATACAGTTGCTTTTGCCAGCTGGAAATGGTTCCTCTAAACTTTGAGAAACAAGAGGAAAAAGATTCTGATTAGTAGATCCCAGGTTTTTCGAAAGCGGTGTTTGTGTGTCTGGATGTTTTTCGCTTTGTCAAGCATTGCATATTATGGGTGCTGTGGTTTGAACGGTTCTGAAAATGCCTAGTCTATGTGACAAACACAGAAAATATCCAAGTGATGCTTTTTGAGAGTCACCATAACTAAGTGCTCAGGCAGAAGAGGAGACAGAGCAATTGTTATTCACCTTTTAACTCTGCTCAGCTGGTCTGAGTAAGTGATACTGTTCTACTGACAAAGCTTCAGACAGTGGCTATCCTCTTTTCAAAGAGATCTCTTTTTTCGGTGACTAGTGTTTAAATAGCAGCCTCAGTTTTAAGACCATCTCTTTTTTCTTTCTTTTTTTTTTTTTTTTTTTTTTTTCCCCCTGGATTACAGTGGTTTATTTGTTTCCTACTTCTTCTTATCTTTAGAAATGCAACTCTGCAAAGGTTCTCACAGTTTGACGTGCTCATCCCGACGTGCTTTAATCAGGAAGTTTTTAACTGCTTCAGGTTTACAGACCCATTTTGCTACTTCATTTTACATTGCAGCAAAATAACGTAAGCTTAGTTATAATTTGATAAATGGAACTTAATAACTTTTCCCATGTGTTTGATGTAACACTAGTGAATTCCAAGCAAATTTCATCACCCCACGATGACCCGTAGCCTAACCTAGATTCTCTGGCGTATTATTGCTTGATATTTTACAGCTTGACTATATTGAGTGTGATAACCAACTAAAAAAAGGTCTGGCAGCTCTTTTCTCTGATCTATTATTCAGTGACCTGCCTTAGCATGATTGAAGGTCAGGGAAAACTATCTTTGTGGTAATGATGCCCCATTTTTCCATATAACTTTTAGAACTTTTAAATAAAGTTAATTTCCTGTTTCTTTTAGAAACTAGGCTTTTTCTTTTCTTTTTTTTTTTTTTTTTCCAGTTCTTCACGCAGTACTGGGAAATAGATCCACTGGCAAATGCAACTAGTTTTGGGGGGATTCTTTTATTTATCATTTTTACATTTTTTGCTCTAACGATAATAATTTTTTAAATATTTTTTTCTGTAATTCTATAATAAATACTATAATCCTATAAGTACAATTCTTTTTTCATATTGGCATATATGGTTTAGTGTAATCGTGTCTTCATCTTTTTTTCCCCTCTAGAGCACTAAGCGTAAGCCTGTGTATGTACAGCAATTTTTATGCACAGAAAAGCCTTTACCATACTGTGTGGTACAGTCGCACCTCACATTGTACTACCAAGGGAATAAGAGATTATTTTCTTAAATGCTCTCAAGGTAGGTGTGTTGTCACATGATGAGTACTTAATTACAGCTGGAGATAATTATATTGTTTGAGGCAGGTGTCTGTGTGCGACTGTGAGTCTTCAGTAGATTCAGGCTTTATAGAGCAATGCTGACCCTGGCTCTAAAGCTGAAGACTTAGAAGGCTTTTTGCTTGAAACTGAGCAAAACTGTATATATAGGCGTTGGCTGATGCTATGAGCAGTTTACTGCCCACAGTGTGCTCTGATTCCTGCTATTGGTGAGGATACACACTTCAGTATTTGCAGAAAGCAGAAATGTAGTAGCCGGTTATTCAAAGAAGCTTGACTAGGTTTGGAAAAAAAAAACCAAAATTCCTTGGCGTTCTTCCTTGCATCTTGTTTTAAAATAACCCTGGTACCATGGTTACAAGACTAGTCACGTTGCCGTTTCTCCTGGGAATCTCATGTTGTGCATCCCCATATGTTCTCGGGATACGGATTCCTCCATTCGCTCCCTCCCACCGGGCCCTGGGTTGCGGTCCCAGGCACATCCCCTGCCATGGCTGTAGCGGGTCCAATGGCACTGGCCACTGCCAGAGCTTTGCTACTGCATCGTGGCTCCCGGTTCATGATTTGGATGCAATTTCTTCAAAATAAATGCCATACATTTTTTTACCCAGATGTGGGAAATGAGCAGGGCCAAGATATGAAACAGAAAGGAATGAGGTTTAATCTGTATTATCCTGGAGCTAGAGTTACTTACCTAGAGGTTTGTCTACAGTTTGACCTGGAGGGAACAGATGGCAACAGTTTTTCCTGTCTCTGGGAGTCTTCACATCTAGTTTTCCCTTTCCACTGCAGTGCTCCAGATAGCTCTTATCTTGCGTATCACATTTACCTTTCTATGAAAACAAGGTTTTGTGCCTCTGTGTGTGTGTTGGTAACTTACTGTTGTTGGTAAGTTGGTAACAACTTATGTTGTTTATTAAAAAACAAAACAGAACCCCTCACCACTCAACAAAATTGCAATAAAATTCCTTGGCCTGGGCTAAAGAGTTCTATCGGAGAAGCTGAGGAATCCCTCTGTGCAACACAGACCTGACTATTGTCTCTGAAGGGATGCTCCTTATCTAGGCTATTGTTCTGCCTTTCCTGTCTGATTTCTTTAATGAGTTTTTTACAGCCTCTTTTGGTTTAACTCTGTTGATTCAGGCAGACGACAGTACAAAATTGAGTAGGAAAATAATACGCACAGAACTAACCAGTCTTTTAACTTAAAGATGTCTTCCAAATTTGTCTTTAAAGAAAAAAAAAAAAACCAAACCAAAATCCCCCCAGCTGCCCGCCTTCCCCCCCCCCCCCCAAATCCAAACTTGCTAGAAAAGGGATAAGGAGAAGGACAACCTGGAAGACCCAGTATGGACTGATCGCCCAGACAACTGCATGTTTTTGTCTCATGCTGCTCAGTTAAATTTTTTGGAGTTTGTATTTAAGTTAATGATATTCACCCTCTAGAAAAAGTGGGTTATGTCTGAGGGTGAATAACGTGTCAACTTAAGGGATAGTTCTTCCGAGGAAGTACTTTTAATAAATTATATATATTCCTTGCTCACCACGGTGCTACGGAGGGATCTGGATTCCATGTGACTCTTTTGGCCGGTTACGATTCTTTATTTCTAAGACAGTACTCGTGCTTGTTTTTTGAGAGGGGAAGTTTGCCTGTTCTCTGCCAAGAACACCAAATACCAAACGTTCTACGAGTTACTATATTAGGCTGAACCATGATAGCTGTAAACTTTGTGTATTTTTATTCCATGGAGAATAATAATTTGATACAGTGCCACTTCAGGCTAGATGTAAAGGTAATTTGCAGACTAAATGCTGTTTCAAGACTGGCTCTAATGAGAGAGAAGGGAACTGCCACCTTAAATATGGACGAAAGACGACTGTTGCCTTTTCTCATCTTGGTAATATCAAAAAAGGTTAATTATTCTTACCTGGTTTGTGGTGGATAAGGATTTTTATTTATTTTTGTAAACTTTTTTATTATTTTCTTTTGCTCATCAGCTGAAGCCTTGCGTTGCTCACAGAGCTGTTGGCCCTGGGAAGTTGATGAGCCAGAAGCTGAAGCACAAATGCGTGGGGAAGCTGCTGTGCACTAACTTAGTACTTCATGGACACTTAGTGCTTTCATGCAAGATAATGTCCCCCGTTCCTAGATTCCTCACAGTTAACCTCTTACGTGAACACTTCCCAATGTATTAATATGAATTATCTAGTGTACTGTGATCACGCACCTTTATGGCACGAGGAGCTTCTTGTTTTCTAGTTATCTTGGGAAGTTCTCTCCAAGAAGTAGAAGTCTAACGTAAAAATTATATGAAATCCTAATATACTTTTTAGTATATAAAAAGGGAAATTACAGTCTGTGTTAGCAGGGTACATCTCTGCCAAGGCTACAAAATATTCAGCATTGTATAATGTGTGCTGGAAAACACAAGTGGAAAAAAAACCTGAGGCCCTCAAAATGTCCATGTTGAATGCAGTGAATCTTTTGAAGAGCTTTTCATTAACATTTGCTTGTTTTCATAATGCTAGATGCAGGCTGAACAGATTTTCACACAAATAGGACACAACATATTGTCATTCTGACCTGCAAGGATCCTGCAGTTCTGGCTTGTGGCCCTTCTTGGCAAGTGTCAGCCACACTGAACACCTTTTCCTTCTTCACTTAATTTCCTGAGCATTACAAAAAGCGATGTCTTGCAGACATTGTAAGTTAATTGGAATGGCTGTAAAGATTTAATATTTTAAGTTTGAAATCAACTGATCTCTAATATTCCATTGAGGGGTGTTGTGTTCTGTTGTTCTGTTTTCAAAAGAAAAAGAAGAGAAGGTCAAGAAAATGATTCCCTCCTCCCCAAGAATTCAAATAGCTGTTTGCGTCTACAGTTTTGCAGTGCTATGCATTATGCTTTATAACAGTTCTTTGAAATGCAAGGGAGCCGTACTATGTAGTTTATCTGAACTATTCCTTAGAGAAAATATGAAAGACTTTTTTTCTTGTTTCATTTCTTCTGCTTTTCCTCACAGAATTAGAGTAAGAAATAAGCAGTTCTTAGAAATCCTTATTTGCTGATAGCAGTTTCTCTGAAACTATAGTACGGATCTATTGCATTCAGTACAGTGGTTGTACTGAGTCTTGTTAAATGTATTTTTAACCTTATGGCCGTTTAGAGTCATCTAATACAATTGTGGCCTCAATCATGACAAACATCCTGAATACTGAATTGCATAGAAGTAAATACTAGGGAGGTAATTTCCTTTTTTTTTCCCCCCCTTCTTCTGTAAACGATTTGGTTATGAAGATCTGTTCAACATGTTAAAACAAACTCATAGGCAAAAGAATATGCAGCTTGAAATAAGAACTGGTCACATCATTAATGTGCTTCGTGAACATGATTATACTGAAAGCTTTTTACACTCTATTTGGGATTTTAATTTGGAACTGTATTAAATGCAGTGGTGTGTCTTTATTGCTTCAGGTTGGTGGAACAAAAGCCGGAGTTGTGCGTTTCTTGGGAGAAACTGACTTTGCTAAAGGAGAATGGTGTGGAGTAGAACTGGATGAACCTCTGGGAAAGAATGATGGAGCTGTTGCTGGAACAAGGTTAGTCTATCATCAGATAGCGGCCACCTTAAAGATTTTGCATCTCTATATTCTGATTTGATTTTTTTTTTTTACTATCTTACATGAAACTTTATATCAAGGGAAGTAGTTCGGCTGTAAACCTGACTGTCTGTGGTGGGTGGGGGGGATTGTTAGACACTGATTTGAATTTTATGACGCCTACACATCTCTGAAAGTCTGCCTCAACCCCACATTCATGGGATTAGTTGATCTCTCCCACTCCCATGTGAGTTTTATTCATAGACTGGTAATGGGAAACACAATTTCCTGCTTTTTGAAAGCCTGTTTGGTTTCTCAGCTTGGAATGAATGCTCAGTTAAGGAAATATCTCTGGGTATCTAATAGCTGAACTTAAGGGAAATCTTCCTGCATCACAGGAAATGGGACCTCCTGTACCAATAGTTGTCTCATTGTGAAGATCGGGAACAGTGTAGCTGCTTCCTCCAATAAGTCACACTTAGAAAGCATTAATTCACATCTCCGTTAACTTTCTTCCTCATTTGGTATAGGGAACCGTCCTTTAACTGATTAAAAAGAGGTTTTACAAGGATTGTGCCATCTTCACATAGGTGATCACTATTTCAAATTTTAAGTTGCTTTTGTTTATATATAACCAAAGATACATTCTGTATAATCAAATATGCATACCTCAGTAGGTATATATGTAATCAAATGTAAAACTACTTGATTTAATTAATGTCTGATTTTTATTTTTAACTCTCTGCTATCACGTTTGTTGTTGGTAGCTCAGAGGAATGTATTGAAGAGGAAAGCTGTGCATGTTAAATTTTGAATCTGAATGGAATTTTTAGGAAACAGCTCTAGCTCAAGAGTTTATTCTATTGAATATCTTTAGTCTGATAGAATCATGCTGTTTCAGCTTCTCAAAGTCCCCTTTCCAAATATAGTCTTAAAAAAAAATGCAATCTAATAATGCAATCTAATATAGATTAGATTGTCACCAGCTGTTACCCACCCCTTTAATACTTTTAGACTATTCATGTAGAATTTTTTGTGAAGCCAGACCGTGTATCTGAAAAGACCGAAGTTAATTTAGTGTTCTCACCTGTCTGCTTTGCTTTTTTAAAGGTATTTTCAGTGCCAGCCAAAATACGGTTTGTTTGCTCCAGTCCACAAAGTGACGAAGATTGGTTTCCCGTCGACCACACCAGCGAAAGCGAAGACAACGGTGCGAAAAGTGGTTGCGACTCCCACAGCCCTGAAACGGAGCCCAAGCGCCTCTTCCCTCAGCTCTCTCAGTTCTGTGGCCTCTTCAGTAAGCAGCAAGCCGAGCCGTACAGGACTAGTAAGCTTCTTTTTCTATTGCATGCTTTACGTTCCCAAACAGGAATCCATGTGGCACTTGCCCGTGATTTACTTGCATAAATTGAGACTAGAACAGATCTTGGCGACAGCACAATATACATTTAATTGTGCTCTCTTTTTCATTCAAAGCATGCATGACGGAAGGAAATCTTAGCTAGCCCTGAAGAGTAGCTGACTATTTGAGTATTTAAGCTTACCCAGTTAATTTGGGCTAACTTGAGTTTTTGCAATAAGAAAGGGGCTTGTGATGCCGACAAACTGAAAAGGCATCAGTGTTCTCTGACTGGAATCTCCATTTAGTTGTTCATTTTCCTTGCGCTGCCTCTCTCATAGGGGGGTTGTGTTTGAGGATGTGGTGTGCACTAAAGCTTCCCCAGCTCAAACTTGTTTTATTAAGCAGGAAGCTTCAAATTGTCTAAAATGTAAAAGGTTTTCTTCTACTGTCAGCTGAGAAATACAGAAGTAGCAATTGTCAAGTCTTTGCTCACAAGAAGCCTCTTTCTTTTCTTTTAGATTTGGTTTTGATCCTATGAATTCATAAAGACTAAATGTTGCAAAGTGCAGTGGCTCAGGTGAATTCTAACACAGTACTAATTCCACCTAATACACTTACTATGGATTCTTGTAAAGTTACTCTGTTACATAAATGTCCTAATCTTGGGTTGTGGCAGTAAAACGGAAATCTTCTGGGAAAGCTGAATTTTAAAACGTCTCTCTTTTAAGGCAATTAAAAGCATAGAAATAATTGGGTTTTTCCGCAGTCACCCTAGGTTTTTTTTTCTTCCTTTTTTTAAACCGAAGAACATAAATACATCTAATTAGGAGATTGCTCCCACTGAGCGGGAACTGGTTAGCTGGCACACTGTCCCACTGACCAGGAGGTGCAGGACGAGGAGGTGACTCGTTGTGCTCCTTCAAAACCGAAGCAGATTACCAGTGAGCAGAGGTCAACAGTTGGTCAGGGCAACAGGGTTAATACCTGATCACAGAAAGCGTAAGGGATTTTTTTTTTTTTTTTTTATTTGGCACAGACAGTGGGACTTTATTACCTAATCCGTTCTGGAAGTTGCACTTCTGGCTGCCGAGTGCCCCCTAGTTTGAATCTGGGGCATTGACATCGTCCAGGGCAGAGTTGGTGGTGACGCATCAATATGGATCTCTGCATTTAATTTGATGTGCTGTGAGACTCTAAGCAGCAAGAGAGTACGGTTACACATTGTAAATGTCTGCGTTTGCTTATTTTGCCTCTGTGTTGTGCCCCAGGGCTTCTGCCTGTTTTGGGCCATAAACTATAAACCTTCTGTAATCCATTGTTTCTGAAATTAAAATTCCAGCTTTCTTCCAACTCTTAGGCAACATGAGCGCTTGGTTACCATCCAAGTTAAAAGGACTGTCAAAATGATTCTGACGCTTTTTCTTTAAAAGTTAAGCTGCTGAAGAAACAGGATTTCCTGAAATTGGTTTTACCACAAAGAGAGCAGACTTTTCTTCCTCCAGTTTCTAGGAAAATTATAACTTATCTGGAAATTGCTGAGCTCCTACATAGTCTTCTCAGTTATTTGGGGCTGTTGCTGTTTTCTTCTTCCTGAGTAAGAAAAGCAACTGTCAAAGTAGGTGATCTAATGGTTTAAGAGGGCTGCCTGTTGCAATTTGTATTTATTGCCAACTCTGAAGGAAGTTGATGTTTCTCTGAAGTCTTTTGGATTTCTGCTGGAATTGGGAATTAGGTCATTTGATTTGAAGAGCTACAATTGTTAAAAAGCAATATGTTCTGGAACAAGATATTTCCAAGAAACTGAGAGGATCTGAAAAAATTCTAAGCATCAATTGAAAGGTAGTTTATTCCATCTCGTGCCTTTTGAGTCACTTGACACAGCATTTGTGATGGGTTGTAGATGTGTCATTCAGGGCCATGAGTAGACAAGTTAGAGAGATCGTGGAGCAGTCGTGGTACCAGAAGGGGGAAGTGTGTTTTTGTGATGACAGGAGAGTACACCCGAGCTATGCTCTCTGTTGGGGATGTTGTCCAATGCCCGCATTCCAGGCTGTATATGGCAACTATTCTTCAACATTTTGATCTCTGCAAGGATCGTGGAAGGAACATGCTCCTATTCTTGGGCAATAGTATTTGACAGAGCTAAAGGTTAACGTAGCAGAAGAGAAAGACTTTGTTTATTGGTTTTTGTTTCAAGTAAGGCTTGAACTGCGATGTAATTTCCATTTAATACTTGGACAAATTTCTGAGCTGTTGAGCATAAAGTCAGTTTTTATAAGCTGTATCAGATTTTTTTTTTTTGGTTCAGTTTTTGCTGTTTTCACAACTCTTGTTCACTTTTACTATGTAATTTCAGTTTATTTACTTTCCCTTCTAGCTCAAAAGCTCTTGAGGAAGTAGAAGACAGGGCCATGCTGAATTTTCACTGACACAGGTTCCATTCAGTGGAGCAGAGAATCATGCAAGGTCAAGGAAAACCCTAAGGTTCATTTTAGCTGTAGTTCTCCAGAGTGATTACTTTTTATCTGTACTCTTAAATTTAATATTTCAGATTTTTTTTTCCAGAAGTAATTTAATTCCAAATGATATAAACATACGTTCTAACCGAATACCAATTGTTCTTCACAAGGTTTTAGCTGTAAGGCTGGCTTTTTAAGTCAAGGTAAATGCTTTTGATCCTGTATGTTTTATTCCCATGGTAGAGGTGCAAAATGCTAGTTGGAGTTCCAAAAGCTTTTGGTAGAGCATTTGGAAATGTTATGCTTTTGCTGATGACCCAAGATGGTGACTTGCAAACTAGAGGCGCAATATTTTTAAGGTTCAAAAAGGATGCCTGCCTTTTTTTTTTTTTTAAAATGCAAATGACACTTAGAAACATAATGAACAATCCTCTGTGGGAGCCTACTTCGATTGAGGCCAGCCCTTTTGTTTGCAGTTCAGCCCTTCTGTCCCCTACACATTACTACCTGCTCATTGATACCAAGCAGTCTCACTACACACGCATTGCCACTGTTAAATTCTAAAAAATAAAGTCATTCAAATGTAAAAGGAGAGGGTACAGTAGGTTACAGAAAGCATTTGCTTTACTAACCCTATGTTTGTGGAGTCTGGAAATATCCCTGGTTTTCACTTGATACAGAATGATTTTTAACGTATTTACTTTGTGAAGTTGACAGAAACATCCTCCCGATACGCAAGAAAAATTTCTGGCACCACAGCCCTGCAGGAGGCACTGAAGGAGAAGCAGCAACACATTGAGCAGCTCCTGGCAGAAAGGGACCTGGAGAGGGCAGAAGTTGCAAAAGCAACCAGTCACGTAGGGGAAATAGAGCAGGAATTAGCACTTGTTCGCGATGGACATGATCGGGTAAGAGTGATGGTGTTGTTCTTAAAATAGAAGCTTTAAGACAATTGACTTAATTTCCAAAAATGTGTTTTCTTATTGAAAAGGTCTGGCAGTAAGACATGGCGTTCTAAAACTGAAGTAGTCCGTACCTATGAGATCTTCCTTGTGGGAACTTTGGCTTGATGAGATAGCAAATCTATTTCATTTAACTAATCTTGGTTGAAATTCTGTACGCATCTCAGTAAGCAATGGTCGTCTTCTATTATATGCATATTCGAATATGATAACATTCCTGGATGTTGGCCCATCACTTTACCAAATTGTGATTTACTGAATTGTGATACAGATACATAACTTGGAAAAAATTTCCAAGACTTTGTTCTTATTCTTCCTGCTAATTAGCATGTACTGGAGATGGAAGCAAAAATGGACCAGCTGCGAGCTATGGTGGAGGCTGCTGATAGGGAGAAAGTGGAGCTTCTCAATCAGCTTGAGGAAGAGAAAAGGTAACCAAAAACTGTCTTCATTAGTATAACTGTGTTAAAAACAAACTTTGCATTAAAAGCAAATACTGTGGTGGCTGAAAAATTTTAAATAATACAGATAAGGGTAATTATTGTATAAAATCATTTTGCAGTGTCCTAAAACTAAAAAAGAAACTTGTAAATCTGGGGAGGGAAAGCCATAGAATGTGGACTTGTTTAGAAGCTGTAACTTTTGTTTATAGCTGAACTTCATGCAACTCATTCCTTTTATTTTTGCTTTCTGTTATGAAGGATTTTATTCATATGAAATTAATGGATTATGCCTGGTCTTCTTGAAACACTCTTCCACTTCAAAAGGAAAATTTTGATAATATCATTTCCTGGCAGTGCTGGATTAAGAATTTACAGTTTAGTCCTCTTGTGAATAATTTATTACTACTAGTCATGTGCTTTTAGGTAGTAGTCTTACTGGAAAATCTTTAAAGCGATTCATTTTAATGCCTTTTCTAGTGGCCTTTTGTAACCATTTGAGGAAAGGAACTGAGATTACCAAATAGGTAAAGCGAGGTTAGGAAAGGAAATAATCTGAGAAATTGTTGGGACAGGGTTAGGTGAGGAAATAACCCGATGGTTTTGGTGTGTTTGGAATGCTTTTGGAAAGCAGGAGTCGATTGAGAAACCCATTGTAAGTCTGCTCTGGGTAGGCTTGTGTGCCCCCTGAAATCAGTCAGTGTCAGCCTCTGAAAGGCCTCCCTAAAACTAGAAATCAGAGATGAGAAAATGCAATGGTAAACCCTGAGCAATTCCTTTGCAGATTTCATGCTGCCTTTTTACGGGACCTACTTTAACTGAATTTTCAAAACAATCAGTAGAGTTAGGTCTGGAATTGTTTGTATAATCTCTATGAAATAATGCAATGGGGTTTTAAATTATAAAAAAAAAAAAAAAAGCAGCTTTGCAACAGCTCGGGCAGCCTGGCCGTGGACCTACTTTTGCTGAATGCCAGGTCAGTGGGGGTCTGTTTTACCGCAATCCTCCATGGCCTTGAGCTCACCTTCAGCCTGTTGCTAAGCAGCCTGGCAGCGCCGCTCTGCGCCCGCTGCCCCTTCGCCCAAGTGACGTCCTGCAGCCGGGAAAACACCGCACGGCTTCGGCAGTGTGATAGTTGTCCTTCCTCCTGACCATTCTAGACTTATTTACTTTGCAAGTTCTCTGTAATATATATTCAAGTCAGTCTCAGCAGCGATTTGAAGTCAAATAATCTTTAATCCTCTGTTTCCCAAAGCACATTGGTGAGACCCGCTTCCAGTAATAAGTTCTTATTGTCCTTTTATTTTAGACATCCATCACTTGTAACTGCCTTTGATGCAGTGATTTCTACATCTGTCAGCCAGGCTGCGGGCACCAGCAATGCGTGTAATTCAAAGGGAAGAAGACGTGCTTGTCTCTTCCTTTGCAACATCTTACAGTGCTGAAATGATCAAGGGGAAGAGAGGGAGATCTGGCCCCTTGTTCATTGGGGTACACCAGAGCCACGGGAGGGAAGAAATAACTTTTTACAAATCTTATTTTAAGTCAGAGATTAGCTTCTTGCCTCCGCTTTCTCATTCTAAGACTCCTATACGGGCAAGGCAAGTCAGTGTTCTTGCTTGTGCTCCCATTCTGGGTCTTGCGGTTCATCTTGACAGTTAACGCGTGCTTGTCTGTGCTAGAGTTTAGATGCAAGTTGACCAGCGTGTTTCTAGAAGGCCCACGGGTTGTGTCCTCACTTTGCCTGTTGCTGTGGTGAATGGTAGAATACACAGAATGTGAGGTCAAACTGTTCGTTTGGGTCACCTCTTTTTGAGGATGTGCAGAAAGGTGAAAGAATGAGAGAACAAATGACTTAAAGGTTTTCTTTTTAACTTGTCAGAAAATACAATAAAATACTTTCTTTATAGAGCTGCAGGAAGACCGATGCCTTACTTTGTCTGCGGTTGTGTTTTAAAGACAGCGTCTTTCCTTCTCTCTGATGCTTCCTGTGAGAGAATTATTCTTGTTGTTTCTGGCAGTTTGCTGGTACAATCAGAATGACGCTGAAAAGTGAGCTTGAAAGCATTTTCTTTCAGTGTTATCTCAATTTTAATGAATTGTCCCCACAGGAAAGTTGAAGACCTTCAGTTCCGTGTGGAAGAAGAATCCATTACCAAAGGAGACCTAGAGGTAAAATATCTCCAGCTTTGTAAACAGGATATGTAGTAGGACACAGAAATGCAATCAGTCCAGATTAAACGTTCTGTTCTCTGGAAGAGAAAGGCAGGAATGATGAATAGATGCAATACTGGTCCAAGCATATGCAAAGCACATGGAAGTGATTCCCAGTTGTGCAGTCCTTGAGTAAGCAAACTGTCCTGAAACTACAGCGTTGCACCCTTAATGCAGTTACTTTAGCAAGGGCTGTACTGTGGAATGGCTGTAGTTGTTTAGAGTCATTCAATTAATTCATAGAAAACTCTACCTTTTCATATTTTACATTATTTTGTATTATATCTTACTAATGTTTTTGAAATTGCTTAAAAGTAACCACCAACAAAAAATCATTTTGAAGTTATGAAACTGCAAGTTAATATTTGTGCCTTTGAAAATTAATGTTGAAGACTAGTCCTGTTTGTCTTCAAACAATTCTTTTAATAATCCCTGTGCTTTCCTAAGGGAAGATTGATTAACAAAATATATTTTGTCCTGAAAGTTATTGCGCACAAAATCTAAACAGCAGTTAATGTGTGCAATTTTTATCTTTTTACTGTTTGTATAACTATAATGTTGGGCTAAACCACAGTATGTTATTACACAATCAGAATAGAAAATATTTAATGAAGGATTACTCTCAGATATCTGAACACTGCCAATTTTTATCCCAAATTTCTAATTAAAAAACAACATACTTATTAGTTGTTCTACTCTGGTGTTGTCTAATCAGAAAAATATTAGAACTTCTTGCACGGCATGAAGTACAAACTTAATTAACTTGTGTTCCTGTGAACGATTTATGATTAAAGTGCTAGCCTTATGAAAATTACTCATTTCATATAACATTTCTTTTATTTTAGTCTTCCATTCATGTTAAGATATCTATCTATACTCTTCACAGAATGCTCCTCTTATTGTTTAGTCCATGGAAAACTTTAATTTTTTTATTTTTTGTTAAATCCGTCGATAGTCATGGCAAACCATCTTAAAGACTCTGGTTTGCCAAGCTGTGTAACTTCAAGAGTTTAAAGTGAATTCAAGATAATGAAATGTATCCTGTTGTTTGTGTTGGAATGATAGTGCTAAGTCTGCAGGTGAAATATTTTTGTTTGTTTGTTTTTTTAATTTTACTGATAGCGAAAGAGGCAGATTTCGGAAGACCCAGAAAATGTAAGAGGGCACTTAAATGTGCAGAGACATCCCATGTTAACAGATTGTGTGCAGAAAATGCTTATACTTATTCACTAACTGCATAATCTGTTATTGAAACATTGACTCTAGTATTTGTGTGCATGTTGCTTTCAGAGCAATTACAACATTTATTGAAAAGAATGTGTGTAATGACTAAACGTTGTAATCCCCATTAACTGGAGAGAGGGCGAATGTGTCATTAGAATTCTTTAGGGTCAAAAACTTCACATCTAATTGAAGAGTGTGGGAGCTCATAGAAAATGACTGTCCAGGATCTCGAAATGTCTTTCATTTAAGTGTAGGATTTTAGTTGCTTTCATGACAAAATCCTGCATGGTTTCCTATGAGCTCCTACTGCTGTTCGATAGATGCCGTATGCAACTCGCCGATATGTTTTTCAGAGGAAAAAAAAAACAAACGGTATGTTCCCCACCTCCCCTTATTTGTTTCTTTTTTTATGGCATGAAATGCTAAGGGGAGAGATGATTAAAAACATCTGAAGAATTAGTGTGCAAAGGTGTCCGTTTTTACTGTAGCTTCACGTAGCTTCTCTTTGAATTATGTAGGAAAAATATACGTTACCGGATAACAGAAATTGCCTTACGAGACATTTAAGCAGCCCTCTTGCACCTGTAGCTCAGAATAGTGGAATTTAAAAGCCCTCGCTTTGATTGGACTCGGGAAAATTGACCCCAGGCTGCCTCCTCTGCTGCATCCCCAGCCGAGACAGGAAGTTCTCAAGACTAAAACTGGTTTCCTGCTGTGCATTCTTAGGTGTTCCTTTTGCGAAGCTACTTCAGCGATCTGGGTCTCCTCTATTCTTCCAATCAGGCTCACGGTGTGTTAGAAGTAAATCTGCATGTGCCCTTCCTTTCTCTTGTTTTGTGCACTCCCTGTTTAATCCTATCTTTACTCCCGATTTCCCTACTCTAATTTTTTCCATTAAAATGGACATCTTCACTCTCTAAAGGAGAGAAGTGGGGGTTCACTTAGTTTCCAGGCTAATGCTTCATAATCTTAGTCGTGTTCTGTGATTGTTATCCCAGCACGAAGGGACTGAAGGTCGTCTTGCCCCTATCCTAGAACTGATTATCAGCATTTATGGCTTCAGCACAATTTTACAGTTTGACCTATAGACGGAAAACTTAACAGTAAGGTTTATTTTGAAGTGGAAGAGTAGCTAGAATACACAAATGCTGAAAATAGGTGATGACTGGTCTCTGAAGTTTGAGTGGAATTCTTGAAGGTTCAAGGCAGAGTAAGCCTCATCCCATTTCCCTATCAACACCAGCGAAGCTTTGGAGAAGGTGAAGATGCTTCCTTTGTTTTTTTTTTTCTTTTTTTCTTTTCTGTTTTTCTTTTCCATCCAAGTTACGGTTTACAATCAAATTCTTTTCTTCCATTTAATAGTAATCTGCTCTTCTCAGTTAACTGTGCTCTGGGTTTCCTCAAAAATGACATTTCTCTCTAGATGATTAGGAGAGAAATTTGATTGATTCAAAAATTTGCAGTGATTTTTAACCTCAGGGAAACTGGGGCCTGTCCCTTGGAAATCAGACTTATTCAAAAGATAATCTATCGTCTCCTAAATGGAGAAAAAGGTGTCTGGCAAAGATCTCTGGAGTTTTGGGGATTTTGATCTCTTATTTCATTTTGCTAGGGTTTTAATTTATTTCCCTGTATAATATATAAGAGATGGGATTAAAATAAAAAGCAGTAATCAGTGATGGTATAGCCAATCTTTGCAGTAGTAAAGCAATGTCTATAAAATTAAGGATCAAAGTGTTTTGGGGTTTATGTAGCGTAGAAAAACTTGAGAGAGCATGTTTTGCAAAGTGATGCAAGGAGAATTCTGCAACTATTCAGGTTTGGGGTTTCTTGGTTTTTTAATAGATGCCTTTGGTGAGTTGGAGCAAGGAAGGTATGAATACTCAATTTTAAAAAATAGATTACTTTTTGGACTTAGAATTTTGTTGTGGATCAGAACTAATACTAACCTGTGTCAGAGAGGGGACTGAATTATAGTCACTTATAAAATATTGTTAGTTCCCTTAGAATACTTAGCTCTATTTTCAAAGGCTGTGGGAGGCACAAACAGTAATCCATGTTCTTGTGGGTTTTTTCCCCCACTGAAGATCTTCCACTGATAGAGAAACAAACCTGCTATGGAATTTCGAAACCAAGACAAATCTAAGAAGCAACTTTTGGCGTTCGTGGCGTTGGTGGATTTTAGTCTTTTGGACCTGGTAGCTACATAGTAAAACAGCCAACTGTTTTCAGATGAAAAAATGTTTAAAAAATTAAACCGCCAGATGTCTGTGTTCTTTTGGGAAAGAAGATAACTTGATGCTGTCAGAAGGAATACTGTGTTTGGAGGAGAACAGGCCTGAAGCAAAACAAGAGGCTCATCGCATCCCACTTACTCTGCAGAGACTCCATAAGATCTTTAACTGCTGCGGCTGGTTTGGAGGCAGCACTAATCAGCTTGTCACTCTATAAATAACACAGTTCTGTAGGGATTTTTTAAATATCACGTTACAAAGATCAGAGAAGCAGCAGTGTCCTGCCAGCTGTGCACGCACTGCCGCGCCGTGGCTTTGGCAGCAGTGTGGCTCGGGAATTATTCACGCGTCTTCCTGCCTCTTTGGATTCTTCCAATCCGGTGTCCAGGAGCTGTTCGGGTTGTAGGACTCTTCTCTTAATAGCAGTTCTTAGGGCTTGGGGGTTACTCTGTTACTTGGTTCCGCAGTAAATTAACTGCAGCACTTGAGTGGTGTGGGACGATTTTCACCAGGACTGGTGGATGCAACTCCTTCGGTTAATAAACACATCTCCAACTTCAGGCTTCTTCTGGCACCCACCTTACTCTCAATGTGGGCAAGCCCTGAAAAGCTGCCCTTTTTGGAAAAGACACCGTGAAGCAACAATAGACTTTATAATCTTTTTAATTTGGATTGTTTAGTAAACATAAACTAAGAGTGACCTGTCAAGGCTGACACAATACTCAAATCTCGGCACTTCAGAAATGAGCGTGGCAGCTGGCTCTTACCTCTTTATATTTCTTTTTTCTTTTTCTACCCACCTCCTTCCCCACTTCAGAGGTGCAGCTCAGATTTGAACCAGCTGCTGGACTTTAGCTGCATCTCTCAAACTTCAGGCTCTCTTGCTGGCCTTGCGGAGTACCTGGGTATCAAGCCAGAATATCCAATATTCTATGTTCTTGCTAAAAATTCTGCCTCTTTGTAAGCAAAAGGTAGGAGGTACCTGCTCACTTAGTTTCATCTGCTTCTTGCTTCCCTTTAGGACCCTATTAGAGTTACAAAGATCTTACTCTCTTTTTCCTTACTTCCACATATATATCAATATATTTAGACTTCAGTAACTACAGAGCAAACAGACTGGTTCACTTTTTAACCTGGTTTTGGAGAATCTTACTTGTTGCTTCCTTCCTTCCTTCTTGAAAGAGGAAGAGGGGGAAAAATGAGGAGGGTTCTGCAGTTAGAGACAACCATTCTCTTTCTATTCAAACAATTCATGCCATGGTGACAAATGAACCTTAATGTTCCCAGGTCTCGGCCGAAAGGATTTTTATGGCCGAGACTCGAGATACAGCTACTATTAAAAAGAAAAAGAAAAAAAAAGTTAAAAAGTTTTGATTTGTCACATGAGCTTCAGTTGTGAATTTTTGTCCCCCAGTTAGTAATTAAATCATTTATAAAATGAGCCTAGTACATTAAAGAAAAAAGTTAGTGGGATGACAAGGAAAGGGACTTATCCTATTAGAACAGGTATAGGTATATATACACATGTGTATATTTTACATAACTATTCTAATTTGTGCTGAAAACTTCATGTACTGATAAATAACTTCTACTTGGCTGCATGAAACTTTTTGTTCATATTTCTTCGTTTGTGATATTTTTTTACATTTTTTATTATTTTTTTTTTTTACACGTCAGTCCATTTACGCTCTCAGTCCATCTTTCTCATCCATAGCATTTCCCTGTTCATTTTATCCACTGCATCTTCTCTGCTCATCATTGGTAGAAGATTCTGGCAGCACGGCCTGCATGTGGCTCCCTCCTCTTGTGCTGGCATGTGATGGTGGCACCGTTGTGTTCTCTTCCTTTCCCTTTTTACTAACAGACGCAGACCAAACTGGAGCATGCCCGCATTAAGGAGCTTGAACAGAGCCTGCTCTTTGAAAAGACCAAAGCTGACAAACTCCAGAGGGAGTTAGAAGACACTAGGGTAATGGTTTTCACTATTTAAATAACAAGACTGATTTGTGTTGTGGAAGATTTCTGATGACACAGTCTGCTGAGTATAACACATGCTGAAACAGGCCCTTGCTCCTGCCACGATCAGTGCCTGCTATAGATATAGCTGGAACACTTGAAAAATTAGCATTCATTTTGAGCTTCGGTGTTGTGTGTGTGTATGCCTGTGTATGTATACTCATTTCTTCAGATGAATTCAGGTAAGGTGTGTTAAAACTGTAAAATTAATACTTGAATCTAAGTCAAAAGTAGTAAATGGGAATGTGAATTGACGTGAAGGAATGTTCAGTGGTTCATTTTAGAAGTAGTAACGTTCATTAAATCCAAAAAAAAATAAGATCAACTGTGCCAGTGCTTTTAACACAAACTTAGTATTTGGGGCTTGGTTTCTCAGGTCTTAAATAGTTGTTGTACTACTTGCTTAACTAAATCATGGTTTGCAGTGGCTTTTTAATGGGTTTTTTCCCCACCCATGATGTAATCTTTTCATGGATATCCCAGTAGCATTAGTAATACTGTTGCCTATTAAAATATCACTGGACATTGTCCCAAGTTCTGCTCTTAGAGAGAGAGACAGATCCATGCTCACACATGCAGCTTTTCTTGAAGTTGAGGTAGGATGAATATCATAAAACCAAGAATGTTCTCTATAATAAGTACTTCTAAAGTGTAATTGCAGGTAAGTAATACCTTTTTCAGGATGTTGGGATAATAAGGAGGTTAAAACGTAACTTCCTAATTAGAAATAATTGTGGTAGCTTTGCCTGCTTTTCCATGCCACGAGCTGCTTCAACAGTCAGGGAGAAGCTCAGACAACATTAGGGTGCTTTTTCAGAGACAACAGTGGAGTGGACGTAGAAGGAGTTTCAAAGCATTTGTAGGCTAAAAATGTATTTGTGTTTTTCTCTGACAGTCATAGCTGGCATGAGATAATTTGGAAGCAATTATTTCAACAAATAAAGACCTGAGAGTTCTCTGTTCTTTTCCGGTCAGCTTTAAAATGGCTCTGAGAAACATTTTGTTAGACATTGGTAACATACATAAACATAGTTTGTAAGTTGTTCGGCAAAATGTTATTTCTAGATAACTTTAGAAAAATGAATTTAACCAAAGTCCACCTTTAGAGAGAATATAATATGTGTGAAATATAAAGGTGTGGACATTTTTTCTTTTTTAAAGCAATAATGTATACGTAAGTAAAACAACAGTTGGTCTTGTTTGTAAACAGTTTGGCCTTCTATGCGAGGGCAGCATTTGCTTTTACTTAAGGTTTTACTTCAGGGTTTTTTTTAGAATTTCTATAGAAATAGGAGTTGACAAAGAAACTCAAAGGTATGCCAATCCAAAATGCTGGTAAGAATACACTAACGGTGTTAGTTTGCAACACTCGGTGGTTTCTTTTCAGTGAGGCCTAAGTGTCTTTGTATTAAACATATCTTTTATAATTCTTTCTTCTTTTCTTAAAATGCTGTTAATCATAGGTGGCCACGGTATCAGAAAAATCTCGCATCATGGAACTAGAGAGAGATCTAGCATTGCGGGTGAAGGAAGTAGCTGAGCTTCGAGGGAGATTAGAGTCTAGTAAACACATTGACGATGTCGACACTTCTCTTTCGTTGTTGCAAGAAATAAGTTCTTTGCAAGAAAGAATGGCAGCAGTTAGCAAAGAACACCAGAATGAGATGAATTCACTGAAAGAGAAGTTTGGTGTTAGTGAAGAAGCATTGCAGAAAGAGATCAAATCGCTTTCAGCTTCAAATGAGAGAATGGCAAAAGAAAACGAGTCCTTAAAAACTAAGCTTGATCACGCCAACAAGGAGAATTCAGATGTAATAGAGCTGTGGAAATCGAAGCTGGAATCTGCAATTGCCTCCCATCAGCAAGCGATGGAAGAACTAAAAGTTTCTTTCAGCAAAGGTGTAGGGGCTCAGACAGCAGAATTTGCAGAGTTAAAGACTCAGATTGAGAAGATTAAATTAGACTATGAAAATGAAATGTCAAATTTAAAGCTGAAGCAGGAAAATGAAAAATCTCATTATTTAAAAGAGATTGAATCACTGAAAGCAAAACTGTTGGCAGTCACAGAGGAGAAAGAGCAAAGCCTGGAAAGCCTGAAGACCAAACTGGAAAGTGTGGAAGACCAGCATCTAGTAGAAATGGAAGACACTTTAAACAAATTGCAGGAAGCTGAAATAAAGGTAAAGGAGCTAGAGGTACTGCAAGCCAAGTACAATGAACAAACCAAAGTTATTGATAGTCTTACACCACAGATCAAAGCTGCTGAAGAAAAGCTTTTGGACCTTGCTGCACTTCAGAAAGCCAATTCTGAAGGTAAATTGGAAATCGAGAAACTTAGCAAGCAGCTTGAGGCAGCTGAGAAACAAATTCAGAATTTAGAGACTGAAAAGGTTGATGGAAGTAGCAAGGTTTGTATCAACATCCATCCTTTTATTTTTACTTCGCTTTTATTTCACATTTGTACTGTTCTAATCTGCTATAGCAAATACATCACAGAAAAAAACTAGTTTTATTGAATGTGTATCTTAGTACCATCTGAGGAGGTTTAGAGAAAGTGTTAACTGGGATTTGTCTCTCGCCAGTTTTCTAGTGCTCGGTCTGTACCACTAAGCAAAAAGAAAAAAAATCTTTCTATGCTTTCTTGCTGCAGGCTTTGGCCTGCTTCTGCTGAAAGCTTCGTGTTATGGCAAAGTTAGTATGTTGGCTTATTTGGGAGAAGAATCCACACAACTTAAGTTTTTAACTGTGATAGAGGTATTCAGATAAAGTGACTTGGGGCTCAACAGGAAAATGTTTCCTCTGTACCTTCACTACTTTGCCTCTCATCAAACAAGGTGATGAAAGAGGCTATTGAAAGCAAAAGAGATCCTGGTGGAACTTTTCTTTAAGACAAAGCTATGGAGTGATGTTGTTGGGCGCTGTTTCACAGCATTTTTGAAGCACAGATTGCAATGTGGTGGTACTTACCAAGATTTTTCTTAGTTTTGGATGAAATGTCTCTTTAAAGTTGATAGTGTGGCATTCACTACTGGAAAGTTGTTCCACCACTGCAGGGAGGAATAAAAGCACTGAGATACCATTTCATTTTCAGGGTTCCCCACATCCCCAATAGACACGTGACCTGACAAGGTAGAGCTCTAATTGTGAGAGTAGTGGGAAAGTAACTGGAAATAGCTTTTGTAAACCCTTCACAGATGGTGCCAAGGTACTAGATTTTTATGGACCTTTGACTATTTTTGATGTCACACTGAGTTTCTGCTCTACCCCTGGGTGTGGTACAGAACCTTTTGAAAAATTCCATCCCTGTATGTGAATTGGTCCGAGTAGCCAGTTGAAGCATAAGTGCTAAATTGATCAGTTAAAAAAAAAAACAAAAAACACCACCACAACAACAATAACAAACAATAAAGAACCAAAACTACTAATTCAACTGATGCTATAACTTTGTTTTGAAATTTTGAATGTACTCAAAAATGTCTGCCATTAAGTAATGTTTTCACCATTAATTCCAAGGGAACTAAATTTTAATGATTTCAGATATATTCCAAGATGCAATCAGTACTGTGATGTATGTAGTCATCAGTGGAAATCAGCTTCACTCACTTAACACATCACATTTTTTTTAATTCAGTTGGTTTTTATTTTTTTTTTTATCTTACAGTGTTTTTAGTATACTTATTTCTTTCAGATTCAGATTTTAATTTTCCTATTTTTTCATTCATGTATGTAATTTTATTTTACTCCATTTCATCATCTTTGTTAGGCTAGTAATCTGGCCAAAGAACTGCAGGGCAAAGAGCAAAAGCTTCTTGACCTTGAGAAAAACTTGAGTGCAGTAAATCAAGTTAAAGATTCTTTGGAAAAGGAACTTCAAGTTTTGGTGAGTAATACCCAAAAATTTTGACTTTATCCTTTGGATTTTGGTTTTCATGGTGAGAGTGTAATTGAAATCTGTGGATCAACTCTGAGCAAAGTCGTTCAAAGCTATTTTACTCGTGAAAATAAGGCAAGGGTTCGTGACCAACAGGATCTGTCTCAGAAGGAAAAGAGCATTTCACCTGATTTCTGTGTTCCCAGGTGTTTTGTCTAAATAGAATTCATCTGTTTAGGGATTTCAGATAAAATATTAAACCAAATCAAAAGCAGCATGTAGTTTTAATTTAGACTAGTCATTAAGGAACATGTGGCCCTTTAATTGTAACTGTTTTGTACAAGTTAATGCTTGCTATACACATCTTACAAATGGTTTCTGAAGACATTTTTCATTTGATTTCTCATTTTGCAAATTTATTTATATTTGCAAGTATTCTATAGCTGGGTTGGATTTTCCTGAGAAACTACACCGGAGTTAGTAACAAAAAGACATGCTTTAGGTTTTACTGTCCCTGTCATAAAATCTTTCCCTGGCCATAGTAAATATTTGAAGTTGATGGAAGAGTCTCCCTTTCCTTCACAGTCCAGCATCTCTTCCTGCTGGTGAAGCTGGAAAACACTGGTATGAGACTGATCACAGGGCTGCAGATCTCCACTGTGCAGCCTGTGAGCAGCACGGGCAGCTTCTTGCATTGAGACCCAGAAACCACGTCTCCTACCCTGGGCTCTGTGGCTGCAGTTCTCTTGCTGTGCTGGCTGATGGAGAAGTTATTCTGAAGGATGTTTAGGGACTTGCTTGCAACCAACGCAAGGGAAAATCTTGCTTTATGTTGCTGGATATATCTATGCTAAACTCTAATTCAAAAACTTCAGATCCATTTATAATAGAAGTGAAGACTGGTTCTATTTTGTACTTGAAAAATACCTAATATAAATTCAGTGGTTGAATTCTACTGCTATTACCAAACCTTACCTTAGGTTTTTTTCCATTTTTCAGAAAGAAAAGTTTAGTAGTGCAGCTGATGAAGCAGAAAAGGTTCAACAATCTATGCAAGGTATGTCTGCTGCTAAACTAAAAAGCTGCAGAAAATAAATGTAAAATAAAGGGTTTTTTTTCCGTATGTTTTCAAATTGACACCTGGTGGTACTGCAGTTTCGGCAGCTATGGAAAGGACAGGATTACTTGCAGCCTGTCTTCTTAAGAGTAATATACCTTGCAAGTAGGTGGAATTATCTGCATCGAAGGAGTTACTAACTTTGTTTTCAAAATTTTACTTGCATAGAAACAGTAAAAAAACTAAACCAAAAAGAAGAGCAGTTTGCACTAATGTCCTCAGAACTGGAACAGCTGAAGTCTAGTTTGACTGGTAAGGAAGGAATAAAATGGAACGCTTTGAAAAATGCATCAGCTTTGTGCTTTCATGTGCCTCCTGCTGAGCTTGCCACGTCGTGCTTTCCCAAACACATATGGCTTCACAAGGAAGCCTTTTCTCTGGGCAGAAAACGGCTGCTGTGGCACTGTGTTTAGTGACACAGCAAGGTGACATGAAGTTAAGGAAAACGTGCAGTAAGGCAGAAGATTTTCCTGGTTAAGTGTATTCCAAATCAATAGTTAAATTCTTTCTTGTCATTGCGACAAACTCATGCTGTGGTGATGGTTAGATCCCAGACAAAGGCTTGGGGACCGGGCTGAAGCATTGTAAGTGTAAGGTAGGTAGTCACAGAAGCCTTGTCCCCAAGTAGTGTTTTCTTTTAAAGGACATCAAAAAGGCTGTCCCTTAGTCGCTTGTCCACTTCTTCCTCTCTCATAGGAAGGAGTCTTGCTGTATCTTTATAACTGTACATCTCAATTTAAAACCAACGTAGAAAGAAATTAGGAATCGTTATGTACCCTGTAAGCAAGCCTTTCGAGGCATTGTTGGGACTCTAGAAGTCATCCCAAAGTCTGTTCTTGCCCTTGGTGGCAGTGCCTGCCCTGCATCGAGTCATTTTTCCACCGTAGCTTTATGTTGCTTGCATTGTTTGTCTTCTGCTGCTCTACTAAATAGCTGGTGAGTTGTCTCACCTGTAAGATGTGCAGAGCTCTCTTACTGTATTGCTTGGTTACCCTCTGATAAGGGTAGAACTCAAGAGAACAGCTTCTCATGCCCTGAAGTGAATCACTTCTGAAAGAAAGATTTCTTGACTAGTTGCTTTCTTACTATTTCGGAAGAGTTCTTAACCTTCTGCTACAGTTAACAGTTCAAAAGTCAAACAATCATAATGTTTAATTTTAAAGGGGTAATTTGCAAGCTCTGTAGTATCAATATTTCTCTGCTTATAGTCCTTTACTATCTTCTAGCTAATCTGTGCCTACCCTTTCTCTTAAATTTACTAAACTGCTAACCTTTGTCTTCCTCAGTGATGGAGAAGAAATTGAAGGAGCGAGAAGAGAGAGAACAGCAACTGATTGAAGCTAAGGCCAAACTTGAAAACGATATTGCAGAGATCATGAAGTCTTCAGGAGACAGCTCTGCCCAGCTTACGAAAATGAATGATGAGCTCCGGCTAAAAGAAAGGTATTCCAGCATTGTCAGAACATTTTCACGTTAATTCTTTACTCTGCACTCCCAGCACTTCTCATTTTATCTTTTTGTAAATATCTGAACACGATGCTCCTGAGTGTCACATTGATATGACAAGTGAACTTACTCTATCAAACTGAATTAATCAAAACAGTCTCCTCAGAGTGATTTGAAGAGCAAATAACATTTATAATTCTAAAATTCTTATGTAATGCGCTTCTTATCACCCAGAGTAAATGACCTTTTTAATAATCTAGACTGTTTTGTGATTGTACTTCATAATTATTTAATTACCTGAGAAGCTTGGTTTATTTGGATATACAAAAGACTTGGGCCACATTTTTATCTAGCAAGAGAAAATGTGTTTTCTTTCAAGTAGAATGTTTCATGTAGAACAGTTGTTCTTTACCTTTACAAAACCCCAGAGTGGGAGCAAAGTAACTGGCAGCTGCTTTGCTCTGCACACGAGCAAGTGCTCGGTCTCACTTCTTTCTGTATATTTAATTTAGCAGAACATTCTCTATATGTTAAATAATTAAATCTCTTTCTAAATGCTTGGCGAATATAGAACTTCAGCATAATTTAGACTCTTTCATCTCTGTGCTTGTCGTGCTGTCAGCAAAAAGTAATGTTCTTTTATTTGGTCTTTCTAGGCAGTTGGAGCAAATACAACTTGAGCTTACAAAAGCAAATGAAAAGGCTGTTCAGCTTCAGAAAAATGTGGAGCAGACAACACAGAAAGCTGAGCAGAGTCAGCAAGAAACTCTCAAGATTCATCAAGCAGAACTGAAAAATATGCAGGACCAACTGGCAGACATGGTAGGAAGAACTTTAAAAAGCACCAGTGACCTATGTGCAGAATATTGTACTGCTGCTTCTTTAACTGTGTTCCAATTGTTTTGTCTTCTGTCAGAAAAAGCAGATTGAGACTAGCCAAAATCAGTGTAAGGATCTTCAGGCAAAGCACGAAAAAGAAACTTCTGAGATGATCACTAAACACGACGCAGATATCAAAGGGTTTAAGCAGAACTTGCTGGATGCAGAGGAGGCACTGAAAATTGCACAAAAGAAAAATGAAGACTTAGAAACACAGGCTGAGGAGCTGAAAAAGCAAGCGGAACAGGCCAAAGTATGTATACGTTGTTACTCTGCAAGTAATTTAAAGTTTAAATCTTTCTGTTTCAGTGAATCGCTGTTTTTTTGCCTGACTTCGCCATTTCATAGTAAGATTTTTCCAGCGTTTCTTTTTTGAACTTTTCCAGGGCAGATTTATATCAGTTAGGGAAGAGAAGCACACCCGACTACCTGGTTGTCTTCTCTAGATTACACAAGAATCCATGAAATACGGTTCTTTGATGTTAACATTTTATGTTCATAGATATCTGGCTCGGCACAATCACTTGGAGCCAAATGTTATTCTCTGGATTTTAAACACATGAATTTTAAAATACATTGTGAACTATTTCATTTAAAAGTGTTACAAACCTGAAATTTTGTTCTGTAGTATGATCCCATATTGTGTGCAACTATTGAGTAGGTACCTTGATTTTAGTAATTGTTACTTTTTCTTCTATTTCTTTGACATTGCTGCTTGCTTTCACCCTTCATTAGTTATTTGCTATAATCTTTGTTCTATGCTTTAGCAAAATATTTAGTATATAAATTGGCACGCAATTTAACTTTAAATACACTACTGATGTGGCATTTTGAATTAAATGGGTTTTGACAACATATTTTGAACAGCATCATGAGGAGAATTATCTATAAAGGTGAATTTGAGAACTGAAACTCAGTATCTAATATAACTCCCTGCATTTTAATTGACTTAGATTCTCATGAAATCATTCTGTGGCTCTTCCTGAGTAGTTTACATTCAGAAAATGTGTTAAGAATAGTTTTAAAAACAAGATGAAGTCTTGTATAGAGGAACCTTCAAAGCATTGTTTTTAAAAATTATTGTTATTATTTGATTCCTGAAAAGTTGTCTTGCAGATGGTGGGTGTTTTGCAATGAAATACCAGGGGTGGCTGTTGACAGTTCGGTTTGTGCAGGGACTGTGTGTCAGTGTATACACTTTTTTAAAACTTAAAATGCAATATCTCTCTTTGCCCTTAAACCACATTTCTCATCTGCTTGATTTCATTTTTGTTTTCCCTTCTCCCTGACTTTATTTCTTTAGTCCTTAAGCTCTGTGTTAGCATCAGCCAGAAAAGAGATTGAACTAATGTCAGACGAGATGAGGGGTTTGATATCAGAAAAAGAGACTTTGGCACAGGAGGGGAATACTTTAAAATTAGAGCGAGGTTCCCTGTTATCAAAACTTCTAGAATTGGAATCAAAGATTTCGTTAATGCAACAAGACCAAGAAGAACTTTGGACAATAAATGAAGAACTTAATTCAGAAAATAAAAAAATTCTAAAGCAGAAGGAAGAAGCTGAGGCCAAAAGCCAGCAGGAAAGTGCAGAAAAGGCAGCGCTAATTTCTGAGAAAAGCAAATTACTCTCTGAAATAGAGGCCGCACAAGCAAACCTTCTGAAGATAACTCAAGAAAATGATGCTCTCCGGTCTTCAGAGTCGACCTTGCTCCAACAGTTGAAAGAACTTCAGGCCAACAAAGATGCCATGGATGTGGTATGTCAGAAACATATCAAGGAATGGGAAGAACTGGAGAATTATCAGAAGAAACTTTTGGAAGAGAAAGATGCAGTTGTTAAAGACAAAGATCATGCTATTCAAAAGCTGGAAAGTTCTTGTGAGGCCCTGGACAGAGATAAAAGGGAGCTATTGCAAGAAGTGTCAGCTCTGACTGCAGAGAGAGATTCAGCCTTAGAAAAGCACTCAGATCTTCAAAATACACATACGGCCTTAAAAAATGAAAGGGACAGTCTATTGAAGACAAGTCAGAGCCTACAGTCTGAGAAGGAGATGCTCCTTAAAAGCATAGAAGAGCTGCGGGTGAGTTTAGACAACACGGTGAGTGAAAACCAAGCATTAAAAGTGAGAACGGGAGAGATGCAAACAGAACTCAAGACTGAACATAAAGAACTTGAAAAAGCGATGAAAGAAAATGTGGAGTTGAAGGATTCCCTTGCTGATCTCTCTCGTCTTCTTCAGGAAGCTAAAGCCTCAAGCGAGAGATCCAATGCTGAATGCGTTCAGTTACTTCAAGAGAAAAATGCTCTTTTTTCATCAGAACGAAGGCTTTTGGCTGAAAGGGAGGAACTTTTAAATGAAAATAAGGCAATTGCTGAAAAGCTTGCTAAAGCCACGGCAGATGCCGTACTTGCTGAGAAAGTCTTTACTGAGAAAATAAACGAACTGAACTTAGAAAAGGAATCTATTTTTTGTAAGTCATTGCAACTTGAAAAGCACAATGAAGCTCTTCTTCAAGAGAAGAATGAATTGGAGAACAAATACTCGGAGCTTCTTGACGAAAACAAGTCTTCTGCAAACACAATTTCTGATATGAAGAGAGAACGTGAGCTGGATGTCTCAGCCAACAGAGCTCTGGCCCAAAAGAATGCCATGCTCCAAGATTCCATTGAAGCCCTCAAGGAAGAACTAAGTAAGAGGACTCTAGAAAATCAAGAGCTAATAGCCTGTAAATGTGACCTTTCAGATCTTCTGAAAGAGGCCCAAGATGCCAAAGGAACGCTAGAAAATGAACTGTCTGCTCTGTCACATGCCCAGCAGGTCCTATCGGCTTCCTTTGAGACCTGTTCCTCTGATAGGGAAATGCTGACCAGAGAGAGGAGTGAATTGCAAGATAAGTGTCAGAAATTAAGTGGAGAGGTTGTGATTATGAAAGAGAACTTAACCATAGAAAAGGAAGCCAGAAAACTGGACAAGGAGTCATTTTTATTGGAACGGACAGAACTTCAAAGCAACATCAGCTTCTTAGAGAAGGAAATACAAGAGCTGAGGGAGAAAAATAAAGAATTTCTGACTGAGAAAGAAAAATCTGAAACTCAACTGGTGACAATAGTTAAAGAAAAAGAAGCCCTCTGCGCAGAGACCGAGCAGCTTGTGTCCAGTATCAAACGGCTGAAGAGTGACTTTGCTTCCTTGTCCAAATCAAAAGCAGAGCTCCAGGACCTGCACAGCTGCGTCTCCGAGAGGCTGGATGATCTTCAACGCAGGTATGAGGTGACGGAGAAGGAGAGAATACAGTTACTTCAGGAAAATGAGAGCCTGGTTGCTGAACAGAAGAGTCTGGTCATCATTAAGGAAGAAATACTAAAAGAGAAGGAGAAATTCTCCAAGGATTATTATAAACTGCACGAGGAAGTAGCACTTTTAGAACAAACGAATAGCGACCTCTCAGGCAAATTGCTGGTGTCTCAGGGCAAAAATGAGATGCTGCAGGAGGAGATGAACAATCTGGCTTTGAAACTAAAAGAAATTGAGACTCTCCAGGCCCAAACAGTAGCGCAAAAAATGGAGGTATTGAAACACATAGTTGAACAGTCCAGTCCGGTTCTACTAATCCTGAGCACTAACCCAACGGTTTCCTCTCTGCACTTCATTGCACAATCAGCACTTCAGCTCGGTATAAACACCCTGGAATTATCATCTCTCTCTATATATATTACTTTGGGTTTTTTTTCAAGTTGTAACTGAGTCTGAAAAACACTTTAATAATTTTTTCAAAATATTTCTAATTATTAAAGACTATGTTGTCGCTGAGTGTTGCAAGAAAACAACGTAAACTGTGAATAAAAGGAAGTTTTGTTTCCTTGAACTTGTTGGAGAAATTGAGCAGCTCCTTCTGTTGAAGCACTGCAGCTTAAAAGCAAGACTAGTTGTAGATAAGGTTTTAGATTAGATCTTTGCATAATTTTATGTTAAATTACAACAAACTACAAGTTTGAGTTACTCCAAAAAAAACCCAAAACAAACCAACTTGCTACTCCTGTAAATGTAATTGGATAAAAAGCAGTGTAAGAGAACCTTTTAAATTTACATTATAGGACTTTTAACAGTCTGTTAAAGACATTGACAATTCTGGTGTTCTTTTTATTCACAGAAGTGTTTTGTATTCACCACCAACAAATTCTGTAAAGTATTTTGAGTTTCAGTTTGTGTGGCTTGAAGCCCATAAAATCATTCTGAATACAAATTGGAATCAAAATATCCTATGAAATGTATTATGCCCACCAAGGTATCTTAGTATTCTTGTGAAGTATTTCCTTTTATGAGGGCATAATGAACAACACTGAAATAATGCAATAATTGGTTTTATCTCCTATTTAATTTTTAATTCTTTTTCAAATTTTTAACAACTTCTTGTAATTTCACATTTTCTGAAAATAGAGCAGTCTGTTGGCAGTGAATATCTATTGAACTACTACTGTCTAAAGTGGTTAGAAGTCGAAGAGCAATCACAGTGGTGGTAATTAGAAATCCAGGAATTAAAAAAGAAGAAATGGGCTTCCTCGGTGGTAACACAAGCATGGGGTTGTGATCTAGTTCTGCATGGAATTGAATCTTCTCAAGTCCATTTATTTTTATACTTTATGCAGCTTCAAAATGCAAATAAATTCCCAGTTGAAGTTTAATTTAATTCCTTATTTAACTGGAAAGCAGCTGGCAAACCGTGGAGCTGTGCATAAAGTATTGTGGTTCATCTTTTGCTTTCAGAGATCCCTTTGGTAATTTTTTTTTTTTTCCTTTTCCCCCCACCCCCTCTATCTGTAGGCTGCCAAAATGGCAGAAGATGTTTTCCAGACTGTGGAGAAGGTGACCAAAGAGAAGGATGCCATTCACAAAGAAAAGATTGAAACTTTGGCCTCTTTGGAGAACTCTAGACAGACAAACGAGAAGCTACAGAATGAAGTAATCACATTTCAATACTTTTATATGAAAAGTTTTGCCTGGTTTGTAAGGAACAACTATTGAATAACAGAGAATTGGCTTAGCCAAGAGTGGCTCCTGTCATTTTCCCACCACAATACTCAGTCTTGACTGGCTTGTGAAAACTTACTAGATGAGTGTGTATTGATGGAAAATGCAGGTGCTTTATATAGCCCTATGTCCTGTGTCCTTCTGTATTTTGCGTGTGGTTTCAAACGCCGTACAGCGTATAAGGTTGTGTCCCTTAATTCTTGGTGCAGCAACAAAAAAAAACTATCCCATGTAATAGGAGTTTGGGCTGCTCCAGCAGCTTTTGCAGGTCACAGAATCAAGAGACATGGGTTTGACTTGAGGCTTGGTCAGTCTTGCTGTATAGATTTGGGTAAGTTGCTTAGGTGTGTCCGCTCTGGGCTTCAGCTCCCTGGTTGCAGTTATGGGGTGGAACTTCATGCTGTGATGAAGCGCTGCAGAGCTCTGAGTAATGGTTCTCCCGATCCCCAAAACTTACCTCTAATGCACTCCTTGCTCCGTACATCCTCTTTGTTGTCTTCACATGTGCAATGTTATAATTTTATTTTTTTCCCCGCTTTTCTGTTAATCAGAATTGTGGTCTGACAAGGTACAAATTGTACTGAGCTACACAAACATGTGAGCACAATGGTCCCAAAGAACTTCACAGTCCAACGTGTACAGCAGTTCCTCTAGGGAGCCGTTTTCGGTCTATATCCTCCCACCACTTTGTGATACTTCAGGGTTTGAAGAAGAGAAGAATGTCCTCACTAATCTCTTTCACGCTCTTGTGCCCCAGAGTATCTAGTCTGACATTGAACTGGCGTCTTTTCTGCAGATCTTGAGCACTTCGTGGCCTCTTTTTGATGGTTCTTTCATCTTCTGCAGCTCCGGTACCAATGGGTAGTGAACAGCTGGGCTAAACGAAACGCCACAGCTTGTGCTGAAACAGTAATGATTTCCAAGGAGATCTGATGACTTGAGAATTAAATGTGGTGACGTTAATAATGGCAGGGGTTCACTTTCTGGATTAAATAAAAAAAAAAAAATCCAGAGAGTCCCGTAATGCCCCGAGAATGGCCGAAGATTCTTATGTAATATAATGTGTCGCTGAACGCCAACAAATCGGGTTCACGGGCTCATGGGGTTTATGTGGTAGATTCAAGCTCAGTAAATAGATAGACAACAGTCTGTCCCATGCAACATCATCTCCGAAAGGAATTAATTTCTCACGGTTGCAAGCACAACATTGCACCTGCTGTTTCTCAGAAATTAAGGTACGGTAAAGCAGAACTTCTTATCAGTTATCTTAAAGGAATAGATCGAGGGAACAGCTAATTTTAGCAACAAAGGTTGAGTTTTTAAAAAGTGCTTTGAGTTGTATAGGGTTTAGAATGGAGGTGCTTTGGAGCTTTACCTTTTATATCAGGGTATATGCGTCAGATTACTGGAAACTGCTCTTCAATGGACTTTGTGCTGCTTGAATGCAGAAAGTCTAACATTTTCTGTTAGACAAATGCTTCTCGATACAAACAGACTGAATTAATCTAAGAGCTAAAGATGAAAAAATGGAACAGCTCAGCTCAGGTCCCCATTTTGCTGATTATCTTTTCTGAGTGCTACATTTAAGAGCTGTATAGTTTCGTTAGTCTAATGAAGGGGTTTTTTTCCTCTTTAGTTGGACATGCTTAAACAAAACAACCTGAAAAATGAAGAGGAACTTAATAAATCAAAAGAGCTTCTAAATCTCGAGAACAAGAAAGTAGAAGAACTTACAAAAGAATTGTGAGTATTTAAATGTTAAATCTGTTAAACCATTCCTTTATATTTACATTTACCTTTCATTTTTTTTGAAGAATTGTCTTTCAGTACCTGTCCAGTATCCTCGCTTATAAAGCAGATATTAGGACAAAAGTAAATACGAGTTTAACGTATAAAATGTGAAATCAGAATGTTGCTCCTGAATTGCTGAAGGGTATCAAAGCAAATCCTTCGCTACAAGAATTGTTTGAAATCATTTGTTTGTTGGAGGAAGTGTGGAGTTCTGCCACCTGAGGGCACTAGATTATTTAAAAAGCTTTATAATAAAGAAATTCTGTTTAGATTTAATTACAAGTACACTTGGAGTGTTAAGTAGTTTTAAGTGGCTTTGTTTATAGAAAATCTGATTCTGCTTTTATTTTTCATCGATAGCTTTATCCAGTTTATTCCCATTGCCCCACTATGCAGTCATTTTCTAACTGGTACAATACAAATGCCATATATATAGTATGTAAAACTAGAGTTAATTGCTTGTCATTTGAGATACTTCATTTGAGAAACTACCTCTTATGTACTACAAACTAATGATGTGTAACACTGTATACAAACAAATGAACTTCAAGGCTTCTGATATAAAGTAATTTGCCCTGTGGAATCTCATTGTGTCGAAGCTTTTGGTGCGCCACTGTGAAGAATAATCCAGCCTGGTTATTGCTGCCCTGCAGTAGCTGCACGTCCCCCAGGTTTCAGAGATGTAATGAATTAAATCACAAATCTCTGTTCCCACCTGCACTCCAAAAATAATTTCTTGACTCACGGGGAGAGCTGAAATCTGGACTGATAGCTAAGAGCAGCTTTGGCTAATTATTATTGTTATTGTTAGTTCCATAAGTCATTTTGTGACAGTACTTAACCACGGCTCTGAGGTGAAGACAGGAGACAAAGGAAATCAGCACACACAACTAATACTAAATTTCTGTGTGACTGACAGGTTTTACTGCTTGCTTTTAAAAACCTGCACGTTTGTATGGACAGCAACCTCCTTCGAGAAAGGCAGGGTTTCATTCCGTGAGCAATTCCGACCTGCCTCAGCGCTCGTGGGAAAAGCCAAAGCCAAATGCTTGTTTCCAGACTAGTTGCTCTAATGCTAGAACAGCAAGGGGCTGGCAGACTCTGATATCATGGAAAGACAAAATATATTAGACTCTAATTTATCAAACAGGAATTATATATAGAAGATACTTCCTTGAAAATCGTCAGCACTGAAAGGTGTTTTCATGATCGTGATTGCTCTGTGGGGGTTTTTTAATTTTATTTTTTTTTTTTAATTATTGTTTCTTAAGGTTAATCTTATTGCTGAATGTGGTCTCTAAGCACCACTCATTGTGGATAAGTGGAAGCTTCTCTAGTTGTTTTTAATTGATCTGTGTTGCCATAATTATTTTGTGTGCTGCCTTGTTTTAATTAGAGTAAGGAATTAGCTGGGTAATGGGCGTTTCCTGACCAGCAGCAATGTGGGTAGAGGGGTCAGTTGGTGAAGGTGGTGCCCTCGCCTTTGTGAAGGAGAGCAGAGGGGAAAGGTTGCCCACAGGAGCTGTGACTGTAGGGAGGGATGTGCTGCTCTTAGAGCAGCGCCTTTTGGAGCGGCGGGATGTTACAGTGGTGTCAGTGTCCCTTGTAAAAGAGCCCCCTGTGTAAAACTAGGATGAAGAACAGCAGAAATACCGGCTGGATGTTGTCTATTCGTTTCTTACTGCACACTGTCGAGTTCACTTGCAGCTATCAGCTTAAAGTTCCTTGGCACTAAACACAGGGGAGCATTTCACACCAATTGACCCCAGTGTTTTGTGTGCTTTTTTTTTTTTTTACAATGCCCTGAATCTACACTTTGATGCCAAAAGCAAAAAGAGGAGAACTGGTTAGTACTGCAGTTCAGCAAACGATCGTGGTTAAAAATAGGTATGTTCCCGCATCAGCAAGCAGATTTGTACCAAGATAATTTGAATCGATGTTCAGTGATGTGAGGTTGCCTGTTTAATCCAGTCGAGGTGGATCAGATTGGAAATCAGTCAAGGTGAGGCCAGACAGAAGAAATGGTTAGAAAATCGTTCTCCAATTGCATCCTGAACTCAAAAAGTGAATCAGGCTTCCTTTTGTTTAAATGTGCCCAATAACGGAGCACAGAGTCCTTGTATTTTGAAGTGCTTGAATAAGTTTCTGACTTAAGGGTTCTTCTACCTCCCACAGTCATAAACGTATTTTTAATATTCCAGTCAGGGTTTAACTCTGTGTATTATTGGCACATAGGAGTATCGAGACTCCTTTTTATGAAAACAAAACAGTCATAAAAATTACTGTTTAGTGACATGAAGTGTATCTTTTCTATTTTTTGAAAGACGTCAAATCTTTAAAAACTTGTGTTAGTCACTTGAGCTATAGGTGGGCATGCAAAATATTTTTCAAAAAGTCATTGAAAATAAACTTTAAGGAAACCACACATATTAGTAGCAAAATAGGTTAATGAAACCTGCGAATCCATTTTTTTTTCTTCAGCTTTTGTTTTCTCTCTTTTTCAGTTTTGCATCCATTAAAAATAATGGAATAGATTAGATACTTTCCTGTTGTGCCTTCTCCTTGCGCGTTCTTGTATGTTTGGATGTTAGACCTTGTAGGGAGTATTTAAGTAAGTGGGACTGTAAGCTTTTATTTCTTTTTCTTTTTTTTTTCCTTCTTTTCCTTTTTTGCCCCCCCCCCCCTTTTTTTTTTTTTTTAACCAATTCTCATGTTTTACCCCTGGCTACAAAGTTCACTTCTGAGAAAGCCTAGGCTATAAACCTTGCCAACGCTCTTGTCAAACCCTACCCTGTGTTTCTAAATCCAAGCCTTTGCTGGCTGTTGGAAGGATGCAGAACTCGCGCTCTGAACTTACCTCCCGTTTCTTTGAGTATCTGATACGTTTAAAGGAAAAGGAGTTTTGTGCTGCTACTGCTTTTCAGGGTTAAACCTATCCCTGCGCATCCGAGGTATGGATTGTCACCTTTATTATAGATCCCCTTAGACACGTGACCTAGATGTATTTTTCCAAGCTGTGAAGCTGAATCTCTCCCACAGTTTTTTCTTGCCTCTCTCGTTCCTATGGTAACGATGCACTCTCTGTCCTCGCAGCGAAGCGCTGAAGCTGGCAGCAGCTCAGAAGTCCCAGCAGCTCGCGGCTTTGCAAGAGGAGAACGTGAAACTTGCCGAGGAGCTGGGCAGGAGCAGGGACGAAGTCACAAGTCATCAGAAGGTAGAGTGGCTGGAACGTTTCCTGGTCTGTGGTGAAGGCGCTGCGCCTGCAGTTTCCGCTGATGCCTGGGTGACGTTGCACTGCATGTTTGGGCTTGGAAGATGAGTTGCTCTGAGAATGCTTTTAGAATAAATTTGGAAGCCACCTGCACGGGGAGGTTAGAACTGCGGGCTAGCAGAAGGTTGTGTAACCCACGAGGGATACTTGGGAGGCTTGGGAATAAGCATAAATTAAATATGCTTTAGCCAAATGTATTAACAGACACTTGCTATTTCTGTCAGGAGTAATTTTGTTATACAACTGTGGAAATCTCCATCTATCCAGTACTTAAGGAAATCTAGCTATTTAATTTTCCTCCTTATTCCTATTCTCCCTCCCCACTAAAAAGAAAAAGAGTATTTAGGATGTTTTTCAGGATACTATCTGAAGCTACTTGGTTGGACTCTGCCTCTAAATAGTGCTATGCACGTGTATGCTCATTAAACTTCATGCCGTGCCTGTACATCAATAGTGTTGCAGCCGGGTAGTGGGTATTGAGGACTAGAATTGATGTAAGATGTTTTTCTGGTGGTAGTTTATAGGAGAAAAAAAAAGACTCTTAATATTTTTATTTTTTTTTAACTATTATGTTCCAATATGTCGTTGGAATCTTAAAGTATGGGCTTAGTTACACAGCTTGTAGCACTGGTACTTGCCAAAAAAGAAATTAGATTTACAGCCATTAATATGGTGGGTTTTTCTTGTGGAGCAGTTCTGGTGACAGCCACACCATGAAGGCATCTTCGGAGGATCTAGTTCAAAAGCAAGAATGTAAAAGACATGGGTTTATATATTGCTTTTCTGAGATGGCACTTGTGTAGAAGAGGGGTATGTCTGTTTGGAAATACTGAGGATGGGTGACTACAGATCTGGCCGGTTTCTTAATCCTTTTGGCTGCTGACAGGAGTCATGCACGAGCTGCTTCATCCTAAAGAGCCTTTGGAGGTGATTAACAAGAGTCCCAGACGTGTGGGCTCAGCCACTGACTCATGCTGCATCTGAGTAGTGGTGTGGTAAGAGAACGCTGTCATCCTCAACAGCCAGTGGGAGCTCTGCTCCCCACTCCCACATGTTTTCTTAAATTATTTCAGAATCTTTGAGGCAAGATCTCTGTTATTTTCAGAAAGAGTTGTAACTTGAAAAGGATTCGGCAACATTGGTCAAATCTTTCTGCCTGTCGTATGTAGCCAGAGGAAGGGACCCCCGAAGGAAGGGACCCTTCGGCCCACAGGGCGTAGGCTGGCAGTGGTCACTGCAGTCTCAGTCTGTGGCCTCCATTCTTTCCAGATGTCCTTGCGAAGGAGTCCGGCTGTCTGCATCCCACCGACTGTGCATCCGTCAGCAGGGATCCTTCTCTCGTTGCCAGAATAGAGAGTTAGTCTGTGAAGCACAGGGATTAGTCAGTCATCTTGCAAACACCATGCCCTTTTCTGCCCATGAGTAGATGGCTCCAAGATCAAAGATCTGGAAGATCTGCTAGAGCTTGGAGAAACACTGTTTGCCTTCTTCAGCCATTTGTGTTGCTTTGTCCTCTTCTGTGAGGAAGGTGCAAACTGAATCTTGGAAACATGGGAATGCCATCTGTTGCATTTTCTAAACATAGTGTTTGGGCTGCGGTGTCTTTAGGTCTAGTGAACTGTGCAGAGTGGAAGAGGCGTTTTGTATTCCATGGAGCTCTGTTGTGGCAAAAGGAACTAAGGCAAAATAGCGTCATTTAAAATGCAGGTTTCCTGCCGAGTGTCACATAACTAATGAGCGCAGCTCTTCTCAGTTCAGTGGTGTTCAGCTCTCACTGGTGAAACATGTGGTCCGCCTGCCCAGAACTGTCAGATGGCTTGGTTGCTCCTAAAAAGCATTCCCTGTCTCCTCTGGAGCCTGTAAAGTGCCAACCATCCTTTGCAGTCTGATAGAAACCAGCTGTTACACTGAGGAGTAGGACTTTTTTCATGTTCCCTTTAGATCTTAGCTAACCTAAATTTACAGTCCCCTTGTTTTACCTTTGACTCTGCTGGGTTCTTTTAATGAAATGGCAAAAAAACCAGCCAGCCTCGAGGATTCTCGCACAGACAGCTCTGTCTCGGGGAGCCCACCACCACTTCTGCCTTGCGGTCGCTTGGGTGAACGTACACTGTGTTTAGGCACCAGGTTGCAGGACGGTCTGGGCTTCCTCGGCTCAGGCTGTCTACGGGGAGTGGAAAAAACGTTAGTCTGAAGAATTACTCAATTAGATTTTAGAGAACAAGTGTCCATAGTGGCCGTGAAGAGGTTTAACATAGAACAGGATTGCCCCTGGAGCTGCATTTTATGCAGTGGATACTGAAAAATTGGACAGTAGGGAGGAACGCAGAGAATGTAGCAGTGCTTCAGTCTGTGTGAGTCTCAGTGCCTGTTAAAATGCAGTAAGCAAGGTAGCCCGCATATGTTTTAAGTATTTTGAGCAGTCGCTATGGTAACTATATAAATTCTAGCAAGTGTGTTAGTCAATTGGGTTAGTGAATCTGTGGCTGCGTGTGACACACTTTGCAAAATTAATGAATACTCCTTCATGAATGATTTATCCTGACATCTAAAGGTTAAAGTGTCTTGTACTAAAGATGCTGAGGGGTACTTTTCTATATCGATCCATAAATAATTAGCTGTTTGTAATTAGTTAAAGATTCCCAGTCAGATAGATACTGACCTTGGGGAACTTTTCTGGCTTCAAATTATTTGTTATGGTGTTTCAGTAGCCTCAGACCTGCCCAGGCATTTTAACTTGATTGGAAAAAGCGTAGAAACACCTGCTAGCTCAGCTGGTCCATCTTTTATTAAAGGCATGTGAGAAGCCTGCTCTGAGGCTAATGAGAGGGTGAGCAGACACTGGAGAACTGTTGATGAGTGGTGTCCTTTCTCCTCTTCTACCACAAAAGCTGCTCAAGGTTGGATCCAAGACTCGATGCAGCTGCAACAGGGGTTTAGAAGCTGCACAACTCCCTTAACACCTTGTCCTTTACTTTTCTCTCTTTTAAATCCACTTCTATCTTGGTCTGTACAAAAATCACTCATCTCTGCACAGCCAACCAGGAGATTAAAAGGCAGGAGAGAAGCAGGGTTTATGCTCACAATGAGCGTTCCACAAATGTTGAAGGATTTTCCGAGTTAAACAGGCACCACAATCTTTTCCTAAAAGAAACCGATACAAAGGAGGGGTGTGTATGTTTGGGGGTGAGGGGAAAAGAGCATCGTGGAGCACTGTGGGCATGGCCTTTGGGGAGCAAAGGGTGAATAGGGAGATAGTTATAAGAGTGTAAGGGTTTTCCAATTGCAAGTGGCAGTCAAGAGCCTAAACACTAGGAAGTTAAGCCAGCCCAGGGTGAAACAAAGCAATCTGTTTGTGGAACGTGGCCAGGTTAATGCTGCGCAGTGTGACCAGAGAGAAATGCTAGTGCTGGTAGAGGAAAAGTAGTCCAAAAAACCAGCTGGAAAAGTGTGATGCACAAGAGATTGCAACGTGAGTCTGAGGGAGGAGAGGGGCCGTATAGAATAGATGTCAGAGGGGGGTCTGGAGAGGCGGCTGAATAACGTGCAGCTCATTGGGATTTACCAGTGAAACATTTCTCAGAATTTCCATAGTCTTTTTTTCCTTCTCTTTTTTTTATTACCAGTCAGTACAGATGTAAGGAGCTCATATAGGCTGCCTCTGTGTAGGAAGCAGAAAAAAAGTCTCGGAAACGGGGGGTATACTTTGTGCTGCTGCTGAAATTGCTGGGTTTGACTTGCCTGCAGGAAAGATTTGGCCATAGCCCCATAGTACTGCGGCTGCTCGGCAGTCATACAGCGGTCACTTTCCTTGAGAGAGACACTTTTGATTTAAGACTTCTTAATATATGGCTCTCTACACCATTCTAAGTATCTATTTTTTGTATCAATAAAGTTGTCTGATTAAGCCCCAGCAAAATGATACAATTGATCTTAAACCTGAAAGACTTAACAGCGCTGCAGTACGTGAAAGGGGAAGGTAAGTTGTCAGAAAGTACGGAGGAGAGAATTTATCGAAGTGAGCTGCATTTAACTTAGTCTTGAAGGCTGGTGAACAAGCTTGCTTCTCATTGCAACTTGCTTCATGCTTTCTGTGCCAAACCTGAATGTCTGCAACGTACTGAAAATATTTAGTCAATAAGAGACTGTTTCCTGTTGTTCCGAGGTTTCCATTATAAATATATATAATATATAAATATGCTAACCTTGTGGATGAACCCTGAAAGCTTGTAGAGTCCAAACAGAGATTGTGTTCAAGTCAGTTCTGCAGGGCAGTAATTGCTGACTTGGGCCATTGAATAAGAAGAAAGGAGGAGATGCTGAAAAATAATTAATTGGCCTGAAAAATACTTAATTTCTTAACCTTATCAGAAGTTCAGTTACCCTGGTGTTTCTGTGGTAGGGCTTTACAGTTTTGTTGTTGTACAAATTATGGTTACTTCTTTTGTTCTGCTTTTCCTAAACCTACGTGTGCATGTCTGTTTGGACCCCAAGAACCTGCAGCAACAATATTTTCAGTTGAAGGCCTCACTAGTTGTCAGGGCTTAAGGTGGCCCCACCGAGTTACAAGTTCAGGGTACAGCAACAAAACCAGACTAACAGCTTTAGGGATCAATAATTTATCTCTAAGTAACGGTACAGTAACAAATACGGATCAGTAGTACAATTATCCAGGTCAGACAACAGCAAATCCAGTAATTCACTGATACTGGGCTAAAATTCATAGCCAGGTGCTCAAAGGCTTACGGTTCTCTTTGGTGTGCACGGGTCCTGGCAATATTGTATAAGGCAGTACCAGCCTCACACCTCTCTTGTGTGCACAGGACGTGAAAATACTATCCAAAGAAGTACTAGCCCCTCACTAGCCAATAATCTTGGTCACTGAACAATTTGTGTGTGTATGTGTTGCCCTAGTAGAAAATCAATTACTTTGAGGATTTTTAGGCTCTGTACCCTCTCCTACATTTGTTTTATGATGATAATGATGCTCCGATGTGTTATACACTAAGGATTGTTTCCTTAGTATTAACTGTAGTCTTTTTGTACTTGTGTTTTAGCTGGAAGAGGAAAGATCAGTACTCAATAACCAGTTATTAGAGATGAAAAAGAGGTAAGTTGTTTTTTTCTGATGTGTGTTCAACTATGCAGTCCTACAGAAAACTTCAAAAAGCATAATACAAAAATAGCGCTAAGAAAAAGCAGCTCTTTTCTGTTGTATCATAGTTAAAAGTCCGGAGGTTGTTACACAGATTGGCGTACAGATGGTATCTTCCCCATTTTCTTTATTAAAAGTGAGATGGAAATGTAATTGTATTAATATAAGAGCATGCTAAGCAGCGGTATTTCCCATTTCCTCTTTAGTTGTGCACCTCTTGCATTGTAGTAGTTCCCCTCGTTTTCAGTAACCAGTTTAGTGTTTGGTTTTAGTCTGCTCTGGAATATTGGATTGTCCATCAGTCTGATAAATATGCGTGTGCACAGACCTGACTCATCAAGTTCTTAAGGAATAATGGAAAAAATACAGTGATGCTGAGGATTGTTATTTAAAAAAAAAAAAAAAAGTAAAGAAAAGCAGCCGTTATTCAGCCTCGAATGGATTGTTCTCACAGTGTTGGGGTATCGAGTTCATCGTGGCAGTAGTTATTGCAGCTCATTCAGCGCTGTTTTTAAATGCCAGGAGATTTGTCCTGGGTGACGGGGGCATCCATTTGTAAACTTTGCTGTTCAATAAATGGTCCTAAGTTACAAAATTTACTGTCTTTCTGCAATGTATTTATGGAAAGCGAATTGACTCAGTGCCACAATGTCTTTAGGAAAATGTGGGCTTTTCAAAAGCAGTTATATAAATCCTTAGAAAAAGATGCAGCTCTCCATGACACCAAGCGTGTTCCAGGAAAAACAAACAAACCCCCATTCAATTTCCTGAATTTATAATGGTCACAACAAAGAACAGTGAGTGGCACTTCGGCGTTCATGCACATCCTCAGCCACGCTGAGCCCTTTTTTATTCCCTAATAATCTGTTATTTGGGAGGTGGGGTCACACTCTGTTAGAGCTCACACTCTTCTAAAGGACAAGAGGCCTAAGTTTTGGTTTTTTTTTAAGATGAGGTGAAGAAGAGAGAAATCTTTAGCTGGTGTAAAGACCATTTGACATCCACAATAATTAGTACGTCTATACCAACTGGGGATCATCTCCATCGTATTTGATGTGGAGGAAGGGAGGGAAAAGGAGGGTATTAGTGCTGCTGACAGCTTAGAATGCTGTTCACAGCCTTGTTATTTAACGTGTTTTAAAACATGTTTGAAAGTTACTTGAGGAAAGGAAGGAGGAAGTGGGGAGCCAAGATTCATTCAGTACTTTCCAGCAGTTCTATATCATAGCATACATATTAAAACACAAATTCTGTAGTAAGTTATAAAAAGCAAGGTTTATGGCTCTGATTTCACCTTCTCCTGTTTTTACTCTGTGTGAGCTGCCTGAAATAACCTAGATACTTGTGAAATCATTAAAATGAGTTCTAACATTACTTCACCTTCAGTTGGTTACACTGAGATGCCCAAGTTTGGCTTAATGACATTTCTCAACAGCGTTGAATGAACTCCAATAGAAAGGGTAGAACAAGTAGCAGAAACAGTCGACCTCACTGACGCAGACTGCAGGCCACTAGGGGTTTAAATACATATGGCATTATTTGCAATAAAAAAAAAGTTAGGCTGAATGAAGAGCTAATTAAATAAAAAAGAATGTCTCTGAATTTCCAAATTCCACTGAAGCTGGTGATGAGTGATGATTTCTTCCTTTTGTCTTAAGAAACTGAGATACCGCAAAAGAGACATCTTTTTGTTTCAATTAGGTCAAATCTCTAGCAGTAGTTTTCTCACCTTCCTTCCACCCACAGGAATTCTCTTCCTCTATTTTAGCAACTCCCTCTATGAAATAGTCCGGCCAGCAGTGAATAGGAGTTTGATGTTTATGAATCTAAGGGGGTTCTATGTTACTTCAGCTCATTAGGTTCATTGTGGGTTGCTAACTGTCTTACTGTCTTTGAGCTTGCGCTATTTATCGATACTCATTTCATTCCTCTCTCTTCCCTTTCCTACCCTTGCTTCCTTTGCTATATCTGTGTGTCTTTAATGGTAAGACTCAAGAAAGTCTATCCACGTTACAATAAATAATTTTTTTTTTTTTTTTTAAGTAAAGCTGTTGTACATATTTTGGCTGCCTTTGTCCCTTGGTGTCTTGCTTTTGTTTTGTAAAATACTCAGCAATATATATATATATGAAAAAAAAAAAGTCTATATTTTTTACCAAAACAAAAAAACCCCTTGGTACAAATTTAGTTCTTCCTTACAGTATTTCACATTTCTACTCCATGTTTCTAACATGTGGTTCTTGTTATCTTGCGTTTTTAAAGCTTGCCCAGTAACACTTTAAGGTATTTGCTTCATTCTTAGAATTTCTTATTTTTGTAGTAAGGGAAGAATCTGGGTGATTTTTCTTTTTATGTTAAAACAAAACAAAACCCTTTCTCTCCCGTGACTTCCACACAGTGCTCAAAATATGGTTTAACTTCCTCAAGAAAGTGAAATTTAAAATGGCATGTGAAATGACAAAGTCATTTTTATTGCTGTTTTTTTAATCCCTGCTGGCAAGCAGTTATTTTGGAGTTGAATTGGCAGGGGAAAAGTTTAAGTTCACTGAATCTTTCCTTTTTTTTTTTTTTCCCCCCCAATAAAATAAATACTTTAGTTATTTCACATTCAACATATGCTCCTTACGTTGACTATCTCTCATATGAATCACACTACAAACGATACTGAAGCTGAGAGCATCAGTGGGGTAGATTCTCAGCTGATGCTGGAAGTGACCTGTGATCCACACTTCTGTATAAGTAAGAATTGACATAAACCTACTGGATTTGTAGGTTTTCCAGTTTCAACATTTTTAGAGGGCCTCCAAGTGAGCTGTAAAGCGTGGTTCCTGCAGAGACTGCCCTGTGAAAGAAAAAAACCAATGCTGCAGTACAGGGATCTTCCCCCTCCCCCCCAGCTCTTGTTTTCTCTCCTCTTTTCTTCTCTTGTTTCTCTCCCCTTCTGTTATAGTGTTCTAGCATCCTGTATTCAATTTGTAAATATATATATTTATATGCTTACAAACTGTTTGCCTTTTTCAACCACCTAAATGCCTGTGGTGATTGAAACCAAGCCCAATAAATGGCAAGTTAATCGTGTTTGTACAAAAAGCATGTTTGGTCTTGATCTCTAAGGTGAAGATCTGACCAAAAAGTGGAAACATTGGCTAAATAACAAGCTCTTGACACTGGGGTTTCCACCTGCCCTTTGTATATAGCAAAGGGAAGCCCGGGTGAAGTCTCAGGTACAGGAGAGCTTGTGAGCAGCAAATTCCAGATGTTCTTTCCCATTTCCCCAGCCTTAATTAAATGCTGGCTTTGCAGCTCAGTGGATGGGAGAAGGCAGCTGTGCTCTGTCAGCAGCATCCCGTGCACTGGGGGGACATCTTCTCACACCACCACCCGGTGCTTCTGATCCAGTTCAGCAAAGCCTTTACAAAGATGGGTTTAGGCTGGAGCGTGTACATAATCCTGCTGAAGAACACAGACTGCTGTCGTGCTTTTAGTGCTTTGCTGAATCAGGGTTGGCGAGGAGATCTATTAAATGCCATTGCCCTTTTGGTTTTTATTAACAGGAATATAACATGTATTTGCAGGCAAGATCGTGCAATTTGTTGTGTTTCTGCTTATATTAATTCTCTCATTGTAAAAAAATATACCAAAACCAAAATCAACCTTTTGGTTCTCGTTTGGTAGCTGCATCAGCTTTTCTAAACCCCAGATTCTCCACTTGCTGCTTCCATTCCTGAGTATAATCTTAACAATGAAAGAATTGCGTTAACTGTGCTCTCATTGTTGAGTTTCCTATTTATCTCGAGTCGGTGAGATTTATTGTATTTCATGGTCTGGGTATCATGGCTCTCACTAACTGTAGATACCGTGGATATGAAAACTTCTCCATTTGAACCCAATAGTTATCCCCTGCCTACCGAGCATCCTCACACAGGGACCCGTTCTGTCCTAAGAGAGTGTAGTGTAGTTTAGTTACTTAAATGGGACCATTATGTCATTTGCTGTCTTTGAAGTATCGGCTAATCCGTGCTTTTTGTGTAGAGGGTGTACACTCAGGTGGCCTAATTGGTCTTCAGCACTCTCGGCGAGTAAGCAGGGAGGCAGCTCGCTGCTGCGGCCGTGAGACCGCGATCATCTAAACCGAGATGTATAGATGTTATGGTTTGAGAGAACCCATAACAATCTATTGTCGTTAGACAATTATTCTATCACCTGATGACCCCCTCCCCACCCGGAAAGGGGAATCGGGGAACACAAAGAAACACAAGGGTTGAAATATAAATACATTTAATAGACTAAGACTAAATAATTAACACTAATACTAAAGAACCGGTATTAATCCTGATACTGATATAAGATATACAGGAATTACACTCAGCCAACTATATCAGCAGGAAGCTGCGCACTCCCAGCAGGGACAGCAAATGGCGGACACTGGGAGCGCAATGGCTTCAGGAGGAAGGGAAGGCCTCAGGGCTCCGGCACCGGGGCAAGGAGTTGTCTGGACCCGCCGCCATCAGGGAGAGAGCCAGCTACGCAGCAAACTTTTCTAATTTATACTGGATGTGACGTTCATGGTATGAAATAATCCTGTTGGCCAGCCTGGGTCAAATGCCCAGGCCTTGCTCCTCCTTGTCCCTGCCCCTGGCAAGGCTCGAAAACACTAACCTTGAATCCCACAGAGCCTGGCTGGCTATAAAGTAAATATTTTCACAAATTCAGACACTAGAGTCTTCTGAAAGTGCAATTTTCCCCAGCATTAGAAGAAAAGTTAGTCCTGTGTCTCTCAACCCAGGACAATAGAACTGCACGCAAAACTGGCTACACCTGCAGAAGCTCGGGGAGTTGACACCTAGTTGCTGGGCACTGCTTGGTGCTCTGAAAAGCGAGTTTCTCTTCTAGATAAGTAAACGCAGATTTTTTGGAGTAGCAAAAAAAGATTTTTAAACAAACAAAAACCTCTCCGATTGTAAGGAACTTTTGTAGCACTAGTCCTCGTACCAGAGGACAATTACTCATCTGTGTGTATTGTGTGACCCATCAGGAAGGTTCGTTAGCATCAATTTGAGGAGGATGTCATAGCCTTAAGATCACTTTCAGGACAGGATTTGTAGGCAGAAGTCATGTCTCTCATTAGATCAGCTGAAAAGGTTGGGAAAGCTGGATATACAGAAGTGGTTTGTGCCAGCTCTGGAGGATTTCTTTTTAACCCTTCTTCCATGAAGTAAAACAAATCCCATGTGGTTTTGTGCTGAAACGGTATTTAAAGGCCCAGAAACTCTCAAAGTACATCTTTCAGGAAATAATGATGTCACTGAAATTAGTGAGGACCAGCTGATATTTCCAGCATCATCAATGCTTTGCATGACAACTTGTATAATGAGCTTTGCATGTATGTTTTGTTGCTTGTTAGTAATTTTCAAGAAGTAACAAAACTCTGAAGTTAGGTTTTGTGGAACATTGTGCAACGTGTTTGTTTATCCTGTATCTCCCCAGTCTATTAACTTGCTTCTTTAAATTCAAATGGATACGATGATATGCAGATTCTGGCATGTACTACCTAGGTAAACTTTTTGCTTTGTTTCCACAGTTGTAACATCTAAAATGTTTATAGATATATAAAATCTTAGTCAAGTACAGAATTTAAATTTGCTTTTTAAGAGCCACTTCTTATAGTAGTCTAATACTTGAAATTAAACTTCTTTAGGCGACTACAATAACCTATTCCTTAGGTGATTCCTGGTTGTATTTGGTTTTCTTTTAGAGAATCAACATTAAAAAAAGAAATTGATGAAGAGAGAGCATCATTACAAAAATCCATCAGTGCTACTAGTGCCTTGATCACACAAAAAGATGAGGAACTGGAAAAACTCAGAAATGAGGTAAATGAAGAACAGTGGGATGATGCTTAATTTTGGGTTAAGTTATGGCTAGAAGCATATGGCTTTGCATACTTGCTACTGAAGACTTGGCTAATTCTTATGCTGTATTAATTTAGCATAGTTAAACCTTAGAATTTAAGTCTTTAAGTATCTGTGCCTACTGAGGTGACTTCTGGTGTGGTTTTTTGGTGGCTATTTAGCTCTTACTACTAAGGATGTTGCCTTGGTGCTCTGACTTCATTCTGGAAGGTCTAAGCATTCTTGAATAATTCTTACAGATCACGGTGCTCCGTGGAGAAAACGCTTCTGCAAAAACCTTGCAGTCAGTGGTTAAGTCACTGGAGTCGGATAAATTGCAACTTGAGGAAAAAGTGAAGAACTTGGAGCAAAAACTCAAGGAAAACAACGAACAGCCTTTAACTGTATCTAGCTCCTCAGGTAAAAGAGACAGCCTCATTACTGTCTCTGGGCCTTCGGCTTTAATCTCGTAGATTTCTGCAGCTGTTAACCAGAGTGCCAAAAGGAGTTTTAACTAACGAACCTCCCGAGACGTGTGACTTTCCTTTCCATAAGACTTGAATGAAGGCCCTCTGACCAGCGGCAAAACGGGAAAGTGACCAACACTGGGAGTTTACACCAGGGTGGAGGGCAATTTGACTTGAAATGAAACGTGTGTTTTATGGCTTATGCCATATTCTGTTCATGGTGTGGCTCCTGTGCAAAAGTCTCTCTTAGACTTGTTTTGTTTTTCCTTGCTGTAGCTGCAAAATAACGTAACAAACCCACCTCCCTGAGCACAGGACTGAGAATCCCATGCTCTAGACACTTGCGCTTACCATATCTGAGCTGCTTAAGCTTCGTACCGCTACAGACTCATCACTGCAACAGAGGAGCATTCCCTTGCAGATTTATTAACTTCAGATGTCACCTATACATACACTTTTTGTATTTTACTAAGTTATGTGTAATATTGAATATGCTTCTGTAATGCACCGGTCAAAAAATCCTGCCCAAAAGTCACCCTTACCAAAGCTTATACTGAGTGATTAGAAAGCAGTGGGAATAAGGTGTTTTGGAGACTAGAGGCTATTACATTATTTCAGTCTAAGCCATTGTATGTTTCGTAATTTATATTACTGGATACTTATGCTTTGGTTCTGTTTGTTTGTTTTTTTTTTTCCTTTCAAGGCGACATTGCTGCTAATCTACTTCAAGATGAGATTGCAAAAGAGAAGCAGGTACTTGATCTGAAACATCAACACGCTAAAACAACAGTGTGTCTATAGGCAGAGTGAAATATTTTTCCAAAGACAGTTCCTAATCAGATTTTGTACATCACAGTTCTAATGGGCAGATTTATCTTGTAACCTTCTGCTTCTGAAGGGAAATACTAACAGCAGGAAATATTAAGAATCAAGCGATGAGTGATACTGGAGAAATAGTCCAGGTTATTGGAATGTGAGGAGACAGGCAGGAAAGCAGCTGGCGAGTTTTGACCTGCAGCCTGTTGGTGAGGTACAGCCCAACAGAGCACACTCAAACTGCTCCCTGGTGTTCTTTCCAAAGGTTTCTTGGATGTGAATGAGGAATAAGGTGTGGCCCACCTGAATCTGCGGTGCTTGCCATCTTGGAGAAATGGGCTGCCTGACCTCACACGTTACGTCTAAGCTTCTGCAGTTGGAAATGTTGATCTTTGCTTCTTAACTGCAGAACTTTACTCAGAATGAGGGTTGGCAGCAATGGGGCAAGGAATTTGCTCAGTTAGCATGAGCTTAGTAACAGGAAAAATACGTATCAGAGAGTACAATAATCATAACGAACACGTGAAGTGCTGCCGTGCCACAGGCAGCGTGACAACAAATGCCTAGGAAACACGGATGGAATAGAAGCACCTTCTGCTCGTTATAAAAGTCCTTGTTAGATCTCTAATGTCAGTGATGTTGATTTTAAAAAAATGTCCTTCCTAGTCCGTAAAGAGATTAGAAGTCATGTAATTAACACACACTAATCACCAATATTTTTCTGTTTTTCTGCCTCCTTGAATTCGCCTGCTGATGGCAACCCTTCCTTCCTATCAGCACGAGGTTTGTTCCACTTCTTGGCTTCCTTTATTTTATTCACTATGTTAATTTGCCAAGCATTACTGATGACATTCAGCAGTGCCGCTGCGGTGCTGGCCTGCTGATCTCTGTGGCTCAAAATAGCTTTGGGAGATGTCATACGGGTGCCCTGCGCTATATCCCCTAGAGCTGCAGGAACAGAGACACTGTTCTGATCAGAATTCACAACTGAATTTGTGTTGAAAATGTAACATTAGAAAAAGAACCCGATCTGTCAGTGGTGGATTGAGACCCACTGATGTCCCAGATGTGTTCGCTGGACATAGCTTCCTTGCTCCCTGGGCAGAAATCACCCCAAGGGTCTCAGAGGTCCTTGGGGAAGTTTCTATCCCTTGTTCTTTCAGTGATGGACACTGAAATCTTACCACAACGATCCAGTGGTAAGAGTTAATGCAGATCTGCACGTGTGCAGTTGGAGGGTTATTCCTTCATTGCTGCCTTTCTCTGAAGCGCAATCCTCACTCAACCTGCTGACTGTCCTTGTTCTTGACTATCACAGATTGACTTCCTGAATTCGGTGATAGTGGATTTGCAACGAAGAAACGAAGAATTGAACTTGAAAATACAAAGAATGTGTGAAGCAGCCCTGAATGGCAATGAAGAAGAGATAAATAACTATGACAGGTATAAATCCTAAAGGAAAACCTTGGCTTGTGTTTTGGGAACTGTTGGTAGCAGTCAGTTCCGTCACCTGCACAACACACCAGCCTGAGTTCAGCAGGAAGGACAAATGGAGCTTTCCCTTGAATTTAGGGTGATTGGATCCAGCCTTCTTTTCGGGTCCATTACCACAGTGTATCTGGTGGTGCAAAATGATCCTCTGTAGTTATCAGTCACAAACACTAGGGTATCGTAATATATTTGTTGTCAGTCTTGGTTGAGTTTGGCCCTTTCCAAATTAAGTAGAAGAGGTTTTGCTCTCAAGAGGTCCCAAGTAGCTGCATTGAGATGGGGAGATCCATCCAGAGAAACAGAGCTAAACCCAATTTGCTATATTGTGGCTTCAGATCTCTGCTATCAAGAGAAAGGAGAAACTAGTTTACATGTGGATTTTTTTTTTTTAAATAATGTCTGTATTTGCTCTGTTGGTGTAAATAATTGCACAGTTTGTTTAGTAAATATTATCGTATAAGGGATTATGGGGATACTGCAAGGTAGTTGAGATGTCAGAAGATCTTCAGAAGGGGTTTTGTAATTATTTGTTGTTGTTGTTGACCCCTGTGGTGTTTCCTTAGTCTCAATAATTACGAGACAGCTTATTGGGCTGGGCAGGGCAGGGCAGCAGCCCTTTCTCCTTTATGGAGGAGAAGTACCCTGCTTGACTTGTGCTGGTGCTGATCTTGCAGTGAGGAAGAAAGCTTGTCAAAGAAGAAACCTCGTCTCTTCTGCGATATCTGCGGCTGCTTTGATCTTCACGACACTGAAGACTGTCCCACCCAGGCGCAGATGCTGGAGGAGCCTCCCCACTCGGCTTATCACGGCAGCAGGAGAGAGGAACGCCCCTATTGCGATACCTGCGAGATGTTTGGGCACTGGACGGCCGACTGCAATGACGACGAGACCTTCTAACACGACGCGCAGCAGCGAGGATGGACTGTCTGTGCGCCTTAATCGGACGATTTATGCCACCAGCATTTGTGTGTGCTGAATGTCAGGAAAAGGGACAGCGTTTCTTGACCCCCCCATCTCCCCCTCGCTCCCATTCCCCTTGCCCATCCACTCCCAGAATCAGTTAAATTGATAAATATTTTGCTCCTCCACTAATAAATACCCCATCTCCCTTTAATAAACTTAAGTAAAATATAAATAAATGATTTAACAGAAGACTTTATGCTATTTCTTCCCAGGTTCTGGGTTTGTCCCCACTCTCAACAAGAAATGCCCCTGTGCTGTTGCATCTATTGATGGGAAAACATGTATAGGAACGAAGCACTATAGTTATATTAAAGCTTATTTAAATACCTTAAAATTATGCTGTTAATTTTCATATTTGCACTAAACCATTTTAAGGCTGAATTTGTACATTTAGATTTTTAAGCTTTTTTTGACACTGGACTGGGTTGAGAAATATTTCATCTTTATTTTCATTTGCTCGTTTGATTGTGATTTCGCTCAGTGAACCCGAGCTCCGGGTTGCGGTTTGACGACGGTGTGAAACGTGAAATCCTGAAGCAGGTAAGAAACGGAGCTGCTGTGGGGTTTTTCTAGAAACCCATATGCTGTGCGCACCTAAAACAGTTTTGTGGGACATCCCTTTTTTTTTTTTGCATTCTTTCAGCTTCTATATAGTGTGCGTGTGTGTATATATGCATATATATATTAAAGTTATATTTTGGAAAAAAAAAAAAACAAAGGTGTGTTTTCTTTCATATCTTTCCCCCTTACATTGGGAATGTAAGGGGCTGGTTGTGGGGACAGACATGCCCTGTGCCCGCACTGTAAATAAATAGAGAGAAAAATGTTAGCAATGTTGTGGGATGTTTTTACTAACGCTTCACGGGAACCCTCCCGCAGCAGGCTCTTGGTGACGGCCAACAGACGTTGCTGACCTCAACAAAAGTGTGGAATTTGGTGCAAAAGAGAAGGGGTTTGAATCATAGAATAGTTTGGGTTGGAAGGGACCTTTAAAGGCCATCTAGTCCAAACTCCCTGCAACCAGGGACATCTTCAACTAGATCAGAGCCCTGTCCAACCTGACCTTCAATGTTTCCAGGGCTGGGACATCCCCCACCTCTCTGGGCAACCTGTGCCAGTGTTTCACCGCCCTCATTGTAAAAAATTTCTCCCTTGTATCTAGTGTAAAACTTCCCTCTTTTAGTTCAAAGCCATTACCCCTTGTCCTATCGCAACAGCCCCAGCTAAAAAGTCTGTCCCCATCTTTCTTATAAGCCCCCCTTGGGTATTGGGAGGGACTCTAAGGTCTCCCCGGAGCCCCTTCTTCTTCAGGCTGACCCCCAACTCTCTCAGCCTCCGAGCGTTTTCGCTGCCGCCGCGGTTGACCCGGCGCCCGCCAGGGGGCGCTGTGCCGCCGGGCTGGCCGTGCCAGCGCGCCGCCGCCTCTGCCTCTCTCTGCGCTGGCGTCACGCGTCACGTGGCGGGCGGCGTCACGTGAGCGGGGGCGGGAGGGCGATGGCGGCGCACCTGAGCTCGGGGCGCGTCAACCTGACGGCGCTGCGCGAGGCCGGGCGCCGCGAGCTCCGCGAGTTCCTGGACAAGTGCGCGGGGTCCAAGGTGAGAGCGGGGCCGCGGGGGCCGCGCCCGCCCGCCCACAGGCCCCACCGACGCCTCTCTCCCTTCCCGCAGGCCATCGTGTGGGACGAGTACCTGACCGGGCCCTTCGGGCTGATCGCGCAGTACTCACTCCTGAAGGTAAAGGCGGCGGGGCCGGGGGGTGGCGGCGTCTCGGGTGGTGGGGACTTGTCACCGGTGGTCCCCACGGGCAGCTAAGGGCCTTGCCTCCGCGCAGGAGCATGAGGTGGAGAAGATGTTCACTCTCAAGCCGGGCCGCCTGCCGCCGGCGGACGTCAAGAACATCATCTTCTTCGTCAGGCCCAAGCTGGAGCTGATGGACATCATCACCGACAACGTGCTCCGGTGCGGCGGGGGCGAGGGGTCGCTTCTCGGGGCTGTCGGGGTCTGTTCTGTGCGGGGGCAGGTTTGGCCCGAAACTGCTCTGTGGTTTGTCACTTCTGGGCCCAAAACGGGGAACCATGCGCAGCGCAGACACCACAACTACAGTGTGGCTGCTCCTGGGGCTGGAGTCAGGGTGTGAGGCACCCCCTGGGAAGGGAGCGGGGGGGGTCACTTTGGCTGCCGATGCAGAGGGGTGTATTTCTCATTAATACGTGCATTCCCTCTGATTAGCTGGAACGAATCATGCTTTGACTGACACACACCCCCCTTCTGAGAACCGCAGGGAAACCGAGTCACCTTGTCCACCTGTGGCTGTGGATGTGCGGGGAGGGGTTGTAAAAAAACATTCTGAAACACAAAGCTGGGGCTGGAAGTTGGCAATAATCACCAAGTGCAGCGTTCCCATCTCCTCCGAATTCAGTGTCCCCAGCCCGCGGTCTGCGCCCGTCACCTGCACAGCTGAGTTACCGTTTGCTGTGCTCCTGCCTGTGACTCTTCCAGGGAAGACAGAGGCCGCTCTCCCCAGAGGGACTTCCACATCCTCTTCGTGCCGCGCCGCAGCCTGCTCTGCGAGCAGTGGCTGAAGGAGCAGGGCGTGCTGGGGTCCTTCATCCACCGGGAGCAGTACAGCCTGGACTTGATCCCCTTCGACGGAGACCTGCTCTCCATGGAGTCTGAGAGCGCATTCAAGGTAAGCACTTGCCTCGTCTTCGAGGGAAAACGCTGTGCGTTTTTGTGTTGGCCGTTGGTGTTTGGTACGGAGGCTCTCAGGGGGTTTGTCGGTGACCCACGTAGAAGGGAAAGGCCTTGCAGAGCAAATGGGGCTTGATCCTGAATGCTGAGCTGAGCCTGAACTTCTCTTAGGGCTTTCTAAAGGAACAATCACTACACCAAGCTGCACCCCAGTACCTCCAGCTTTAACTGCTGGTGTTATTTTCACAAATTGAGCATTCAGGAGGCTTGAAATATTTAATCATTACAAACAGCCAGCGCAGCTTGTGTCAATGCGCGGCCGAAGAGCCATGTGCAACGGTGAACACTGCACCCTACGCCGCACCGGGAATTAGCAGCTGCCACATACCAGCTGTGTACCCTGTTTTCTCAAAATGCTGTGTCTGGGGAAAGGAAGGTTGGAGAGTTTCTTTGGCCATCTCTGCTTTATTAAGCGTAGCCCAGAGGACATGTCAGGGCTTGCAGCTGCTTGTCGGCAGCTGTGCTGAGGTGTTGTGCTCTCAGATTGGCCTCATTAGAAGGAGAGTCTCTTCGCAGTCGCTTTCTGGCTGTCTTACTCCTCTCCATCAAACTGGGAGTAGCACGTGGGGTTCAGAAGTATTACAGTGTCTGGTCTGATCAAATGATTTGATGTACTGATGGCAGAGATAAGGTCCATATTTGCCAACAATCATAGTTTTTCCTCAGCCTATCTCTGCTCTGAACTGTTCATACGGACCACATTCTGCTGTGGAAGCAGCTGTGTTGGAGTGACACCTTCCATCGGGAATCCTCCTTCTTGTTTAGGAATGTTACCTGGAGAGCGACCAGACAAGTCTGTACCACGCGGCAAAGGGGCTGATGACGCTGCAAGCTCTCTACGGAACCATCCCGCAGATTTTTGGGAAGGGCGAATGTGCCCGGGTGAGACAAATGTTACTGATTAAAAACTGCATCTTGTTCTTTGGAACTGCTTTAAGGAGTGTTTGGTTAAACGTACCTGTGGGTTTTTAGAATCCAGCCACAGACCCTTCTTGTCATATTGGAATTTTAGGGTTGCGGCCATCAGGTCTTTGTCATCTCTGGCCAAAAGAACAATCTTTGCTGTTCCATAAGTCTTCCTGTCAGGAGGATTTATCTGATTTTGGATGCTTTTTGCTCATAGATATACTATCTTTGTGTTTTCAGCAGTTCTTATTTCTGTGGAGTTTTAACACTGAGCCGCTCTGTTGGTATCAGAAGGGCTGAATAAAGCAGGAAATATGTAACCTTCTGCTCATGCCTTTGTTTTTTCATCTCTCCCTATAACTCACTCTTTTTTCTTCTCTGAATGCCCTATGGTTTAATTAGTACCTTTTGTAATGACGCAGCAGCTTGAGATGAACCCAATGCTTCAGCCCCAGTCACTGCTAAGCTGCAGAGATGAGCAGAGAAGTACCTTTTTTTTGGTTTGGTTTTTTTTTTCTGGTCTTGTCCTGCCCTGATCTGTCAGCTGGTCTGTACCTCTTGCCATTCTCCTCCTTTACACAGGGCTGTGCCCTATACTTGCATGAGCATGTGCTTGTAGGGCTTAGAAGTCAAATCCATATGTAGTGGCCTGCACCATAACCAGACCTACACGATTTATTTTCAGCACGTGGCTAATATGATGATCAGGATGAAGCGCGAGTTCCCTGGAAGCCAGAACTCGATATTTCCCGTCTTTGATACCCTCTTGTTGCTGGACCGCAATGTTGATCTGCTGACACCATTAGCTACGCAGCTGACGTATGAAGGGCTGATAGATGAAATCTATGGAATTCAGAACAGTGAGTACTGCTGGGTAAGGGGGAGGTCTCTGGCGTGCTGGAGCGGGTTAAAGTGTGTCAGGTGGGTTTCTGCTTTGCTAAATGACTGTGAGGTGGGAGCAGCTCACCTGAACTCAGTGTGGGGATGGTTCAGTCCCAAGCTAGAACCCATCAAGATCAGTTCTGGCTCTATTCTTGCCTAGGAAGGGGTACTGGGTTCAGAGCATGGTTATTGAATGGGTGTATTTTGGATGCTGGCTGGGTGCAGCCATGGTGACATAGAACACAGCGTGGGAGAAGAAATGTTAAGTGTGTGCCTTCACCCTCCAGCCTGACTGGCTCGTGTGCCACACCGAGGGGACGGGAACAGTTTGTGAAAGGCTATCCAGAGCACTCTCCTGCTCTTCAGGAGGTAGTGCGAAAAACGCCAGAGAGGCATTTACAGGTTTTAATCCCTCCTGCTGTACTGAAGACTGGCTGGAAGGCTGCCTCCAAACCTCTTTGGTAGCTGGGCAGCTAGCACTTGGGTTCTGATCATCTATGTGTGCGTATGTCTCTGGGTCCCTGGGTGAGACTCCCCTTAATTATTGCATATGCATTGAGTCGTTTGGGCATTTATATTAGCTTTACTGCTCAGAACTGCTCCCAGCTCAGGGGACGCAGCCTGCTTATCTTAACTTATGGTGGTGAAGTTCCAGTCCTTCAAATGGTTATTTCTCTGCATTTGGTAGCTTATGTGAAACTCCCTCCTGAGAAGTTTGCCCCGAAGAAGCAGGGTGAAGGTGGGAAGGATCTCCCCGCAGAACCCAAGAAGCTCCAGCTGAACTCCGCTGAAGAGCTGTATGCTGAAATCCGAGACAAGAACTTCAATGCTGTGGGGTCAGTGCTGAGCAAGAAAGCCAAGATCATCTCAGCAGCCTTTGAGGTGAGGCCTGTATCCGACCGTGCATCCCTTGGGCATTCTTGTCATCAGATAAGTCACAGTCTGCGTTCAGCTGGGCTGTGACTGGCAGCTCCTGCTGTTGCCATGGAGTAATCCCCCAACCAGAGGAAAAACAGGTAGTCTTCAGAAGCCTCTCCAGTCTGTTCCCCTGCCCTGGGATGAGATCAGCAGCTTTGTCGCTGCTGTTTCCTGTTAACTGAAAGGTCCTTTTCCCTCTGTATTCACTGGCGATGCAGAGAAAAGGCTTTAAGAAATAAAACTCCAGAATGTACATTGATAGGATATTGTGGCTGGCATAGAAAACAGTAGGAGGCTTGACCTGTAAATTCATGCTTACCTTAGGCAAAGCTGGAGAGTGCTATGGGATGGGTTGTGTTTGTGGTTTTGTTTGAAAACATCCTGTTAATGATTCATAAAGGAACTGAGCCCCCATATCTCTGTTTTGAGACTTTGTGGTTATTCTCGATAGAACTTGGTACACTGTATATTTCCTTGGGTTTTTTTCTTTGCCTCTTCACTTCTGCCACATTTAAGACAAAGGTAACGGTGCCTTAACTGAAATACCATGTGCTCAGCCTCATCTCTTAGTAAATGTCTGTTACTGCAATATTAGTGCTGAAGGTGCTAAAGATGGATTATTCATACTGGTTGTTAAAAAAAAGAAATTGTCAGAGGTAATAGGTGATAATGAAACAGCAGCACACTGGCAGCAGAGGACTTCTTAAATTGCGGGCTTCATCGTTATCACTCTCCTGCCTGCACTTGCCCATTTAAATCCTTCACATATGAGTCAAATTATTATTATTTTTATTCCAAGTTGCAGCAAGAGGCAAGTAGCCAAATGAAATACAGACCTCTGGACTGCTCTGAGAGCTGAAATCTGCATTGTTCTTCATCAGATCCTTGCTCAAAATCTGGGACGTTGTTACAGCCAGGTACAGTGACTGGCAGGCTTCTGCTTGTGAGGGACACAGACCCTGCCAACCCAGTTCCTCAGCACCTTTCACTACTGCTTTGGGAAGAAATGTCCCTCATCTGACTGCGTTAGCCTACAGCTCCGTGTTTACTGGCAGCTAGCAAAGTAATTCATCTTGGCATGAAAAAAGTAGTTTTGCTGGTAGGGACTTAAGAGCAGATAGTGATGGCTGAAATCAGACAAAGGTGGAGAAAAGTGATTGGCAACACTGGTATAATGGAAAAAAAAACAGTCTAATGATCCCGTTGTATTATGTCCTGCCTCTTCTAATGATTTAAGTGGTGTTACTCATAATGCTGTGACTTTAGTGTAAGCATTTAAAGTCTTTTGTCTGAGCGGTTGCATATCTCTGACAGTATCTGCTGTTGCAGTGAGTACAGTAAAATCTTTTTCATGATAAAATGATCTAGTTGGTGTTATTAAATCTGAACAAGACCTAACCTAAGCGATGGACTTCTTTAGGAAAGACACCACGCGAAAACTGTTGGAGAGATTAAGCAGTTTGTCTCACAGCTGCCACACATGCAGGCAGCAAGAAGTTCTCTAGCAAACCACACCTCCATTGCAGAACTCATCAAAGACATCACCAGTGAGTATCCGTTGAATAGTCTTTCTGACTGATTTCAATATAGCAAGATGCAAGGCAGCTTGATGGACATCAGTCAGCTTGGCAAAAATTGGCTTTGCTCCATCCAGTGCATCTCTGCCGAAATGTTAAATGTAGAAAATAAGCTGTCAGTTGCTATTGTATTGATTTTCATTCTTTTCCCAAAGCATCTGAAGATTTCTTTGATAATTTAACAGTGGAACAAGAGTTCATGTCTGGAATAGACACAGACAAGGTAAGTAGATAAAGACAATTAGTGACTCTTACGTCTTCAAAAAAACCCAAACTTATTTCTCTGGTTTTTTTCCATTTGGTTTTTTTTTTTTTTTTTGAGGGAGGAAAAATCTGATCTAGATGATGCCTGTCTCCTTCCAGTGTAAAGGTTGTGAGCTCTCACATGTGTCTCCTGCACATTTGCAGTTTTTTTCCAAGTGACACGCCTTGCTGAGTGTACCTGGAGATGATGCTGTACTGTGTGCTTTGCCGGGCTCCGGTTACCTGTCATTGCCTGTAACACAGATGAGTACAGCTGGGGTGCTTTGACTTTACAGGGGCACCAAGTGCTGTGAGGGATCAGTGAAAGATTGAGGACCATTAATCAGAATTTTTTCAGTGCATGAGACAAAGTCTTGGCTATTGCCTGTAGAATAGACATGCTCTAGAAGAACACGAAGTGGAACCAGTGCTGGATCACTGTTTACAGATGGTCTTGAGCAGGTCTTTCTAGATCTTCTAGGCACTTTAACAGGTCACTAAATAACAGGTTATGTTTTGGTTTTTTTTTTTAATAGGTTAACAATTATATTGAAGACTGCATAGCTCAAAAACACCCGTTAATCAAGATCTTACGTCTCGTTTGCTTGCAATCTGTGTGCAATAGTGGACTGAAGCAGAAGGTTCTGGACCATTACAAAAGAGAGATTCTTCAGGTTGGGCTGTAACTTTTGGATCAGTAAATTTCTGAGACAATCCACATGGAAGCCTCAGCTCTACAACACTCACATTCTAGACAGACTCTTCTTATACATGGGTAGTGTTGACTTGCAGTGTGTACAGACAGAGCACCGAGGCTTCTCTTTGGGCTGACAGCAATGACTCAGGAGGTGCTTATATGTGTTTTACAACATGTAGATACAGAGAGACTTGTATCGTTGCACTTTTTACTATTATGATTTAAACACTTCTAAATAAGATACACTCTAGAGAGACCTTAACCAAAAAACTATTTTAAACAAACATCTTTGCCTTTTTTTCTTTCTTTTTAAACACTCTGGTCATGGATTATTGACATGGTATTAAAGGTGAATTCTTCATATTGCAGACTTACGGCTATGAACATATATTGACCTTAAACAACTTAGAAAAGGCTGGACTCCTGAAACCTCAGACAAGCAGTAGGAATAACTACCCAACGATCAGGAAAACCCTGCGCTTATGGATGGACGATGTTAATGAACAGGTAAGCAGGCTTCCCAGCAGAGAGTGTTACATCTAACAATACAGAATTATGTGCAGCAGGAAAACCTTCATCTTTTATCTGTATTTTACTTTTTTTTTTATTTCTGTGGTGCTGTTTTTCAGCATGAAGTAGCACTCACCTATTGCTCACACTCTGCTCTCTCCTGCAGAACCCCAACGATATCTCCTATGTGTACAGTGGCTACGCTCCGCTAAGTGTACGTCTGGCACAGCTACTGGCTCGGCCAGGGTGGCGGAGCATAGAGGAGGTTTTAAAGATGCTGCCGGGTCCCCATTTTGAGGAGAGGCAGCAGTTACCTACTGGCCTTCAGAAGAAGCGTAAGTTTTGCTTTGTTTTCCCATTTTTTAAAGGGAGATGCATTTCTGTTAGGCTGGAATGAGGCAAACTGAAATCAGGGCTGGTGGAGTCCTGGACATCTCCCTGTCCCACAGCAGTATTAGATCTACCTAACCCATTTTTGACAGATAGCTTTCTGGCCTCTTTACAAAGTCCAGTCATATATTCAGCCTGTTATTAATGCACAGCACCATGTGCACTGAAGATACTACAGAGCTGTACATTTGTTTAACTTCTCATCAGAGTCCTAAAATAAACCCTAACCTTACACTCTGATTTTAGTAAGTAACATTACTCTCCTAGTATTAAGCCTTATAGAGGCTAACAGCAGATAGAAGCACATCCTGTAAAGACTCCAGAGCTGGCAGTAGTGTCTGCATTTCTGGGCCCCAGTCTGGTATTCCACCCCATAGGTTTCTCCTCTAATTCAGCTGCTATCTTTATTTTAAGTTTAGGTCATTTTGAGTTTGACTGACAGCTGATGGATAGGAGAGGTAAAAATAAAACTAAGACAACCTGTACATTTCTCTGAATGCACAGGTCAACACGGTGAGAACCGAGTCACTCTGGTGTTCTTCCTCGGAGGTGTGACATACGCAGAAATCGCTGCACTGAGATTTCTGTCCCAAATGGAAGATGGAGGCACAGAGTACGTCATTGCCACTACAAAACTGATCAATGGAACAAGCTGGATCAAATCCTTGATGGAAAAACTGGAGCCTGCCCCTTTTTAGGGTCTCTGGCCAGAGACAGTAGAATTGAGAGGCCCTTTGGCGCAGGCACATCAGCTTCTGGTCTTCTGGAATGACTGCCTGAACATCAGAGAAACGATGACAGTGAAAGAAGCTCTCCTGAGACCAGCTCATGATGCAGTTACCCTCGTCCTCCTCTGCACTGGGTTCCTACTGTTTGTGGAACATCCTATTAGACAAGCAGTGCTGAAAGGCACTAACGGGGAAATAAACAACGGGAGAAAGAGAGATCCTGGCTTGTGGTCTGAATTGGCAAACAAGCACAGGGGGAGCGGGGATTTGCCCTGGTCCTTCTATTTGGCAAATTGCTTCTTTTTTTCTATCCGTTTAGTTTTAGTGGGAGATATGATTGCTTCTGTTTACCTTCCTAAGGTGCTGAGGAGGCAGGATATTTCACAGTCTGTTTAGTGCCTAATACATTCCATTAATGCACTGGGTCTGTTTCTGTTAGAGATCTGTGCTCGGCTGCACCTCCGCTGTACCCAGGGTTCAGTTTCCTGCTCATCTTTCTGATGAAGGCCAAGGAACTTGTGCTTCCCCAGCAGCAAGGGCCAGGCCACAGTAGCTAAATTTTCTCACATCCTTGGCAGCTGGTTGTACAATGGAAAGAGAACTGATGTAAAGGAGAAGCAATAACTTTTTTACTGTGTAGGTTTAGAAACTTCATGGTTCTCAGGCATCCAGAATAATGTACCTCCAGGGCCTGCTTAGCCTGCACTGTACTGTAACAAGCCGTTATGGATAGTTGCCTGTAGGCCATACTCGAGTCCATTGTCCTGCACACTTTGGCCAAGGTACTTATGGGGTTTTCTACAGTAGCAGCTAAACCTTGAGCTATCCGCATGCGTGTCAACAGCACTGACTGAATACAACCAGCTGCACGCAAATTACAAGGGAGCTGCTTGAGCCTTTTACTTCAATAGCTCTCTGAAGGGATTGGTGTTATGTGGCTTGTTTACGTGCCCACCTAACTGTGGAAAGCTACTCCACAGTACAAATGACATCAGTGTGTCAGGAGCTTATGTTTGAAGACAGACACTCCCCACGTGGAACCCCGGCCAAAAAAATAGCTACATCAGTGACCCGGTAAACAGTGAGTTTAAAACAAGACACTTTTTTCACACACACCCCCCATTTAGTTTATAAATTGTGGTACTTGCTGCCACAAGCTGTTGTAGAGCTCAAAATCACGAAATGGAATTTTCCATGGTCTTGGTGGCTGGGCCCTGGGTGTTGCTGAGCCAGTGTGTGCAAAGAGGCAGCTTCTGGCTCCAGAGGACTCAGCCTTGCTAATTGCTAGAGGCTGGGAAGGCAGAGCAGGGTCATTCCTTGTGCCTGTGCAGCTGAGCCCTGCTAGAGCCTGTGCTGCTGTGCCTCAGCCCTCCCCCTGCTCACCAACACTGCAGTCACGGGCTTCAGCAGCAGCCACCGGGGACTCCGTTTCACACCGCACTTCAGTCTTAAATAGTTAAAAACAACTAAATAACTCCCCTCCACCCCACTCCCCGCCCCCCCACCTTAAATCATTCTCTTAGCAACCACTTCTGTTCTTAGTTATCCTGCATAATATGCCCCCCAAAAAAACCCACAACCCTTCATTTTTTTTCCGAGTTGTTAACAGTTAGGACTGTGGGTTTCAGTCTGTTGTTTTGGTTTGTAAGATTGAGTTTTGCCAAATCAGCCCCTTCACAGATCTCCTCTGTTTAACTCCAGTTGGCTTATTAGAATAAAATAAAAATGTATTTGATTTTTTTTTTTAAAGTGTTGGCTCTCACTCTCTCTCTCTGGAATAAAATAAATAAAATAAACCCCTGCATTGTGGTGGCTGTATCCTTCTTCCCCTGCCCCAGGATAACTGAATTAATTAAGTTGAAACTATTTTTCTAAGATCTGGATGTTTTTTCTTTAAGCTTCTGCACTAATTACATTCTGTTCTGGCACTTAACATATTACATCAGAAATAGTTATAGGATTTCCTGACGTCTAAAGAAAAATACATTTTTGATCACTTAAGTCTTAAAAAAAAAAAAGGTCTTAACAACCAGGACATGCTGCAACTTTGACAATGATGCAAGGAACAAACATGGATTGCTTCCACTGTAAAGAAGGTAAATTCACAGTATTTAAAAAGAAAATTGAAGTAGTTTTGGATCAAAAATTAGATGTTACTATGCAGAGAAAAACAAGAAAATGTGATACAGTGCAAGGCCTACAGGGTGTCCTTGGCTTGGCTTTGAGGGTCTTTGTACTATCACAGTTTCCAGATATTTTTTTTTTTTAATGTTTTTTTTTTTTTAAATCTTAAAAGTTGAACTAATCACAACGAAATGAATCGCACTGATCAGGATAGTTTGCAAACTAAGATCATGATGCATAAAAGCTGCACCACAAGTGAATAAAGGAACCCATGCAAATCGCCAATAGAACAGCTTACCCTCAGACCAGGGTAACCACTTGGAGCAGCAAATGTGTTTGTTAGTAATTTTGAAAGTAGTTTATGCTGGACACTTGGCAAATTCTAATTTATCAGCAGCACTGCTGCATATTTTTTTGCAGACTGTAGCCCGCACCACCACCAAGCATGAGAGTCATGTGGACATTTCAAAGTAGACAAAGGCTCTTCCTGGAACTATTCAACAACAACAACAAAAAAGCCATCCTGACGTTGATCGATTCTCTGGGGGAGCAATTACTACTTAACAGGCTTCCTGAGCAGCTTGATTATGTTCTGCTTCTGTCTAAGGCCTTGCTGACCATGCGGGTAATAATTTGATAACAAGAGAGCCTAATTAAATTAAGGGGCCATTTTCTACATCATAATATCTTTGTAGGTAAGAGATTTGATTTGCAGTACATAGTCTTCCTTCTCTCTGTTGTCTGCATTTGTCTGATTTACAAGCAAAAAAAAAAAAAAAAAGAAAACATTACCCAACCTCCACCCCAAAAGACTTTCACTTTTCATATAACATTATCGGAAAGCAGTTTTTCTAAAAATAAATATATAGCTTACCTCCCCCTAACCCCTTGCTGCAAAGGAGTTGTAGCTCTCGCTTTCTAAAAGGTAGGGATGACTTCTTGGGTGTGCAAGGGTGAAGCTAGAGCAGTGACTAGTGACAGTGCAATGATTACGCTGTCTTCAGCGCTCACCCCCTTTTGATAAAAGAGCCCAACTCAGGCCACACAGTTCCATCCTGTAACGAGCTGCTGCTCTGGGACGATTCCCAGCTATATGTGAGTATCCTCCTCCCCGGGTGGCCCACAGAAGCACAGGGCTCTCAGAGAATGGAACAAGAGGAACAGCACCCTTCCAGATAAGTGCAGAATAAAAAAATATAAGATGATACAACACATTGTTAGAGGAAAACCCCCCACATTTAAACAAATGCAGGGTTTGACCTGGTAACACTAAGCCATGGCGCTTAAACTCACAAAATACTGTTGACAACACTCTGGGGAAGGGGAGCTCTTTGGCATGCTCCGTGCTGCACAGAGCGCAAAGGCGCTATGTCATATAATAATTGGTCCTGACCACACCTAGTGCATTAGTCCTCGTGTGGGCTGCAAACACAACCTCATTCCTCCTGGCTCCCGGACGAGCAGATCAGAAGGAGATCAAACTACAGCACAAACCGTTTAGAAGCCAGAAATTCAAGGAACAGCTGCAGAGCAAAACAAGTGAGAGAAATAGGAACTTTACGAAGTAGAGCCCACCATCTGCCTGGGTAAGTAGTTTATTTCTTTACCAACATCTTTTTACATAATCAGAAATCCCATAAAGCTTATAGATAGAAAACTTCAATGCTTTGAACAACTGGGAAACTATGGCTGGTTTTAAAATGCAATAGCTCCTATAATGCATATACGTGCCTGAGCTTAGAATGAAATGACTGAATTCTTTAATAAGACCAAAAAGTGACCTCTTTATCACAAGAGCTCTTTAAAAAATATTCTGAATGGTAGGATGGGAATTCAGTTTACTTTGGCAGGGCTTTACACTCTTTAGAAGAGAAATAATCCTTTTAGGTTAGCTTTATCTTACATTCGGTTTTAAATTCCTTTTACATGTTTGACCAAGAGTGTGGATATTTTTGATCAGGCACAGTTATGATCAAAATTAAAAAGAACATGTAAATTGGAAAGACGGTAGAATTTTTTAGATGGGGCTTCACAGCTTTAAGACTAAGGAGCCAATAACTTTTCTGAAAGAGTTCAGATTTTATATTAAACTAACAAAGGAACAATCACTTTTAGAGTGATATGCAAGTATGACTTTAAAATACAGCTAGAAGATTAATTCTAAAGCATCTTATCCTGTGTCTCCCATTTAAAGGTTATTTTTAACATCAGATATAAATATTTGCCTGTGCAAACTTACATTTAAGCCCCAGTTTTCATCATTCTTAAACAAAAGGCTCAGTTTGTGCCAGTATCTCCATTAGATGCAATTATATCATTAAATATTAATGGTGGCTTGCTTGGAGGAATTGACCACTTTGATCGGCACACACTGTTGGTAATGGACCATCAGCGACTGCTCTGAACGTGAAGCTTCCTGGATGCACAACCACTGACACAGGAGGAAAGATACCAGGAGCCAGCTGGACCCTGTCAGGGCCTCTGGCCCTTACCTACACAGCAGTGTCCACTGCCTGTGTGTCTATATTTTAATTTGCTTAATTACCAGTCCTGATTTGGAGACTTTGATCACAGCCTGAACTCTTTTTCAACACTGCACAGCTCGGCACCCCTGTACAGGGCTCTGAACAAGCACACAGAAGTCCAACCTGAAGCTAACAACCTTTTTAGAAGGACAGGTGGCCATTAACTCTCCTGAACTCAGCCATTTCTCCCCAGAACACAGCCACCCCGTCGGCTCTGCAGTCTCATTGCTCGGAAAGACTCACCCTGTCCCTTTGCTTGCAGCCCGGGGAGGAGGACAGCAGCAGCCAGCCCCAGAGACCCTACCTGCCGCCGTGCCGGGGAGAACCATGCCGGACTCTTTCACCATCCACTTCCTCAAGGTGCTGAAGGAGCTGCTGGCCTTCGTGCTGTTCAGCTACACCGTGTTGGTCGGGGCGCTGCTGCTGGCCGGCTGGACCACCTACTTCTTGGTGCTTAAATGAGAGATCCTCTTCTGCTCCCGCAGCCGCAGGCTGGGCAGAGGCGTCGGGCTCCTCCGTGCCGCTCGGTCCCTTCCCTCCTGCCCCGACTCTGCAAGTGTTTGGTTTCGTTAGTGCCTCATCACAATCTTATTTTCTTATGTAAAAAGAATAAAGGTTTTAAAAAAAAAAAAAAGTATCAACATGTAGGCATTTTACTGATCTTTTTGTTTCCTGCAGATCCTTTGTGTCTCCTAGACATTTGCCCCCGTCCCCCAAAATATTTAAAAGCCTCCCAGTAGTTTTCTCCTGAGATTCCCACCCCGCCTGGAGAACATGGCAGTCTCTCAGCACAGGGACAGGAGAGATGCAGCACCATTCAAAGATGACTGACATCTCAAGTAAACAAGTCCTGCCTTGTCTAACTCTGCCTCATTAAGGGTGTGAAGGCAGAGATACAGAAATTACTTGTAATGTGGTTTTTTTTTTTAGAAGTCCTGGGAAAATACATTTCAAATCAGCACAAGGTTTCCCTCTTCCTACAGTGTTATGAGACAAACTTCACGGGGTGGGGGCACCAACACATTACCTACAGGCCGATTATTTGGAGCTCTCAAGTGTGCAAGGCTTTTCAACAAATGCTTTACACGCAGAGTTCGCTGGAAGATGTGCCTGAGAGCCAGCACTGCCTTGCTAAAACTAAACCGTGCTGAGTAAACTCAGTCTCACCGAGAATAAATGGGAATTCCCAGTATATACAAAAAGAATAGATTTAATTGATCAAGGCCCTTCAGGTAGAACCATACAGGAAACCTTTGCTGGAGAAGCTGGGGATTATCAGTAGTTTGGAACTGGCCAGAAGCAAAGCAGCATCATATATTCTTGAAAAACAAAGATGAAGTGAACCCAGGAGGGGGGAAGCTGCAAAGCCTGTGGCAGCCAGTCAGTGAGATCTCAGCCAACACTTCTGGTGACCTGGTCCCCAGGTGAGGGCTGCTCTCTGCTGAGCAGGGCTGGCCTGTCGGCCTTCTCTGAGCAGGGTAACACAGAGGAACGGGCCAAGCGCCGCCTGAGCTGAACGCTCCTAGCGCCATTTCTGCTTCAAAGGCCGGTGATGGCGTGTCCCCAGACCAGCGTCGTTACCTGGAGGGCCGAGCCGTCCCTGGGGCAGTCCGGGGCAGCGGGAGCGGCTTCACCGCGCGGCCGGAGGGGACGGACGGACAGGGGGACGGACGACGACCCGTCCAGCGCCGCCTCAGGCTCGCGCCGCTCCCGCCCTCAACCAACCGCCACGTGCCCGCCCTCTGCGCATGCGCCACGCCCGGAAACCTGCCCCCCCCCGCCCCACCACCACCCCCTGCCGGAGCGCGCTGACGTCACTTCCTGCGCAGAGAGGCCAGGCCCAAGATGGCTGCGGGCAGCCGGTGGCTCCGGGGCTGCTGCTCCCTCCTCAGGTACCGCGGCGGGGCGGGGGCCCGGGGGCGTTTCAGCGGAGCCCAGTCGGCGGTTTACCGGGCGGAACTCAACCCCTCGGCTGGGCTCCTTGCCGCTGGCCGCCGTACCCGCTTGGTTTGCCCGGTATCATCACGGCGGCTGCGGCGGCCTGTGCTACAGAAGTGGCCCGTAACGCCCCTCACCTGCCTCCAGCTGCCACAGCACAGCTGGGATGGCACAGGCAGCAGGAGCTGCGGTACCCATGCAGCGCTAGCTACTGGTGGTCTGCAGCATAAGACTACATAGCATAAAAGAAGCATAAAACTGACCAGTTATTTTCAGAAATTTGCTGTACAACAAAAAAATTCTCATGACTGAGTGCTTCTGTGTTTCTGCTGGAGTATTTCAGTGATAGGGGCTGACCCCACAGACGCTCAGACAACGTTGGATGTAAATAAAACTGACTACCTGAGGCCCAAAGTGTCACTGGATTGCAGCAGACTATTACCTCATATTGCTCACCTGCATGTACCATATACCACTTTTAAGCTTGCTTTTCAATTTGTTTTTCAATATTGAATATTAGCAGTGTGTTGGTACGAGATAAGATACATTTCCTCTCTCAAAGGATTAATAATGTACTAGTTACTGTGCTTGTCTTCTTGCACTTAAGTAATATACCAGAATTTAAAGCAAACTTACTCATACGCTGTTAGGCAGCTGCATTACAGAAGCTTGGGTAGAGACTGGGTCACCCGCGACAGCTTCTAGGTGTTCTTTTTGCTCTTCGATACCTATTTCCCATTGCACACTGGTTATTCCTTGCGCTTAACTTTGTTTCCTGCATTTCCAGACAAAGCTTCCCTGTTCTGGCCCACATCAGGAGACGCTGCCTCTCGGGCGGGAACAGACGATGGCACCAAATGGTGGGCGTGGGGCTGGGAGTGGCCTTGTGTGCAGTCCCAGTCGTGGAGGTAACGTATGGGGAGTGAGGCACGTATGGCACCCACTTGTTAGAAACAGTTTAATATTCAAACACGCTTGCTTAGCATTTTACAAACTAGCACTTACCCTCAGAATGGTATTCCTCCTTGGGCACCACAGGTGTTTAAGCCGTGTAGCTGTTAAGGAAGAGAAATGAAAAAGACATCTACCTTCAGTAACACTCTGCAAATACAGTTGCCTTGTTTTGCAGTGGCAAAACAGGAGTGAGAATTAGGCTGTCCAGCCTTGTAACTAACAGTGGTGCTTTTCCTCACTAAGAACACAAGTCAGTGGAAAGATCATGCAAATGTCTTGTCTTTCAGAAGCAGAACTCGGTTTCTCTCAGTAACGATGCCTTGATTAAAAGAGCAGTTTCCTTGGTAACAGACAGTACTTCTACGCTCCTCTCTCAAACAACATACGCATTGATTGAAGCATTGACAGAGTATACAAAGGTAAGCCGAGAGACTACGCACTTTGCTGGCAAGTCAGTACTGGAGATACTAAATACTTGGCACTAACTACTCCTGTTAAACCATACTTAAAATGGACTTTGGTTTTTTATGGATTTTAATAAAGGAGGTGTGGGGCTTGGGTTTTTTTATGGATTTTAATAAAGGAGGTGTGGGGGTTGAAGGAAACAGTGGGGTAGGCCTCACTGCTCTACTAGACCAAGTTGTTTTTAGCTTTGTGAGACTGTTGCTTTGAGCTTGAACTTCAGCTGAACCATGTTTCAGAACTGGGGCTAAAGAAAGTCATAATAGTTACTGGATACCTGCATACTGAGTAAGTAGGATACACTACCTTGTATTCTTAGATATTTTATTTATCTTCTGTGCCCATTTCTAAGGCCACAAACTTGAGTTTCATCACAAGAATGGAGTGACCCATATTTAAGTCTGAAACAAGAGACAGTTTTCATTTTATAAATAACTGCCAATTTGAGTAATTGCATTCCAGTTTACTTCCTTATTAGTAAGGCAAGTCTATGAAGAGATGCTGTGCACAGCACTACTGCAGGCAGACAGAAGATGCTGTCAGTGCCTCCAAAATCACAGTGAACTGGAGAACAAAGCAGCTTTGGAACCATTCAGCAGTTTTGCTAATTAACACCAGTTAACACTGAGACAACGTCAGAGATGTACAGATTGTCACGTAATTGTGTGAAATGATTCCTTTGCAGGCAGTTTATACACTGGTTTCTCTCTACAAACAATACGCCAATCTTCTTGGGAAAATGAACTCGGAAGAGGTGGATGCGGTCTGGCAGGTGGTGATTGGAGCCAGAGTCGATGTAAGCAATTGTCTCCCTTCAGTCAGCAATCTGCCTCTTAAAACTCTGCTCAGAAACCTCTCTTCTCGCTTCCTCACCTTTTCACAAAGGCACTGTTTGGAAGAGCATTCAGACTGTTACACCTAGTGAAGTAATACTTTGTTTTACTCCTAGATGACAACAAAACAGCAGGAATACCTAAGGCTGGAATCCAGCTGGATGACAGCGTTACGTCTTTCAGAGATGGCAGCAGAAGCTGCGTATCAATCAGGTAAGCAGAAATACTGAGAATTTCTTTCCCCGAGCATTTAGGCAGTATTTATTGAACAAGAATAGAGTTGAGAGAGACAGAATATACATTCAGTTTACAACTGGTGCCTGGTTTTTAGAGGTGCTAAGAACTTATATTCTATTACTGGCTAGAGGTCTAGAACTGTTCTGAGAACTAGGCCTGGAAACTTCACATGTGGTTTAGATCAAGACCAACCATGCCAAAAAAAGTTTGAGGAACGCGTTTAGTCATTTTTAAATGCTGTGTTCATAGGATCATTTGGGTTGGAAAAGACCTTTAAGATCGAGTCCAGCTGTTAACCTGGCACTGCCAAGTCCATCACTAAACCACGTCCCTCAGCACCACATCTACACATCTTTTAAATACCTCCAGGGATGGTGACTCCACCACTTCCCTGGGCAGCCTGTTCCAATGCTTGATAACCCTTTTGATGAAGCAATTTTTCCTAATATCCAATCTAAACCTCCCCTGGTGCAACTTAAGGTCATTTCTTCTTGTCCTATCACTTCTTACTTTGGAGAAGAGACCAACACCCATCTCTCTACAACCTCCAGTTCTGGGAGCTACACAAATAAGGCCACCTAGGGAGTCCAGCAGGTCTTTCTAGCTGGATTCACTTTTGTTAAAGAATAAGAATATTTGCCTTGCACTCAGAAAAGATACTAATTTTGGTCTTTTCTCCCTGTATACACACTTTCACAAAAAATATAGAGACTTGATAGCTCTGAGATTGAGTTATGAGCTGACTGATGATAAGTTGGCAAAGTTATTGGAGTGGAGAAGGGGAGGAAAAGTGATGAATATAGAGAGACACCCTCTATAAGTGCCTGAAAAAGACGCAGAATCTGTAGGAACATGGGAGGAGAAGGGATTCCGAGTTCAGCAGTACCACAGACATTCCTGCTGCTGGTAGGTGCCAGGAGAGGACAAGGACTGAAAGCTCCTGGCACACGGTGACTGGGGTGGGCTTAGTTCTCAAACCCACCAGCACAAGCTGATCCCTCTAATCAGACACTGGCTGTAACCCACTCGAGTGGGAAGAATTCAAGGGGACAAATAAAAGATCTCAAAGTCGGCATATTGTTGCTTAAGGTAAGTGAACAGTAAATGCATTTAGCATTAATATAGCCCAAGAGCCATCAAAACACTAAGCAAAGCAGGTGGTAATTATAGAGAGTCGTTTCCTTAATTGAAGGCTTGCCAAGTGCTCCTCTAACCCAGTGTGTTTAAATGATTACTTTTCAGGTGCAGACCAAGCCTCGGTGACAGCCCGCAGCCACATTCAGCTGGTGAAGTCACAGGTGCAAGAAGTGCGACAGCTGTCCCAGAAAGCAGAGACCAAGTTAGCTGAAGCTCAGACAGAAGAGCTCATAAAAGCTCAAGGAGAGGAATCTTCGTTGCCACAGGGTATTTTAGGAAGTACAGAGGCAGCTGATGACCCTTACCTTCGGGAGGACTGAAAAGAACTTAAGTGTCACCACAGAATATGTGACAGTCAATTGGAAATTGAAGGGTCTCGAACTTTCAAGTGTGGGGTAGTGGTAAACTGCTGAAATTAGCCTATGATTCCATTTTTTCCCCAAACAGGATTGCTTTACAAATCAGTTCCAAGTATCTGAAAGGCCTCGATCTTGTTTGTAAATTACCATGTTTGTAATACTTATGGATTCAATTATTTAAATGTTGAACTATGCAAATGTGAAAATTGCTATCAAGGATAGCTCGTTGTTAATTGTCTCTCTGCTGGGAGGGTCCTACCGCTCATTTGATATGTTTGTGAGAGCTCTCTTAACTTAGAGGCTAACCCAGTAGCAGCCAAAGAAGTGTATTTAAAAGTCATTATTTTTAATGTGTGAAGTAAATCATGTCTGTTAGGAGATACCTTTATTAAACTGCAAAAGCATCGTGTTGCCCCTTTGGATAAGAGAGTAAGTGCTGTTTTCTTTTTGAATTTAAAAGTTTGTAATTGAGCTGAGTGACAGCTGTGTCAAATTACACTTAATTGCAATCAGGGGAAACACTTGCTGTAGAGCTGAAAACTTCCTAAGGAGTTACCCAGGCTCTTTTTAGTGAAGTTTTGCAGTTCAGTGAAGCAACCTCTTTCACCCAAGAGTCACTGCTTGTAATAAATACATCTGCCTTCCCCAGGAAGCAAAGGGAGATTTGATTTTCAAGATACTGTGGTTATAAACAAAGTTGTGGCAACTGCTGCGTACTTCTTTACAAAGCAGTGAGCAAACGTGAGTTTTACATATTTGAATGCTTTTCAGCACAAGTTTTCAGGAAAATAATTCTCTCTTTTTTGCAAGCTTGTTGTTTCACTGCAGGCTTCAAAACCACAGGTGTCTCTCACTGTGTTCACTTTCTAACTTGACAGCTTAATGTGAAATTTGCAATATTAACTGTATAGACAATCTGTGTAGAACAGCATCCACTAGAACTTCAGCAGTACTGATTTGAGTCAGTTAATCCCCATTCATCAGGTTTTTTAAGAAAACACACATTGATCATAGGTTTTTCACCACAAATTAGCATCTGATGCACTACATATGTCTCGAGGTTGCTGTTACTCACTTGAGTTTGGCTTCATGAGGAATTTTTCCAGCTGTAGCGTAAGCCTTTCTATCTGCATCTCATTTTGCTTGCCTTTTGAACAAATGCAATCTCAGCTGCTCGCCACGGTACATTTATAGATTAAACAGTAAAGAAATTAACAAACCACCTTTCCTTGCTCCTGCTCCTCACCGGGTGCTGCTGTGTCCAAGGAGGATGGCAGAGCCTGAAATTCAAGCTCACGGGAAGATGCCAGCACCTGCTGTGCCAGTAGTTGGGAGGTCCCAAACACAGCTTTGGGCTGGAGCACTGGGAAAAAACCCACTATCAGGAGAGGATTATTTGCAGCGGTGACACAGCCACACCCTCAAGAACCAAATGCAGCTTCAGGTCAGGCTCTAACCACAACCGCTCTGATTTGTTACAGGCTGCAGTGTCCTGATCTGAGACACAACAAAACTGGGTTTCGTTTCAGTGATTTTACTTCTCAAGTCTCTTCTAAGTAACGGCACTCTCTGAAATTAATGGCATGTTTTTTTCAGACAGCGTCTGCTCCTAGCAGGTAATGTCTGATGTTTATAGTCCGCGTTGGGCGCCGAAGGGAGCATCTGTCGTTCGTTTAGTGGCCAGCCCAGCCTAAACCAAGACGCGGTTTAAGAACATCTGCCAAACCGCTGACCCAAATGCACATCCAGGTTGTGTTCCTTTCAGGATGCCACGATAACTCCACTCAGATGCTGGCGTGGCAGAGATACGGCCTAAGACAGGAGCCTGCAAAGCAGCCCATTCCTCCCCCTGCAGAGCCTGCCCCCAGCCCCCTTGTTGCCCCACACTTCTTGTTTCACCGACCGCCCTGCTCTCCCCAAGACACAGGCTGTACCCGCAACACATCTAACCTTCAGAAATGACAGGAACCAACTCGTCGGTTCAGTCAAGTCAAAACGGGAATGAGGAGCACCGAGTGGCTCCATATTGCCTCCAAAGTGGGGCGGAAAAAGTCCCACACCTTTATTAGGAAGTGGGAGATGCCAATCAGGGGTTAGCCCATAAACCCAAGCCCGCAACAGACATCATGACATCCTGCTCTACGTTATGTTACTGAGTTTGCATTTGGAATCATCTAGTGGATCAGAAAAATGCTGCCACAGCAGTTCACAGGGTACCACGGCACCCGCTCTGCCCAGTCTCTTCTCTGCAACAAGCAGCAGTGCCCAGAAACTAGGTCTTGCTGCTGCTGCTCAGCCTTGTTTACAAAGTCAGAGACAGCAGTGACAATGGCACAACACTAATTGCTCCGATTTCTGTAATCACACACTTCCTCTCTACCCTCTGCCTCCTTCCAGGCTGCTTCCTGCTCACACACAGCACAGCAGCTTCTGATAGAGCAGCAAGGCACCCTGAAGCTGATAAGCTTCGTTAGTGTCACCCAATCTTAGTTTCATATTTGGTATTTCCCCAAATTAGCAACTCCAGCGCACTCATAGATTAATCACTTCTGTATCACTTCATCTTGTCTGGACAGGGACAGAAAAAGGCGGCTGCTCACAGCAAAGTGGCAAGTTTCCATTTCCACAAAACCTTATCCTCTCTAATATCAATGACTCCTTAATGCAAATACCCAGCACCAGCTCTCAGCCTTCTCCGGCTTTTGGTTCTCTTAGCTTTCAGGAGACCCAAGAATACCCCTGTGAAAACACTTTTCACAACTGTATTTTATTTATACCCAACATTACAACAACAAAACCCAAACACCTCCCACACAACATGAAAAGCTACCGCCACTTTATCTACCACCGTGATTATTCAAGGCGTATTGCTCCTCTCAAACCCAATCAAAAAGTGTTTGTGCAAAAGCTGCCAGTGCATGTAAACCTGTAATAAACTTCTGTAAAATCCAAAGGGCCTGAGTCGGAGCCCAGTCCCCTTGTTACAGCAATACATTTTTGAGGACTTTTTTTTTTCCCCCACTCTTCTTCCCTCCCTTTCTCCTGCTGCCCAGTAGGACCTGTGGGATTGCTGGCCGGGGACAGCAGAGTTGCACTGCAGTGGACCCAGCAGCACACACTGGCCTTTCTTCCACCTTTTCAAGTAATTTCAAGTGCTCTGGCACACATCAGTCATCATCAGTCATCAATTTGGCCAGCGGTCAGACACCAGCCTTGGTGTTGCAGAGCCTCCATAGGAGGTGGCACCTCATTCACGTCCCTGTGGCAGTCGTGACTTCCTCTGGCTCCAGTCCGGCTGGGAGGAACCAAGCCGAGTCCCCTGTGCCAGGTCTCACGGAGCCACCAGCCCCATCCACACCCCGTGACAATTCAATTGCTTCGGTAACCCACCGGTAGAAAAAGACTTGCTGCAAAATAGACCTCTATGGCTCAAGTACAGTCCGTTAGTAGAGGACACGTTTCTACCACAACCTGATTTTTAGTTTAAGTACCCTGTATTTGTCACCAGTCACAATCCCACTGTGCTTATCTGTAGCTTCTTTTCCAACCCCTGCTGTAGTTGTGTGTTACTGACACTGCACACCTAATGCTGTCATCCTTTACCAGCGTCCACATGATCCACATCTCGGTTGGGTTTAGTTTGTGCACAATCATCAGCTCTTTGTACAAGCACGGATCAAAAGGATTGAAAGGCCTCTGGATCCCGAAAGTCTTAAAGCCAGCGTGGTTCTTTGGGGTCACTGCCATCTTTGCCAGACACATTCCCACAAAGACATCATCTATTGGGAAGAGCTCCATGTCCTCTGCAGTGCTCTGGAGGCGGCGCACTGTCTCTCTAGACATCACATAACCCCCTCCACCTGCATAGAGAGGATAGAAGGAGGCTTTGTACATGGACTCCGGAATAAAGTATTTGACCTTGGTGTTCCTGATGGGCCGGGCGTTGGTGATCACATCCCCAACAAAGAGATCCTGTTCAGGGTCCAGTTCTTGGAGGAACTCAACGATGTTGTAAGTGTTGACAAAGACATCATCGTCACCCTTCAGCACAAACCTGGCGTGCAGGCAGTCCTCCATGAACCAGCGGAGGAAATGCAGCTCCTTGAGGGTCAAGTTGAAGAAGTTGTCAACAAAATCCCACTGCAAGATGTCATCAAACTCCTGGCTCTCATAAGCCAGCAGCTGGTGCAGGGACTGTACCTGGATTTTGGCCTCCGAGCGCCCTAAAAGGAATACCAGCCTGATGTGCTTGCCACCAATGGAGATCTCCTTTCCCCACGTGTTCCTGATTGCCACCCGCCGGTCTATGTTGATCGGGGAAGACTTGATCGCCAGCAAGAGGAACGTCTCTTTGCTACACCTGGAAGGCTTCAGCAGGACCGAGAAGTTCCGGCAGTGCTTGTATGTTAAGAAGACACGATGAAGCTCCGGGAGGGTGAGAGAAGAATTGGCAAGGGTCAAGTTTGGCAAACACTTGCTGGGCTCAGCATTGTCCAGAACCAGAGATTTCAGTTTGTGACTCGCTCCATCCACTTTCTGCTCCGCTGACGATGCTGCCAACTTTGCCTCTTTCCTCGTGTAAAAAACCCACGCCAGCAGCGTGATTGAAAAGGCATAAAGCGCCAGGTTTTTAATCCTGGGATACATGGCAACCTCCGGTGCAGAACCCAGGCCCTGTGCGGTCGGAGGAAGACAAGCCGTTCATGAATTAGAGCTACCTACTTAACGCTTTTCGCTCCCGCTCGCAGCGCTCCCACGCCCGCCGTCGTACGGGGACAAGAACGCACGACCCAGCCCGGGGAGGGGACCCGCCGGGTCGGGTCTCGGCGTTTCCCCTCGCCGTTGTTTCTTGGCGCCCACCAAGCCCAGGTGCTGCCGGGCGAGGACGGGAACGCCGTGCCGGCCGCTCGCCCCCCGGGGAGGGCTCGGGAGCCGGCGGGGATCCGCGCCGCCCCCGCACCGGGGACGGCCCGCCCGGATATAGTCTCGGAGCCCGGCGCGCTTCGCGGTGCCCTCCGGTGCGAACCCCCCGCCCCGCTCCGCGGAGCCGCCGCCAAACTTACCGGGAGCCGCTCCGCGCCGCCGCCACGCACCGCCCGAGGGGGCCGGTCCCGCCCCACCCCGGGCCGCCCGCCAGCGTGGGGGGGGGGGGGAGGGAGGGAGGGAGGGAGGGGGGCTGGCACCGGGTACCGGGCACCGCAGCCTGCTCGTCGCATACCCCAGCCTGCACCACCGCACGTCGCACACCCCACAGTGCACACCCCGCGCCCCACATCCCACCCTGCACGTTATACACCCTGCCCCCCAACATCGCACACCTCACCCTCTGCACATCGCACACCCCCACAGCCCACCCCGCACATCGTACACCCCACCCCACAACACCGCACACCCCACCCACATCGTACACCTCACCCCCGCAACACGGCACACCCCCACAGCGCACAGCCCACCCTCCACCCCGCAACACCAGCTCCCGCAGAAGCCCAGCAGCAGCCCAGGGCAATCACCAGCCCCACGGCAACTCCCAGCCCTGGCGATTCAGCTGAAACAGGATCCACGCAGCGTCCCCGTGGGTTTTATTTCCCACTCACTCTTTTCCTACCGACGTGTCACTGGGTCTTAGCCACCGTCGTGGCCACGCTCTCCTGGCTCTGGCTACCGGCTGCCAAGGGCCACCGAAGCAGCTGCATCTGGAATTGAACTGTCAGCGGCACCGGCTGGAGTTCTTGACCCTCCTCCAGTTCAGCAGAGTCTTTGTTTTTAATTTTTCCTGTGGAAAGAAGTAAATCTGTCACTGTCTTGACCGAGTAAATCCCCCTAAGGGCTGCAGTGTGTGAGGGGGTGGGGAATGCCCACCACGTTAGCACTGACTTCCGGGCCTTGAAGGGAAAAATCTATTTGAGTATGACTTTGGGTAAGAAACCCGAAAAGCATCTTTAAGCAGGCAAATGATCTGGGTGCAATTTTGCTTTTTGTTAAGCTCACCTATAACTCCTAAGACAGAAGAAAGGTGCAGAAATACATCATTTTAAGGATCCTGGAAAATCAAGAGTAGGGTAAAATGAGACCTACGTGAGACTACTTCTGAAGACATCCTTCAATGTCTGGGCAAATTGCTTGCTCAGGACAAAGCTTGCTGCCTTTCCTCTTTCAGTTGTCTGGAAGGGATCCCAGTTCCTCTGAGAGGACTTATTATTTGTGTGCATTTGCCGACTGAGAGATGCAAATCAGCCTCAGCTCCCGGCTGTGAGAGTGCCAGTCCCTGAGAGAGCTGGGAGCCGTCCCCCCTGCCCCGGAGCGTGGCCACCACTGCAGCTCCAAGGTGACGTGTGGGACCCCAGTGATGAGCAAGTGCCAAACGACCACGATTTGGTGACTCATGGAGCATCCGGGGCTGGCAGACACAGCGTGCTGTGGTGCTCAAGCAGCCCACCTGCCCCTCCGGCCGTGTCTGCCACCCCGGCCACCATCGGGGTGTACTTGCGAGTCATGAGTCACAGCAGAGCACACGGCCACGGGACACTGTTGGCACTGGGTGTGGGGGCAGCTGATTTTTAGGCACTATCTTTTTGAAATATGCACTCAGTGGCCTTGCTGTGCAGCTGGCCAGCCTCCACAGGCGTACGGGGACACCAAATGAAGCACAAGAGTCTAATCACTCTGGGTTTCCTGCATCAGCAGCAGCTTTCTGTGCAGCCAACACCATCTCTGGCCACACAACACCCTGCAGAAAGGGTTTGTTCTCACTCAAGCTGAAGAGAAGACCTCTTGCATGCACACTGACCACAGGCACTGGGCTGGAAAGGAAGTTAAAAATACCACTGCTAAACTTCAGTTTGTTTGTTTGACAGCAGCTCCCTGCTTCAGCAACCGTTTGAGCAAATATTGCAAATACACATCTTCTTCTGGGGAACAATAATTCAAAAATTTTTTTTCTTCTTTTCAGGTAGTTGGGAAGGTCTTCAGGCCACCAGGCACAGACACAGCCTGGGACTGCAGGGCTCCGAGATCCTCCCTGGAGACGGGGACCTCGTCGTGGGTGACAGGGCACAGAAAGGCACCCCAGAGCTCTCGGAGGAGGAGGTTAATTGCTCTCTTAAATTAGCAACTAAATCTGATGCCAGAGCGGGGACACGAGGCTCCTGTGGTAGCTCCTTTGGAGGCCTGGCCCGCTCCATGCTCTCCTCGGCCCATGAGCAGCTTTTCAGCATCTCCCTGCTACCCCTTTTCCCTCCCCCACTTCCTCCTGCTCTTGCGTTATCCCTCCGATGTGCTGGCACTGCTATTTTTGTAGTCAAAACAAGCCTGCTGGAAAACCTGCAAGAGGCAGCGTGAGGTTTGTCTCCAGCGGTTTAAGCAATGCCGCTGGCTGGGCAGGCTGTGAGCTCTGCACTGGGGAGGCAGGGGACACCCATCAGGGATCCCAGTGGTCTCTTCGTGGGTGACAGCAGACCGGGGTCTGTTCCCAGCCCCGCCATGGGCTGGCTGGAGCACCTGGGGTGCTCCGTACATCTCACCTCTAAACCAGAGAGAACAATAATGCCTTCTGCAAAGTGCTTTGAGATGCGAGTTGGAAATGGATGAGGACCTTATTATGCATCCCAGACAGCACTCCCCACAGCTGCCCGCACTGGCCCATGCCACCAGCCACATTTGGCAGCCGACACAGCGGGCAGCGCTTCTCTCAACCACAAATGTGCTTTGCCCTTCTCCCCTGGCACCCAGAGCTGGTAGGTGTGTGCCACTCCTAGGACAGCCGGCAGCCCACCCTCGGTGTTTGTTCAGACACCCATTCAACAAGGTGTTGGGGTGTGTCTGACCCTCCAGCACCCGCAGTCAATGGATGCATTCACCGCCCAGAGCTCAGGATGTGAGTAAGTGCCCTGGCAGGGCAGCGGGGGCCCGCGGCTGCCTCCCGGCTCTCGCACACGCCGCCCTCTGCCCAGCGAGCTCCAGCCTCCATCACCTTTGCCAGACGCCGTGGTTTTCCGGCTGGCCTGATTTCCTTTCTCTGCTTTTGGTTTTTTGCTCTTGTCTTTTCGTTTTTTCCTGTCCTGCGGAGAGAGATGTTTCCATAGTTAGGCTGTGCTGAAATTCACTGCCCGCATTCCGTCCTGTGACAGCCATCACCATCTGGGTTCTGCCACCGGGATTTAAAGGGCAAAGGAAAGGGGTGAGGGGAAGCAGGAGCACAGTGGTGGGGCTGCTTGGAGAAGAGAATCCAGGGAACAGAAAGTGTCGAGAGGAAGCACGAGCGTTTGCTTTCATATTCTCAAATGGAAAAATAAACTCATCTATTTTCGTAGGGCCATTAAAAGTAGTTGTTCTTACTGTTAACATCAATATTAAATAACGATACCAGTATTTTTTGGATGGTACTTAGGCAGGATCATTTCAGCCCCATTTTGTGGAGATGGATGGGAGGGATGCCTTGCCCAGCTGCAGGGCAGGATGTGCTGAACCCCAGCCTGCAGCCCTGCCCCAGGACACGCTCCTTACCTTCTCCTCCAGACTTGGTGGCTGCAGCGGCTGCTCAGTGACCAGGATCCCAAAGTCACACACAGTTGCCACCAGGTTCTCAGTGGCCAGGAGGGTCTCCAGGGTCACTTGCTGGGTGCCCAGGGTCCTCTGAATGGGAGGGTCACTGCGGAATTCACATGGCTTCTCCTTCTTCTTCTTTTTCTGCTTGTCCCTGGGCACAGGAACCTGCAGGGCACCAGAACGGGGACAAGCCTCAGCAGAGGGCTGGGGTCCCTTTATCAGACAACAAACAAACCCAACCCAGCCCTTTGCCCATCACTGCATCCTGACCGAGATGTGTGTAAAACCACTGCTGCCTTCCTCCCATAGCAAGGGGGGACTTTTGTGAGAGGTCTGAGATGGAGGAGAGATTCTCTGACACACCAAACTGGCCCAGGAGAAGGGCCCTCATTCCCCCATCATTATTTTTCCAACTCAGATGTTATTAGGACACCATTCTCTCCCAGCACCCTACCTTGGCACCATCCTTCTTCTGCCCCCGTCCTGCCTTCCCCTTCGTGACTGCATTTTCTTCTGGAACAGCATCGATGGGCCATGAGAGCACCTGCCCAGAGAGAGGAGCTGGTGCTGCAGGGACACCCGAGGACCCTGGCCCACGGTCACTGTGAACGCAGGCTGCCTCCCAGAGGGAACACAATACCACAGCTGGGCCTCCCAGCAGCTCTTTCCCCTTTCATCCAGCTCTACCACACGCTCACCTTCTCCTCCACAACCGAGACAATGGTTCCAGCTGCCAGGTAGGACTTCAACCCCACTAAATCCCTGGCAGTGTGCTCCTTCCTGTAGCTGCAGTCGATGGTGTCTGCCCAGGGCTTTCCAGGGGTGACAAACACCTTTGCTGTGCAGGGACACAAAAAGTTCTCTGAGAAGAGACCTCTCCTTCCCAAGGGTAGGAAGGGCCCCTGGGACGTGACCAGTATCAATTAATTTGGAATTCCTCATTACCAGAGTGGGCCTTGGGCTCCTCCATGGCTGCAGGCTCCTGTTGGCCCCTTGTTTCTCCTGTGTCCTGAGCAGAGCCGTCCACATCCAGGGTGGCCACTCCGAGACTCTCGTGGATTTTTGTTACCTGAAACAAAGAGAGATCTCTTGGCAGCGTATGTCTGGTTGTATTTGCAGGACCAGGGGGCAGAGCTGCTTTCTAAATCCCATTCCCCAGACCACCCTTGGCATTGGAAGAAGGGGCACCAGTGCCAGGGAAGGGGTCTGCTGCATGAGAAGGGCTGTAAATGCACTCCCACGTGCAGAGCAGTGCTGGGATCCCTGAGAGGGACAGGGAACGTGGGCAGCAGGGACCAGATGTGACCACATGTGAATTCTGTCACCAGCACTTCTGCCACCCACACCAGATCCGTTACAAACAGTCTCACTCCTCAACCTGGAGGTGAAGTCCCCCTTGCTGTGACCTGCCACTGGCTGTTGCTTTCAGGAGCTCAGTGAAGCACAAACCTCAGTGATGCTACTGTCCTCGATCTCCTCGCCTTCTGCAAACTCGTACATCACACAGTAGCTGTAGGTGATCACTGGAGCCTCGGAGCCAACCTCCAGCTGCTGCTGAGCACTGGGATCGGGGACTCCCTTGATTTCCCCAATGCTCACAACCACTCGTGCTTCGTTCCTGATCAGCTCTAGAAGGAAGACAACCTTGCTATGAAGCTGCAGCATGCTACTTCCAGAGTGAGGAAGGTACAGAGCAAGCGGAAGCCTCCAGGATGCCGTGTCCCACCACCCGGCATCCTTCCCTGCCACCCGGTGCTAGTGCTGTGACAAGCCACTGCCACACGGTGTCACTCCAAAGCCATGCAAACATCTCCTGGCTCCCTTGCTTTGCCTCCCTGGTTAGCATTTTAGACTACAAAGACCACATCCAGCGCATAAATTCATTGAGTAGGGGCCATCAAGAGGAGGGTCCCACCCCCGGGTGTCCCCAAGCCCCTGCCCTCGTCCCAGTCAGGGATGTGCCACGCTGCAGAGGTGGCTTTGCTTCCTGCTGGCAGTGCAGCACACGTAAGCATCTCCCCCAGTGGAGATGTTCCTCTTCCAGCAGCTCGAGACGGAAGCACACTGTCTGAAACTAGATGGTGTCTAGAAAGCAAAGATGGGGGCAAATCACGACAGCGAGGCAGCGCTGAGATTGGGTTGTTCCTGCAATCTTTGAACCTGATTAAGGCTAAAATTACCTCGATTGCAATTACACCGCTGCAGGGTCCTCTGCCTGTCACCCCACTTGTACTGGTGGGGTAAAAAGGCACAGAGAAAGACTTCTGTTTGAGGAGGCAAGAAGGAAGTCAATACCAGATCCAGAGTTTGCCCTGAGGACTCCTACCTCAACCACGATGAAACCACCTCCTGAAACACCGGGTCAGCACAGACAGGTTCAAAGGAGAAGGCTCACCTGGCTGCCTCGCCAAACCGTGGAACTGGTGCCTCTCGTCGGGTCCTATGTGGATGTCATCGAGGATGGAGAGCTTGGGCAGGCTGTCCACGAGGAAGCCTCTGTAAGTGGGAATGAGGGCCAGTGGGTTCCCTTGGAGCACCAGGATGCGGAGCTTCTGCAGACTGGACAGTTGGGAGACCAGCTCCACCAGATCCGTGAAGTTGTTAAAGCTCAGGTCAAGGGAGACAAGATTTGGCCTAAGGAGAGAACCCAGAGAAGGAGGGCTGGGCAAACAGCGTCCATCTGAGGATAGATAGCTATTGCCCTGGGTCAAAAAAAGAAACAAAAACTGTGTTTCCCCGGCACAAACTGGGTCAAACTGGGGAATCTAATGGTACAGTCTCAAAGAAGCCAGTTCCAATTTCCTGAGCCATATGCTCCATTGCCAGTCTGCCCCACAACTCAAAACCATATTCCTTTAGTATCCATTAACCATCCCACTGCATAATTTGGTGATGCAGCTTAAGCTTTAGATCCTTCCCAGGGCAGACTCCCAGAAGGGGCTTTGGGAAGGGCATGAAAAAAAGCAGCTGCCCAGGGCCATGGGAACCTGGTAAGCAGGGTGTCAAGGCTGTTCCCCAGGTGATCTTCCCATTCCACACCTTGGCCACAGACAAGACACCATCTAAGCATGAGACAGGAGACAGTGAACAGAGACAGAGAGCTCTGCACTGGCATTGGACACAGAGCAAAGAGACAACTCTGCTGAAAGGCTGTAATTTCTTAACACGGGCCACCTTGATGGCTTAAGGTCATCTGTTCGCATCTGCCCAACCTGCTTTAGGAGCCCGCATTCAGCCTGTGGTGTTACCAGAAGGCGGCAGTGAGGTACTTGTCCTGCGAAGGGCTGCACAGCCTGTTGTATCCCAGCCCCAAGTGCTGCAGCTCCGGAGGAGGATGAGCACACAGGTCCTGCAGATCAGCCACAGCGTTGCAGCAGAGCTCCAGGACCTGCCTGAGACAAAGGGAACAACAAACACCCTTTGCAATGAGCTGTTCCTGGCATTCCCTCGAGCTGTTTTGGCTTGGATTGCGTTCCCAGATGGGACCTCCTTTTCCATGCTGCCATCACAAGGCTTTGCTCACTCACCTTCAGTGTCCGGGGCAAGTTGGCTGAGTTTATCCCGCTGATCTTGTTGGTGCTGAGGATGAGCTCCTCCAGCTGATGTAACTGCAACAGACCCTCATCGACCTCCTCCACCTGCAAAGGGTTGTGTTTGGCCAATGCATCCCTGAGCCACCTCATGGCCAAGGTGATATGGCCACGTAGTGTTGATCCACGTGACATATGTGTAACACAGATCAGTGCAACATGCTGTGGGGGGTGGGAAGTGGCATCTGGGACAACCCTGGGATGGGGAAGGTGTCATTTTCCCAGGATGTTTTCCCTCCCAACACGGAGCCGTGGTTTCCTGGCCCGGAGATGGGTAGCTTTACGGGCATCAGCAGCTGCACTTACTCCCTTGTCAACGATCCGCAGGGACCTGAAGAGTTGGAAGACATTGGAGCCACGGACGAGCTCAGGCGCCAGCACGGCCATCTCCCGCAGGTGCCGGTCCTGGGGGCTGCAGTCCGGTGGCAGGGCCCAGGGGCTGTGTCGGTCACGCAGCAGCTCAATCAGTGCCTCAGGGCTCTCCTCGCCCAGTGGCACAGTCTCCTCCTGCCCGGCTGGGTCTGCCCCTGGCCCCGGCCGGCCTCTGCGGGGACTCCTGTGTGCATTGAAGCGGGACTTGTTCTGCAGAGAGAGAGAAGGGAGAGGCAGTGACAGCCCTGCGGACCACAGACCCCCCCCACAATGTCCCACGGCTATGCCCCCCTGGCCCTCTACCCAGCTGCCAAGGCCGCAGGGGAAGTCCTGCAGACCCAGGCGCCGCAGGTGCTCCCAAAAAGCAGCGGAGACGCTGCACCGGCCGGGTGCTGCCATCTAGCCTGAGCCTGGAATGGAATTCCCTGTCTCATTGAATTCGTCCCCGTTGCTAGGAGATGGCAGGGACGCGGGTGCCCTGGGGACAGGGGACCAAGCTCTGCAAGCGGGGACATGGAGCGAGCCTGAGACAGTATCAAGCTCCTCAGGCTGGGAATAAATCCCTGGTTTTCTGGATCTCCCCCTGGGTTCTGGGGGCTGCTCCCCACCAGGGAAAGAGCGGGCAGCCTCGCGCAGCATTTGCAGGCTGCAGCGTCAGCCCTGTCCCCTGCCCAAGGACCTGTGACATGGCATTTGCCATTTCACTTACCGACATCCTGAGTGTCACCCAAGTTTCGGGGAGGAAGCAGTCAGGTTCTCAGTCAGCTGTGAAAGCACTGCCGTTCACTCGTGTGGAGGGAGCCACTGCCACAGCAGCGCAAGGCCATCGGAAAACAAAGTTCACAGCTAAAAATACCAGCTCCTACACTTGGAAAAAGTAGATGAGACCCAGGAACAAAAGCCACAGCTCTGTCTCAGGTCAGATTCAGGTCTCCACGCTCTGAGGTTTATATGCTTTTTCCAGCAATAGGTGTTGAGGCAATGGCTACAAATTCCATTGTAGGGAGCCTACGGAGCAGTCTGTGTCAGCAAAATTTCACCAAATGAATTGCAGATTCTCTGTGGCATCGGGTGGTTACGTGGTGGAAAGCTGAACTTCCACTCAGGTTGGGTTTTACAGGACGGATGCCGTCCTGCTCCCTTATCAGCTCAGCAGCTTATCACGGCTGCATACAGATAGGAAAGGACGTGCAGAGCATGCACACGCAGAGATAGCGACATGCCATGGAATGGAATAACCAGGCAAACTGCTATCCTCAGCTCAGTAGAAAATGAAGTCAAATCTTCTAAAAATCTTTGACAAAGCACCACCAGTGGTCAAATCGTGTTTTGTGGAAAAGCCAAGCTGTAAGAATGCTGCTTCTCTTATTTGTCTCACTGCTACAAATAACCAGCCCCCACTGCCATCGGTGCTGCGCATCGGTCCCCTGCTCTTGGAGGAAAACCAGCTGTGGTTCCTTGTCTGTCCTCCCTGGCTGTACCCATCTAGGGGGGCTGGAAGGGGACTGGCAGTGCCTGAAGCCCAGTGGTCTCTTGTACGTGCGAGTTGACACACCGCCCACACATCTTGCAATGTGCTGTGGGGCACTAACCAACTGCACCTCTCTGCTTTTTTGGTGCTTCCAAACAAGCAACCAAGATCCTCCTCCTGCCTGAAAGGACCCACCTGTCCCCATCAATGTCTCTGTAGGGATGTTCCTAAAGAACACCCTGCACAAAGAAACATCTCTCGCTCTCTCCATTTTACCCCCAAATACTAATAAAAACCTCAAATAAAAAAAGCGTCTGCAAGAACTGTCCTTTTCTGGTTCTTCTCCAGCGCTCTGCTGTGCTGTCTGCTGCCTCACGCCGTAGGTCGTGATAACTCATTCTCTTTCTTTGCATTATTTAGCACCTGGGAACATGGGTGGTACAAGAAGAAATGCATCCCCGAGCGAGATGGCTGCATCCCTCTGCTCAGCTGTCCGGGGCTGCCTCCCAGCACAGCAGCAGAGTTCAGCCTGTGAATCTCCATTATTGTGGCTTCAAGCAAACAACCGGGGCCTGAAGGTAGAAGATGGTGGGACCCGAGTGCAACATGGTACAGGGGAAATGTCTGTTCCCATTTCAAGCCCCGGGAATCAGTTCAGCCTGGAGAACAGTCCTTGTACCAGTCCCAGGCGCTTCGGAGGAGTTCGTGCAGGCACCAAGCTTTTTATTTTCAGAGACAGACTATTTCACATGGAAAATTTCACACGGAACTGACTGTTTTCACAACAAGCTGTTGTTCCTTGAAAGTTTTCTGGTGACTTGACACACATTCATCCTGGAATCTATGACTACCTTTCAGGAGTATCTTTTATCACAGCGGTGGGAAGCACGAGCGTGTAGATGTCACTGCCTATTCACAAAGGTATGTTCATAGAGGAGTCCTCTGCCCTCCTTTCTGTCCTAAAGTATCAGCGGTTTTGCAGGTCCTCTTCTGATCACAGCCTCATTCTTGTAAATCCTAGGAACAATTTTGCTCTGTTTTGGTGAGCATGAGAATTTTCTGCATTTAGTTACTGGAAACAGAAAATAGCCTCAGGGGAGTTTAGAGGGAAGGGTGACCGAGATGGGGAGGTGGAATCCTGGACATCCTCTGCTGTGTTACGTGAGGGGGTCACACCTCGGGGACAGGGTCTTACAGACATCCAGAAAAAGGATATATATATGTTGACCTGGAGGCCTGACCTGCCATGTACACAAGCCCCTCATGGCTTTTTCCCTCCTTGCGTTAGCCCACTCTTACATTGACCCTGCAGCAGAAGGTTGCTGGCTGTGGGCACCAATGATGTGCTTGCCTGCTCCAACCATGCTTTTTAAAAAAAACAACAGAGTTTATATTCTAAATCCTACATTTTGGAGACCCCAAGGATTTAGATGGGGTGGCTAAGCCAAGCGTCCTGAACTCCTAGTCAAATAGATGATAAGGGACACTGTCAGTTTGAAACTGCATCTAGATCACAATCAGTGAAGACGTATTTGAACCAACTTTTGATGTAATCTTTCAAAAAAGAAAAAACCCCAAACTATCACCCACAAAAAAAAAAAACAACCCAACCATGGAGGAACCACTGACGCAAAACCCCACGGTACTTAAATGCAGCTTGGCTGTCCATGTCTACAGCAGTCCAGACAACAAGCGGCTTGAACACCAACATCCAGATCGCTTTCGGCCAAGTCAGCTGCTCTCCAAGCCCATCATGAAACACCAAGCAGGTGGGTGCGACTTAACGCATTGTAAGATTATGCTGGCTGATGTTCATCACTAGCTCAGCCGCTTAATGTCTACGCGCTTTAGAAATTCAGCATCCTGCACAAAACCAGGAAGCTTTGCAAGAAATGATGCAGAGGCTTGAGACTAATCAATGTATTCTTTCTTTCTCCCCCCCACCTTCCTTCGAATGCAGAGATCAACAGGTTTGCAATCTTCCTCTTCTGTTCACTGGTTCCTTTGGGCTCCTTGGCACCAACAGCTACCTCAGAAGGAAGAAAAACTACTACAGGACAGATGCAGAAGCGCTTTACTACCCAAATAAAGCCCTTAGCATCAGTGATAGAAAGGCAAGCAACGACCTTGTTAAAAAAATATGTAAGTGTACTATTTTGCATTTGCTGTGTCTATGTCTGTGGAGAAATGTCTTGAATTATTTCTTTTCTGATAGTCTTTCTAGTATTTTACAAAATTCGGGTTATAGAATCACAGAAAGATATGGCGTTGGAAGGGACCTGTGGAGATCATCTAGTCCAACCCCCCAACATAATAGGGGTAACATATGGGTTAGAACATAAAATAGTCTCTGCTCTCTATTCCATACAGGAAGGAAAGCACTTGTATTGTATTATTTTAGGGCAGAGCAGGAGCAATGTCTGGGGAGAGCTCGGGCAGCTTCACCTCATCTGACCACTAGCTCTGATCTTCTAGACTGAACGCATTGTTCCTTCTCCGTCTCCTGGGTCACACTAGGCTTGAGGCAGGCATCTTTTTGAATGAAACTGGTCAGATCACTGGAAAGAGGGAGAGAATTACCTTGCTCTTCACTCTGATCCTAGTAGTAGAGCAGTCAGGAGCATTTCTGCTGAAAATCCTGCTCAGTCCATCCTTTTCTCTGAGATGGTAAAATGTGCACTAAACCCAAGCGTCAACGCTTCAGACAAACTTCAGTTCCTGGGGAATGCGGTCGCAAGAGTACATTGATAAAAATCAATGTAAACGTTTCCCCTGAATCCATTCTTGAAATCAAAACCATTTCTGCTGAAACAGGTGAAAATATGCTTAGGTCAAAGCAAATCTCTTGCATGAGTAGATTTTGCCCATATAGCCAAGCAGGCTGTTAAGACAGAAAGTACTGGCACAGATAGTGTGCAATACCTACTCGATAAAAGGAGCGGAGGTGTTAATACAGCTATCGAACAATAACAAAAAAACCTCCAAGCACACACAAACTGAAAGACAGGTGTGTACATGCCCAGACATTCAAACATGATGGAACTACCGGGAAAGATGTAAAGATTAATAATTTCTCTCTCCTCTTGCTCCCCTCCAGAACGCGTGTAGCTCTGTAACACCCAAAACTGTGCGCTGGCTAACTGCCGACTCCCAAGCCCAAGACGTGGTGAAGAAAATACCTGAATGCCGCGCTTTTGCCGCAGATTGCTGCACTCTGCACATTTTCCACAACATTTTGCAAAACGTGAGAAGCGATATAGAATTAATCTGTGGCAAGAATTTAACTCAGTTTGTCAACGCAAGTATCAATCAGCTAAATGTGACACTGAGTGAACGAGCTGCGCTTTACACCTGCAAGAACGAGGACCTTCCGCAGATGGATCATAGCCAGGTCCAGAGGATGAAAATGGCACAGAAGAAGACATATATCTGGTGGGTTTTGCAGAAATATGAACGATTTATGCAAAATACAACAAAAATATACTCTTCAGCAGAAATGTAATATGCCAGGATGAAAAAATAACTTAAAGATACTAGATGCTTGGCTAAATGTGCCCTATCAGTAGTTAGGTGATCGCTTTGATGCCAGAAACAACATTGATAATGTACTTGCTATTCTACATGTTATAACTATATAATCTAGTTTAATTTAATGTTTAAAGGATGAATGTCTTAAATTATTGATCGTATTTATTATAAAATTATTTATACAGTTTTATTTGCAACAGCGTATAAAAAGGATGGACTGATGTAACTCAGGGTGATTTAATTAACCAATCGTGATATAATTAAGCAAACAGGAAAGCATGATTTCAGTAATTTTAATGTTATTTATATTTTTATCTTGCAATTACTTTTTTCAAAAGAAAAGCTGATTGTCAGTAGACTGATTTTCTATTTCTTTATTTGCTAGTAAATTGTATTTATGAATTTATGTAATACATCTATTTTTATAAATTTAAGCAATGATGTAGTTTACATATATTTATTCAGATTTTTAACTTTTATATTTTAATACTGAAAGGGATGAATGACATATTTTCTACTTAGTAGGTGAATGGCTTTACTCATTTTTTGTCATTGTATTTGGATAAAACCTGGAATTTAATTAAAACAAAATGAAATAAAACTAATAATGGTGGATTTTTTTTTACTATGTAATTCTTTTTTACAATATTTTTGCACTGAAAACCTAGTGTTTTATTAAACAGCAAATTAACTAGTTGTTTCTGTTCCTTACATTGAAGATATTAGAAGCATCAACATTGCGCATTCTCCTTTCCCATCCATTTTTAATCAAAGACATGAAGCAGTTTTGTTTCTTAAGACTCCAACTGGTTTCTCATTTGGATCCACCAGTGGATAAATTGTTTTCTAATCAGCCTCTGCTTCTGAAGGCTGAATTCTGCATCACAGCTCCAGAGTCAGGTTTGGGTTTACAAGTTTTCGTGGTTCACAGCGAGCACCAGCTGTGCTGGAAACATGCTCATTAGCTCAGACACAACTATCACACCGAAACGAGGCTGAGCTAATTATCACAGCAAAGACACTCAAATGGTCTAGGAGCAATAGGACTTCTCATATACTTCTTTTCCTTTTTTTTTTAATCAACTTCTCATTATCCCAAATAACGGGAAGGTTAATAACAATAATACAATTATTTTCGTCTAAATTACTAAAGTTGAAGCCAGTCTAAGCATTAGAATCAGTACCAAAACTAACATCTATTAAACAAAAAATCAGTTCCAAAAAATAACATTATATATCTATATTAAAAATAATTTGACTTGGAACATCCACTTAAAACACAAGTAAAGGATTGCTCCCGTTTCTGCACCACCCCTTGTGTTCATTGATGGTGGTCCATACCAGCACACAGCTCCATGCAGGGTTGACTTTGTACAGGAGTATTCAGATTTGTGCTCTGAACATCCATGGAATTGCAGCTGGATTGAGTCCCCGCATCCCAGTGACACCAGAGCTCCTTCTCTGTGAGGCTGTGAAAAGCCCAAGATGGGCTGGAGTGAGGGATTTTATCAGTTCATCTTCTCCACCCTCCTTCCAAATCACCTCAACGCAAACACATCACTGCCCAACTCACCCTTCTGATGCGGTGGTTCTTCAAGACGGTGTCACTAGTGTCGGTGAAGCTGGAGAACTGGCCCTGTTCTGCCCAGACTTCTCCAGGAAGAAGGGTCTCTTGACATCACCTGAGTCACTGCTTGTCCCCAAAAAGCACTAGTCTGGGGCGCTCCTAGAAAAGTATTTTAGTTTCCCAAGAGCAACAGAAGGACCAAGCTCCTTGCTAGAGCCAGGGGAAGAATTCCTCCCAAATGGAACCAACTTCAGACACCACCATGGAGATGTCATGTAGTGGTGACAGGCAGAAGGATGCGGGCAGATCTGAGACCGTTACCCTGGTTTCTGATGTTAACGCAAGCCTCTCTGTTAGTGCCACACTAGCACACCTTGAATTCAAAGAATTCAGAATAAACCACCTTTCTGACCTGTGGGAGTTTGTGCAAACATGGTGAGTGCAAATCTGGGTATTTACTCGTGATATCTTCTGCATCAGAAAGGCACCTGCCAGTCCTGGAAGTCTCAGTGCTAACAACCCCTCTGAGAAGCAGGGACACACTGGTGGCTGGGGCACTCTCAAATTACTCTGCTTAATTTCAGGTCTACCCATTTTTCCCGGGTTCAAAAGGTACAATTCCAACCTCACATCCTTAATTTTTAATAAAGAATGAATGGAAAAGGATCACTGTCTGAGGATGTGCTTATCCCCAAGACAGAAGCAACATCTGCTGACCTTATCAGGTAGGGTCAGCAAACCACTACAAGCAGGAAGACACGTACGTCCTGAGGGCTTAGACATCACCATTTCCAATAGTTGACACAAACCACTTAAACCTTGCTAAACCAGCGGATTACCCAGGGCCACTCCCTGTGGTTTCTCCTCTCATGCACCTCTCTTCTTTCACCTTCTGAATATATAAGTAGCTAAATGAAAGTGTTTTCCTTGGAAAGGGAAACAGGTTTCCTCAGAAACTCAAACATGATGTTCAAGTGAGTCAGACGGTCTGTCCCAATTCACGTCATGGGAAGTGCAACCTGGAAAAGAAGAGTTGTTCTTCCCCACGGGGACATATCACACCTCGAGCCTGAGCTCACCTACACAGGATGCTCGCTTGAAACAGGGAGACACAAACCTATGCCAAACCATGGCAAGCCACTGCCCTCCTCGCATGTACTTGAAAGGGAATGGTGCTTTGCCACAAGCTTTTGGGATGCAGCAAGGCAGAGGCTGGCTGACACCAGAACATCAGACTTTAAGGGGCTGAGGTCGGGGAGTGGTGACCAGCACCTCACTGAGGAGTCGGAACGAGAGGGTAAGTGCATGCCCAGGTAAGCGAGACAGAAACAGCAACTGCAAATGGTCTGATGCACAAAGTGACACAACTGTATCACAAAAGCACTTCTGACACCTGCATTATGCTTGTTTCTGCAAGCTCATACAGCAAACAGCCACTGATGTTGTCAGACAGTTTATTTAGGTTCTGTAGGCATCCTGAGGATATGTGGCTGCTCAGGTATCATCCTTTCATCTATCCTGATATCGTTGGTTCCCTGCCAACCTTGGGTGGATGTAGAGGCTTCTTCTTTGAAAAGCTCTTCCCACTTGTTACGGTCACATCAGGTGACTGAGCTTGGACTGCACAGTAAAGAGATGTCAGAGCCAACACTGGCCCTCATGCAGAGGTGGTCGTGTGGCCTCCTTTGCAAGAGATTCTCAGGACCTCTGCTGCCCATGCCAAGGGCAGAGCGCTCAAAAGCTTGTGCTGAAGGCCAGAGATGCTCAAAAGATGACTTGACCATTTACAGAAAAAGGCTCAAACAAGTCACTCCCAAGAGGAGAAGGCTGCCAGCTCCAGACAGAACATCTGCAGATCTGCAGCCTTCCTGGTGCAGGATTGTCAGGGCTCAGATAAATCCTCCTCAGCCCTGGAAGGTTGGAAGCTGGGGGCATACACCTGTGCCACATGGTGGATCTCTGCTGTGAGATAATGAGGTGGTGACCAGCAAAGCTTTCTTGACAAGCAGTTTCCCATTTATCCTGACTGAAAATGAAGCCATTGGCTTTCAAGACCCATGAGGCATTTGAGATGGAGGAGTCACCAGTGGTCTTTGTAAGAAGTGTCATAAGGGCAGGCAGCAGCAGGACTTCAGGACGTGATGAGTCTAACCTTCTGTGGGTTTGTTTCCATTTTGTGATGGAAAGGCATCAGGGTTTGCGATACATACACCTTGTTCTGAGATAGGAACATGTTGAACATCTCTCTGGATGACAACAGTGACTACTCTGTGTTTGCACACAGGGAACTTCCCCAACACCCAACTATTCAATGTCTGCCCACCTCCTGTGATGACCACGCTCAGGACGAGAAAGTCCTCAAGGATGAGAATAGCCATAGTAAAGCTCCTGAGGGTAAATACAGGTTAAACAAAATAATAATTATTAAAAAAATAATCTAGTGAGCATTGCTTTCCATTCTTGTACATATAAAGAGAGCCCTGAGCTGTTTGCCCATTGAAGTGCCAATTCCCTTCAGCAGTGATTTCATTTGGCACTAATTTCCATTGAGCAACTGTAAGTCCCCTTTTGGCACTGTTCAAGGATTAGCAGAATCAGCCACAAAAAGAAGCCATTTCAATAACTCTCTTTTGGCATATCAGCTACAGTCATACCAGCCTCACTGAAATCACCACAAAATCAGCAGTAAAGAAACAGTGCTGTCCAGCCACAGCTTCCTCCCGAGAAGCTCGATAGCATCATTGCATTAGCATTGGCATTTCTACGCTTCGTCAAGAGCGAAGTGTTGGTTTAATCACTGTTTAAATAGCAGTTCCTCTCAGAAAGGTTTGATAACATCACTGCTGTAACCCCAGCATTTGTATGCTTGGTCAAGAGTGAAGTCAGGCTGCAGTATTGGTTTATGGCTATTTAAATAGCAGTGAAGAATCACTGCCTTCTACTAAAACGCTTTATGTGAGATTAAGATAGGATTCTAAAAAAATTAAACGCAAACAGATTAAGAAAACAGTTATACCTTCTCCTGGAACCACAGGCCTGACTCATCAGAAGTCCTTATAAGCTGTATTAAGTCAAAGCCATCAATCACAAGGATGAGATTAACCAGCATCAACTCTTGTGCAATCATTTTAAAATAAAACCCCTCTTTTCCCTCATCTATTACCTTTCACTTCAACTAGAGTCTCAGTCACCCAATGCTGCTTCCAACTAGGTAAGAAAATCCAATATACCAATGAGGTGACTGACAACTGAAGCCCACAGAGCTGGAATGTCCTACTGGGGAAAAACAAAAATCAGTCATTAAAGGCACAGATGAAATACTATTTGTTCCATTTTTCACATGGACTTAAGCAGCTCAGTGCCTAACATTGACATCATGGGAATACCGTGTTATCCAGTCCCAGTGCCGCTCTGTGAGGTCCACTGTCCAGGCAGAATGTCAGCCAAGCGCCCCAAATCCAAGTCTGCAAGAAAATAAGACCATCAGGGCTGAAGGCATTGATGCAGCCCCTACGGGCCTAAGAGCTTTACCTTTCTCAGAGAAATACCAGGGCTACCTTTGAATTACTAGCCTGTAGGTGCAAAAATAAATAGATGTTTGCTTAGTTTTGTCAAAAGAGCTCACTCTCACTGGCCTTATCACTTTAGGAATACACCAGAACGTCAATACATTTGGAAAATTATGTTATGCAAAATGTGAAAGTTACTGGTTATTTAGGGTGAAGAAACATGTACACTCTGCAGACACCTGGACTTGTGGAGATGGTACTTTAGCCCACCCATTCTTTCCCAGTCTCTAACCTGCTTTCAGTGAAAGGGAGCGGTGTTGACTACAGAGGGTGATTTTCAATTTTTGCTAATCTAGCTCACACTTACTCTGGTGAGACAGGAAACAACCCAGCACAGAACAAATACAGCCTGGTGGCCAATGCACAAGAAAAGGAAGTCACTTGTAGACTCGGAGTGAGCTGATTCTTTCAGTTAAGAAGGTCCAAGAGGCACTGAGTTTCTTAAAAAGAGTCCAAGCTTCAGCAGCTCAACAGGGGACTCAAGCCTGGCGATGGGAAAGCCAAACACACCGATCCCAAGGGGGTAACTTCAGCATCGCTAACAGCAAAATGAGCCCTTGTCACCTTTCAGAGCTGCAAAAAGGAACAGCAGGTGCCGGTCCTGGTCTAGGAACAATTCCACTTACCACTTCCCCACATCTAGTTAGAAAATAAAGGCATTGCAACCAGTTTCTTCCAAAAAATAACCTTTATTGTTTTGGTTGTAAATATAAAAAATGCATTGCACAATTTAACAGACCTACTGAAAAGTGCTACATATCAACAGCACAACAGAAGTTGTGTCATGCAACAGAACAGGAAACCTAGGCAAAGCAAGAGCACAACCTGAAGTCCTCATATCTCCAAGCTTTTTCTTTTTAACAAGAATGAACTCCATTCACTTAAAACACATTTAAATACAAGGTTAGAAGAAGAAAAAGAGTAATTTATTCATTGTGTTGTTAATGAAAAGGCTTGCTCCTAACATTGATATCGTTTGATTCAAAACTTTATTCACGTTGGAAAAGTTCAGATATAAAAGCAGTTCAGACAATGGCTAGAAAGTCATTCTATTATACACCTAATATGTGTTTCTTTGTAACTGAATCAAGTTTTACAGCTCGATCTACAATTCAGTACTACCACTTCTGCTCTAACACAGTAAACAAGCATGAAATCCAACCAAGAATGAAACAAAAGGAAACCTGATGCCTTAACTGATGTTGCGGGAACAGTATCAGGGCCCTATAAAAGAAAAAAAAACAAAACAAAACAAACAATCTCCTCTGAAACTTAAGTGTATAAATTGAGGACGAGTAATAGGAAAACTCCTGTTGTCTCACCTAATAAAAAAACCTCCTAAAAGTCATCAACAGTTGTCCATACCCTTCGAGACTGATATGACTGAATCCCTAAAGCACCTAAACCAGGTATCATCAGCCTTTTGATTTTGATGTTTCTCCATGCAATAAACGTGGAAAGCAACCAAAAAAGAAAGAAAGAAAGAAAGAAAGAACGAAAATGGTCAAAATAGTTAACAACCCATTCTATTTTCAACAGTATCTTCTAGTTAGCAACATCAAGGCAAGAATTATTCACTCCAGAAATAAAGTGAAATAGCATTCAAATATTTTGTACTACAAGAGCATCATCTTACTGAATGTTTCTGCAGTCAACTTCCCTCTCGTGTTCTCAAACTGCCCTTCAGGAGTTTTGGGCTTTAAAAGCAAATGAAACAAAATTTACCTTCCTCTCTCACCTCTACCACACACACAGATATACACACACACACACACTCTCTCTCTCTCAAGGGAATGTAGAAAACTCCTGAAGATACAAAGTAAAGGGATGTTATTTTCCAATGCAATTTGACAGCCCTTTGTCTTTTCAAGTCATTCCATATCTAGAGGCTTAAGGATTTGCGTATTTAATGAGTTTCTGTTAAACTTCTGGTATGACAGTATGTACATGTGTGTGTATGTGCCTGTGTACATGGGAGGGAAGGGCAGTTAAGTCAGCAGGAAAGACGCAATTTTTTCCATACATACACACAATTTTTCAAAGGGACACAGTAATGCCACGCAGATAAAGTCCTCTTAAAACCCAGGGAAGCCCCACTTTGTCAATTCACTGAATTTTCCACATAGCACTGTATTAAGGGGAAGAATGTATGACTTAAGATAAATCAAATGCATACAGGACACCAAGATCTAAGGCACAGATGGAAACATTCTAGTAAGTCTCCCTTCAAGGAGGACTTCCTCAGGGGTCTAGAAAAGCATGGAAGAATATGCCAATCAGGTCAAGTGGTATTAATTAAGAATCCTTTGGTTTTGTGCACAAATCAGACTGTCGAGATGAAGCACACACTTGTCTGTGTTCATACTACTCCTTAATTCTTTCAGTTCTAATTTGCTCCTGCACTTTCACCACTTACTCCTCGTGCTAACAGGGAGCATCATATAAACCTAGTAACTACATCAGGTAATGCACAACTTCTCCAGAGCTTGTGTTTGGGGTGAGGGCCATCTACAATATACCGATTAATAGAATTCAAGGTCAGAAGGAGCCACTAGACAACCTCAGTTTGACTTTGTGCATATCACAGGCCATAAATATTTGATCTAGCTACTCCCTTATTAAGTGAAATACATTGGATTTGACTGAATATGACTTGTATTCAATTATATGGGGATCCTTTAAAAGTTTAGCACCAATTCACTGAAGACAGACGTGCATCATCTGTAAATCTGTGTAGAGTATAGGCACCGTGTGTTTTGCTTGCTTAAGTATACTTTGGTGACACTGAGGAAACTGGACCACTTAAATTAGGGGAGAAAGCATTACCAATCTTTTTATAAAGAAATACAGTATTTAGACTCCTCAATAGGTAAGACAAACAGACTAAGGAGTTAAAATATAAACCAAAGTGGAAAACTATGTGGGAATTAATACATATGTGGTCAATCTCTTCTCATACTGATCCTCAATATTTCTACTGTGCAGATGTGACACATAATACAGCTTTTTCTTTCTGTTTCCAAATGAAATGAAATCACACCTCTCAAAAGGTTGACTGATAAAAGAATTCTGATTTGCAATAATAGTGTGACAAAAACACACTGAATCACTGCTTCAACGAGCAGCCACATCATTTCTGATAACTGCACTACGTGGAAAGTGTCTTTTCACTTTTCCTTCCCTCCCTCCTACACTCTTGCCTAAGTAAGCAATCTTTATTTTTTTTCTCTTTACTATGTTAAGATTTGCAGTCTTTTAATAGTCCCATGACCTTGTTTCTTCACTAGAAGTTATTAAAATAAACACCTTCCCTCCAATTGTAACCAGCTCATGGTGCAACAAGCATGATGGTTTTTTTCATCAACATTCAGATAAAACTGCTAATGCACAAAATTTTTAGCACTTCCGTCACACTGAGCTGAAAGGTCCCTTTCAGCTTCCAATCCATTCAGTGAGACCTGAGACGTCAGGATTTAAGCTTAGAAGTCACCAGACTTCCCTGGGCTTTGAAGTACGCAGCGCACTCTGCTTGTTGAGACAAAACTCTTAATGTCTTTGATACTAGTAATGGTAAAAATCAAGCACAATCACTGCCTGACAAGCAGGAGACCACACTGCAGTGGAGGCATTACGGAATCTGTTCATCTGAAAAGTACAGCAAAAACACAGGTGGGTCTGTTCTTGGACAATTTGCCTACCTTCTTTCTAGAAAACTGGATACATACTTTTTTTACATGCAAATATGCATGTAGATATCTACACATCTCAGTGAGATAGCCCAGTAAAGAAAACTCGAGGGACGCTCCCCGGCTAATCACAGTGTTAAATGACTTTACTGAAATCAAGTTCACAATCAATGATAAAAATGGGAGGATTTAAAGCACTGATTTAAAAAGGAATTTACACTTACTCAACACTTTTTATCCAGACGCATCCTAAAGAATATTGCTTAATGGATTACAACATTACATATGAAAGACATAGATACTGTTTCCCCCCACAAAATCTATTCGCTATTTAATTACTATGACAACCTTTATACACTATTTCAACAAACCATTCCTTAGCTGGCCTGGATTTTTGTTGGTTCTATCACAGGGACACAGGTTTTCAGATGTGCCTCAAACTTCAAATGATATATCAGATCTACTGAGGAAAAAAAAAACCCAACAAAAAAAGAGAGAGCATTATCTGCACAGTTACAGAAAGGCATTTTGGTACTTAGATCATGCCATTTTGTCTTCCCTTTCGGCTCCTTTCCCCCCCGCAGCAGTCCCCTTCAGGCCCCAGTTCCTCAACTCACAGTACCTGTACTCAGGGAGAGGGCACTGGAGTTAACCTCTCATGCTGCCTTCTTGCTGCAGTCCTGCTCACACATAAGCAAACTCTGTAATGAAAGCCATTAGCTGCAAAATCTCAGGACAAAGGAGAAAGAAAATTCTCCCCATGCTCAGTCCTACTCCCCAAGCCTCTTGTTTCTTTTTAAACTTTGGACCACCAAGTGGTGAAGATTGGGGACAATACTGAGAAAAACCTACATCCCCCAAAGGAGAACCTACTGACCCCATTTCAACATCTGCAATGCCCAAATGTTTTAGCTGCTCATTTTAGCACTGTGATAGCCTGCTAATCCCCTCCAGGCAGCCTGCTTTTGAAACTGGAAGAAAACATCTCAGGCAAGGTACAAGGGAAACGTTACCCGCAGTTTGCATAGCTCTTAAGAATCAGAATCAAGTAATGAGTGGAATTACGAGGGTCATAGGACCATTCCAGACTATGAACAATCAGCCGGAGTGAACACCCCAGCGCTGTCTCAGGATGGACAGACTATCACTGCTGTAACGAGACTATGTTTACCTGCAGCAGAGCACAGTACTTGCTGAGACCGTCACAGAAAAATGTTATGCAGTATTTTGGGGTTTAAACATATTTTCATATGTTTTATAATTCATGTTGAACGTAACCTTCCCATACAGATCAAATTTAGCTAAGTCCTTCAGGTTTTTCAGACAGAAGGTAAAAAGAACAAGCAAAAACAACAAAGAAGCAAAGAACTGACTACAAGTCCATGTGGTTTGATACAGTTTCTGAGTTAACAAAAAAGTCAATTTCTTAACATTACAAACTCAATTCTTTTCTCTGAAGCGGTATTACATTTATCTATGGATGTGTTTTTATATGTGCATGTTTTATGACAAAGGCAGCTGAACTCTGCAGAGTGCAAGAAAACAGTTCATAGATTAAATGGGTATGAAATTCATGTATCTATCCTAATTGCAGAATTGATGCAATCTAAAACTGCTTTCTTGCACTTACTGCACAGCCTGCTACTCACTTGCAATGGCTATATCAGGAAAAATAATAAAAATCAGCTACTTTACTTGCTAGAAAATAAAGCATGTCTTGAAGCTGATCATATGCAATGATACACTCATTAAAATAAAAATACAAAAAACATAGCCTGAGATTTTAATTCTAGTATTTTTGCCATGAGTTGACATCACTGATGGATTCTTCTCCTCCTTTGGTTTTTAATATGATCCTGTGTAACAATTTTCACTATTCAAGTAAAACAAATGGAACTGAATACCAGAAAACAAAATAAAAAGCACATTTTGTTTCATGAAATTGAAAGTATATTTCCCCTTTAAGAGAACATTCCTTGGTGTACAAGATTTACACTTCAGAGAACTTAGTACTTGAAGTTGTTTCATAGAAATACGTTTGTTGCATATAGATGCATGCTGCATTGATGGAGATATATTGCTGCCTGCAGGACTCAAACCTGCTAAATTTACCTGAGCTTGATGTTTTCTCACTTAATGGAGTACAGCACAGCACTGAAGAGGAATCAAAACGTTATGACAACGTTGCATCATACTTCCACATATTCTGAAGGCAGAGCCAGATGCCCTGAACGTCTCGGGTGATGGAGTGAATTCTTTCTAAAGTGCACCAACTGAAAGGAGACTCGCCAGGCTGCCAGACCGGCAGGTTCTCCACCCCTTGTATAAGCGACTCAGTGTCTTTGGTTGTTAGGTTTCACCAGCTGTTTTGTTCATCTTGATAACTGCCTCGGCCGCTTGCTCTGGCAGGCGCGATGGATCTGACAGAATTGAGGTGGTTGTACTTAGATGCCGGAGGGTGTTCAGCACCACTATAAAAAAAGTCAGAAAAATATAAAGAAAAGCCATTAGTCTGACTGCAAACAGATCCATCAGGGATAGCATCCAGGTACTGCAAAGTTGTTAGGCATGACAGAACTATGGAAATACTTCTGCAAAACACGCACACCTCTACACACAGCGACAGCAATCAACAGAGATGTGCAAGAACTGTGCCCAGGGAACAAGGAATGGAGATCTAAGACTTTTTAAAAAAACCCCATCTATTTCTTCTACAAAAGAGTACTGCTTGGCAATCAAAACTGTAACTGTAAATGCTTGCTGAATTGCAAGGGGGAAAGGATCAAGCAATCATGCCTAAACAGAAGGTCATTGCAAAGCCGAACACAAATCTCAGAAGTCTTCCTTCATAATGAAATAAATCACGCTGCCAAACTTACTCCCACTAGAGTGGAGTATTTCAAATCTACACGCAGCCTAAGACTGTTTAAATTGTGCTATCTATACTCAGCAATTTGGCTTTTGTTTCTGTTCAGTGTTAAGCAGCCGAGCGTCTTCACAGTCAAAAGAGGCTCTTATTTTTCTGCTGAGATAATAAAAAGGAAGTCATATTCAGCATCATGTGCTTTCTTTGTCATCACCTGACTTTCAAGAAATGGTATTCTATATGGTTTCACTTCCTATGAGCTGGAATAACTGCTGGATAGAACTTCCCAAGTCACAGGCAATAGCACAAGAGGAAATGGCCTCAAGTTGCGCCAGGGGAGGTTCAGATTGGATATTAGGAAAAATTTTTACACTGAATGGGTTATTAAGCATTGGAACGGGCTGCCCAGGGAAGTGGTTGAGGCACCATCCCTGGAGGTATTTAAAAGACGGGCTGACATAGTGCTTAGTGACATGGTTTAGTGATGGTTTTTATCAGAGTTAGGTTGATGGTTGGACTAGATGATCTTAAAGGTCCCTTCCAACCTAGATAATTCTATGATTCTATGATTCACTTACTTGGCCTCAGAACAGGAAGAGAACAGTGCTGATCCAACCAGGCCATTGCAGTTTGATTCAGATCCTTAAAGCTTGTTGTGGAAACCATCCCATTGAAGGACTCAAACAATGGCTTAATAATAATGCTGAACTGCAAATCATCAAATGTTAAGGAAGACAACAAAGGGGGAGTTCAAAACATTCAATGGGAAAGGCTACTACAGCTCAGTCTGCAGAGAAAACAATGGACTTCAACGACGAGAGAGATTGCAACATTTCAAAAAATATTTTTTGAAACCTGGAACACTAAGACAAAGGAAAAAACAGAACTTCAATTTCTAGTGATGCTCCTTATTTTTTGTAAAATTTCTGCACAACTCACCTGATCTCCTACAAACCAACTGCACGCTGTGGCACTGTTGCAAGCACACGTGTATCTGAAACTTCTAGATACACGTAATTTGTTCGATTTCTTCATTGCCACCTTTTTCATGTAACAATGATGTTTTCACAGGAAAAGGATATAGAAGCTTTAGTGTAACCACACCACTTTCCACAGCACGCTACAGATGCATCCAAAGTGGGGTACTTGGCAATAACGAGTCCAGCACAGGCCAACAGTGAAATATTCAGCCAATTTCTCAGGCACATTTTTCAGTAAACACTCAAGTTTTCTGCTACTGCAGCTAAACAAAGACCTCCAAGTACATAAGCATATTCTCAGACACAATCAACAGTGTGGCAAGGATTCCCACAACAAAGACCAGACTTGCTGATCTGCATCTATCTGGACCAAAACAGTAGCAAGCCGAGGACTGTCAGGCTTTCCTTTTGGCTCTCTATCATCACTGCTTGGAAGGATGGGCCTGGAGTTGGTAATAACCTTCCTGGCAGAAAAGGAGCAGACAGAATTCTTAGCCAGTAGTGTATTAAAACATACAGAGCATCACCATAAGCCTCAGTTGGCCTCAGCCCCCCGGCTTTCAGATGAGCTTTCCTAGAACAGACACTCGAAACAGCTTGTTATAACATCGCCATGATAATTCATCAAGTAAGTTCCAGGTTACAGGTACATTTATTGCAAAAGCTGGTTGGATGATAAAACTCATCTGAAGGCTCAGAATCTGTGATTTTACCATGTTATTCCAAATGGGATTTTCTGACTAGTCAGAAGTATGTGAGAATGTGGCCCAAACCAATCTCAGCGCTGTCACGTACCCTCATCTTTCTCGCTGTGGCTGACAATCAAGATAGGTCTAATAACTGCCTGGAATACTCGAGGGGATTTGCATGCCCTTTTACAGAGTGACTGGAAGAACAACATGGGTATTATTCTATCGATATTCTAACATTAAAGAGTATTCTATTCTTGGGTTATCTCTAGTAGCCCAAGACCAGATTACTCATTTCCCTGCTATATGCAAGAGAAACTATGGTATTTTCATACTCGTAATGAAACTACCCTTCTATCTCTTACAGTCATTTCATAAGGAGGAGATTTTTTTATTATCATTAGAACTCACCCCTGGCCTTTGTCAGCTTTTACTGCAAGAGATTCTGAAACATTTTAGCATGTGTTAAGGATTCAATCCAGCTGTTAGAACACTGTTCCATCACAGTTACATCCTGTTTTACAAAGGGAATTTTGGGAACATTCCTTTGCCTTCCAACCTTCTCCTTCACCAACTACAGAAGGCTTTGTCTTTCCCCAGCTACCAAAAGCCCAGCTACCCAAAATTGCATCTTCACCTCTGATAACCTCTGCCACTTTCTAGAAGTGCCTCACTTCCAAATTCTGGAACTATTTAACATCTTGGAGGAGCATAAAATAAACACACTACCCAATCAGAAAACATGTGGTGGATTGTCTTTAAATAATCATTTTCATTGTTGTATTAAAGACCTCTATTTTTGTAATTCATTTGAAATTGCTCCAGAGTTAACAGTGCTGTAGAACGCAGAGGTTCCACAGTTGTGTTCCGTAAGTTCTAAGTTATCAGAGACTGCATGAGATCTTTCTAAGAATTGTTTCTTAAAGGGACACTAAAAGGAAGAGTGTCTTTCTAGAGCCAACATAAACCAGGAAACACCAAAGAAAGCATTTTCACATATCAAAGTATTAAAAATGCTGTACTTCGTGCATGCACAAGCATACACGTATATACTCAGATTATCTAGGCAGAGGAAACTAGCTAGCACAGAACACAGACATACAAAATATAAAGTGCAAATAAATAGCTATATGAATATATGAAGTTTAATGGGAAAAGGGAAGGTTAACACCACTTACTGCTCATTGCCAATTACTAACACCCCTGAACTGCTTCAAGCTAATAATGTTTCATCCAAACTAGTTAAGTCTATACAGCAGAGCACAAATGCAGCCAACTTGGTTTCATTCCGTTTGTGCCTTTCTAGCTCCTGCACTACCATTTGCTGACAAGCACAGCTGCTAGCATTGGAGAAGCAGAGAGAAACTAAGTTGATTCAGTGTTGTAACAAAAGACAAATAGAAAATTAAAAAAATAAATTTAAAAAAAAGGAAAAAAGAGAAACGTGCAAGTTTTTAAAAGTTGCCATTGCAACAGCTTCAGTAATTGTAGTATTTTTTCCTGAAATATTTGTTATTTTCTGTTCAGTTCTTCCAAAAGACTACAAGAGCTACAGTTGCAGAAGCACTCCATTAAACATTTTTTTCAGTACAATCACCCACCAAGAAAGCCTTGCCTTTGTATTGTGTTTTACTTTCAAGTTAACTCCCATGCTTTAAATTGAACAATTTCTGCCTCACAACGGCCTATGTGGCAAGGATTCATATCCACACACAGATGTGAATGAAAGCCGAGGACATATGTTATTTAAATAACTTGGCTTAAAGTCACAGCATTAGAATCCACTTTTTGGCTCTAGTTATATTAGTACCAAACCTCAAGTTCAGCAGGTTAATATAAAAGGATACAATCCAAAACTTCCAGTTTTGCAGGGTCCTGCTTCTCACATACTCATCAAACATCCTCTTCATGTTGTCAAATCTTTGCCGTGTCACAGGAACCCCAGTAGCAGGGAGCTGCTGTTGACAAGAACTGAAGAGATGTTGTTCTGAGGTCAGAATCCCCACCAGAAAGGACACACTTCTCTTCCAGACTAAATTATGGTAACAGAAATGTGTGTATCCCCAGTATCCCTGACTGAGGTAGCTTCCCAGTGCATGACCCCCCAGAATGTAATTGTTATAGCCAGGAATACGTACTGTTTTCCCATCAATTTTGTCTATATTCACGCAGTAAAGCAATTTCTCAAGCTGCTACACACTTCATATTATAAGCAACAAAACTGAAAACAAAGTGTAACATAGAACAAAGTAGGTTTTGGCGTCCAATTAGAAAAAGGCACATTAGGAGTCAAGGAAAAATTTACAGTTGCTCCTGAGCAATGTTACAGAAGAAAACGTTACAGAGATTCTTAAGAAACAGATCAATTTAAAATAAAACCAAACAGATGTCATCATACTTTTAAAGAAAAATAAAAAGATTTTGATTTGCTGATAAGTCTAATGTAATGTCTAAGCCTAACACTTCTGTAGATGGAAGAAAAACCACTGGGGTTCTCCAAATGCTTTGCAATAGTACATGGCTATCATAAACCCACAGAGGAAACTGAGGCACCAGGAAGGTGAAGTGACTTCTCAGAATTATGTTCAGCCAGCAGCAAGCTCCTTCATTCCAAGTCCTGTGTCTTACGTACTCAACCACATTTTCCTATAAAAATTGACTGCGTTTGGAAAGAAAATTGCAGCAAAGCCATCATGAAGAGTAAGAGCGTTTGATCACCCAGTGAGCACAGCTTTAAAAAGAACATCATCAGTGGCTTCTTCTCAGAATTATTCTCACTGATCTGATGCATCTTTTCTGATGTTGCCACTGCTGCGCATTCATACTCAAAGCTTGCTGAAAATCCACACGGTTTCCTACCAATGCCCATCCCACAGCAAGTCTGCTTTTTTTTTGGGAAGTTGGTAGCAACTCTACTTCTGTTCAATACCCATGTGTTGTTTGGCATGACATCTGAGGCAAACATCCCCTGTTGCTAGCCAAAGCAACATTCAAGCTGCTCTGCTTCATTACAGAAATTTCCCCAAATCTCACATGATGGCAGCGTTTAGCTCCTCGATTTCTTCCCGAAGGCGCCTGGTTTCCTCTTGCATCTGTGTTCTTTCCTGCTGTAGTTTAGCGATATATTCTACTGTTTTCTGGAGCGTGATTGCATGGCTGATCTAGACCAAACACAAACATAGAGCTCACTTTCTGGAACAAAGCTAGACAGAAGAAGAGTTTGCCCCTAACCTGCTCTATCACCCAGAAAAGCACTTCAGCACCTTTTCTTACGTTTCCCTCACGGTGTGCAAAAGCACAGACAGGCAGAGCGAAATGCTTAAGAGAATATGAAACTCTTCATTTCTCCGACTCCTGTTTGCACACTAGTACAGAGAAATGTGGTTGCGGTGGTTGTTTTCTTCCACAAATTATATTTTTGCTACCTGGTTGAAAGAAGTATTTTAATAATTTAAAATGTTTCATTTCATTACCTATCCTCTTAAAAATATTTACAATTCTTACTTCAGTACTGAAGGATGTGCTACATCTGCTGACAGATTCATAGTGCTGTTAGAAGTGTTGTTTGAAGTTGACAATATAGATTATTTGATTTGGGAAACCTGAAGTTATTAAACAGAAGTTAACACCGTCTCAGATGTCACAGATGTTTTTAAAAATACTCTTCAGTTTTGAGGAACGAATTAAAAATCTGTTATCTTACTAAAGCTGAGTTTTCAAAACTGATTACCTTTCAAATAGACTATTCAAATCAGGAAGTGAAATTCTGACAACTTATGGCATGTATTTATAAAACTATAAAAATTATGTAAATAAATCAACATGCTGTACAATAAGCTTTCATATTTTCCATGTTTCAAAAGGAACTTAAAGGATGTTTAGAATTTTGTTGTGCAGACAAGTCTGTGTTTCAATTATTTTGTTTTCAATTTAGTGAACTATGTTAACCAGTACAGCCAGAATATATTCTTAATTTGGACAAAGCCATTCAACAATGAAAAGTCACAGAATGGTCTCTCATGCTGCAAACGTGACAAAAATCTTCATTACTGGTGTTCCAAGAGCAAGGATTGCAAAGAGCAGTTTTCCTTCTTTCCCTTTTGGCTTGAAAGCTGCAGCATCTCACCAGCCAAGACCTGTTCAACGTTTGAAGCTGAATCAGAAGAACAATGTCTAAGATGAGGCGCTTTCACACACTCTTTTGACTCTAAGCCATGGATTTATCACCCTCCCCTTTCCAAGTCCCTTAGTTCAAGTATCTTCACTCACTGACTGGCACTTCCAGTCAACAGTGAAGAGATTAAATTCATTAACAAGTCTTTTTTAGAATGGCTGTTTCTTATATTCCATATTAAACTGTTAGTGCTGCCAAGTTACTTACCGACTTGGAGTTAGCTGAAACCAAGCTGATCAGAGTACTGAAACCAATCTTGATGTTAAACCTTCGTTTTTGTTCTGAAATATGCTTCATTCTTCGATTCTGCATAAATAAAATTAGCTCAGTCTATGCAGTTCTCCTTTACCATTCTATTGCTATGACTATTTCAGCTATTCAAATTTACAGTGTCATTTTTGTTGAATTATGACATTCACAGTCTTCCCAGTCAAAGCCATATGACTATAAATTTGCAAACAATGATTTAAGTTATTAATAAGAAGCGTCTAGGGTATTAAATTTAATTCCAAACCTTGTAAGTCTTCTTCCTAAAGTAAAAATTCCTTTAAAACTCTTATACAATTTCATTTTCTGAAGCTAAACTCCAATTTTTGAGGCATGTAATTAAGTTAGGATCTTGTAGAAGCCTTTAAGTTTAAAACAGACCATATCATTTATCCCTAATACATACATAACGTCTACTGATATAACAAGCAGTCTGACAAAAATAAAAAAGAAAAAAGAATCCTCAACTCTGGCTTACCCTGAGGCTTACCCTGATTTGTCAGGAATTAGCATTTTAATTTGTAGTATTAAAAGCTTAGAAGTTGTTTCCACCAAAATTCTTGGAAGAAAATAAGGAGTTTGCACTCTAGAGCTAGGCTTTCTGGCAGTAGCTCACCATCACCCCATTTTATAATGGAGGGAAACAATGTGAAGTGGCTGCTCAAAACCACAGAAAATGCAGGTTCACGAGCAGAACTGAGATTTCCAGTGCCCTCTATGCTTTGCCAAACTGAAAAAACAATGTTACCCAGCAATACAGAACTGTTTCGTCTAACTGAAAACGCAGAGGAGCAAAACAACATACATCTAGAGACTGGCAAAAATCACTGTTTGTCCCTTGTCTTAGAAGGGAGTTACTAACATTACACATCCGAAGCAATTCCTGTCAAAGCAGGTGAGTTTAAATTGCCTTGAAGTCTATCTCATGTCAATGCCTTTACTTTTAAGAACACTCCTCCATCTAGTGGCCACTTGCCCACAACCAGCCAGTCCTAATAATTTCCTCCTTTGTTAACTTACTCTCTAGCAGCAAGAACAGGCTGCAACTACTGATCGTGAGCATTTACGCCACGCAAAGAACTGCAAACTTTAATGAGTAGCTTGCAGCATGTTCAGCAAGTGGCAGTTCTGATTCTCCTCTGCAACAGAGCTAGAATTGAGTGCAATCACAGGCTCTAAGTGTTTAAACTTACCTTTCTGCCCTGGGAGTAATCAACCTGACACCAACTCACAGGGTATAGAAAGACAGAGAAGCCAAAAAGAGGCTGGCACTTGCAAAATGGTTGTTACACTCCCTTTCACAATAGAATGAATGACAGAGTTAGATTTTCCTGCATTGGCTGTTCTTTTGTGGAGAAGCTCCTCATACCATCACAGGAAGTGTCTGACACAGTCAGCTTGTGTGTGAGGTACAGCCAGCTTTCAGATGCTATCTCTAGACCGCCGAGTTCTTACCCCAATAATTCTTGAAGTGTTTTACAGTTGTAACTTGTAGAGTCTGTGGAGCTGCTTCTCTGTGGAGCAGCATAGCATCACTGGAGACATGTAAGTAACTCAGCAGGTCAAGAACTCCCCCTCCAGCGATGGCCAGAGCCCTGCAGACCTGAAGATCCCCAACAGAACAATGGCAAAAAGCCACGGTTTAGAAAACTAAGCCTGAAACCTTTGACCAAGTAAACTGAGACCTGTCATAACACTCCTGTGAGCCACAGCAGGAACTGCTGTCATGACCTTAAGGACCTGCAGAAGTACAGTTAAACCTGGCCCCTCTGGTGACACAACCCTGAGGATCAGAGCAGATTATTAAAGTCTGACATTTTAAATTGAACAGAGCAGCAGAGATGCAGTGCAAGCTAAGCCTAAGGCACAAATACTCCACTCTTCCTGAAGCGCAACTTACTCTCTAGTCCATGCTCAGACATCAGGGCAGAAAAGTAGCTACAAAGGTGAAGAAGAAAAGCACCTCAAAGGAAAGGACACACACCTTAAATGCAGCCATATTAGGGTCAGTGGCAGGTTTTCCTGAGCAGCTGTTCTGGGGAGACTGTGGACTGGGGCTCTGCTCAGAGGTGCAGGGGGAAGCTTGGCCTGAATTCTGACAGTCTCGGCCTTCATAAAGGAAGAAAGACAAGTCACATTAACAATCAACTTTCTGTAGCAAATGTAACCGCTGAGAAGTTTCTATTCAGAACTGAAGTGCAGTCAGCAACCAAATTATACTCATTGATGCAGCAACCACATGCTAGAAAATGTCAAGATTGCTGGGAAAGCTTAGTATTTCATGGCACAAGGCTAATATGTAATACTCTTTTCACACACACACATTTCAGCAAAGGCACATTGAATGCGTAGGCTGCAATTTCATCGTCCTGCTAGACTCCCCCACCTGAGGCTCTAATGGCCTGGGCCATGACAGTAACACTCACAAGCCATTTACCAGCAAATCCAGCATATGTCTCTAAAACCAGCACAGATACTGCTCCATCAACACGCATGCAAAAGGAGTCTTTGCACTTACCTACTGTTTTAACAAGGTCTGTGTCTGAGATCCTCCAATCAAAATTATAGTTATGATACTGAACAACAAACCTATCCAGCACTTTCTACACAGATGCCTTTCAAACAGGTTTAATTTCGTGGTGACTTTGACAGTACATCCTTTTAGGAAGGAGCCACTTACACAAAATTGCAGTTTCTGGGAATGTTGTGCAGTAGTTTAATACAAAATTGCAAACAATGGGACGCAACCGAAGCTGCAGGGTAGAAGGGCCTAAACAGCTTTTCCTTCAAAAAGTTATACCCTGCCTCACCAATGGAAACACACTTACACGTGTAGGGGAGAGAGAATGCTTTCAGCTTTCTAACTTACTAGGTGTAGGTGAGGGAACTTGTGAACTGCTACAGTGGGAAGGGGCTTGCTCTCCTTTCACCAACACATCCTGGACTACACTAGGAGAGAAGAGATGTGAGACTGTGGACTGGGTTTGTTGACTACTTGGTGCTCGCTGTGCTGGACCAACCAGAATGTTACTACGGAACTCCGTCACCCCGGGAGCCTGGGAACAGCATAGAAATAGCACAGAGAAAAACAGAGAAAGAAAAAGAGAACAGGAAGGGGGGGGGATGGGGGCAGAGGGAGAGAAGGGATGAGAGAAAGGAGAAAAGGGGGAAGAGAGAGAGAAAGAAAGAGAGAGAGATTTGTTACCTTGCCTTTCGCTGAAAGTAGCAAATTATTAGCATGATTAACAATCTGACGAAATGAAACAAGGGCTAATACATAAGGAATTGGCAGGCACTGAAGTCAGGCTTCTGGCAGGAGACCAGTATCCTTTCATAACTTAAAGAAGCATTACAACACACCAACAGCATAATATACTAAAATCTATTTCCATCTTCCTGCACACAACATATTGAGAAACCCACTCGTATACGCAAGGCATGCTTTCCCATATGTAAATGGAAAGGTGAGCATCCTGGGTGCCTTCTAGCTTCTGCACAATTAAGAAAAAGCACAAACCATCCCCATTCATGTACTGTGTACACATGCCTCTTTGTAATCTTACTGTTGTGTGAGACAGTCTGTAAAGACTAGATAGTGCTTCCAGGCCCATAAAGTAGCTAAAGTAAAAATAAGCAAACACAATGCTGAATGCACAAATGCATACGCTGGGTAACAGGTGAGATTTAGTGTACTAGTTACCCTCCTGAGCACATTATGGCTCTAACTACTCGCAAATAACAGGCCTAGAAAACAAATATATATATTTTTTTCTTCTCCTTACTCTGACAATTCCAGCTGGTGCAATTGCAACATTAGACTGAGACGTGGCTGGCGTCAAAATCCCCTCTCTTTTTAAAGGTGCTGGAGTTACAATCACAGCTCTGGACTGTCCCTGAAAGGCAGCTGAAGAACACAATTAAGTTAGAATAGTTAATGAGACAAAAAAAAAAAGCCGGAGATTATTTCGTATGAAATAACTTGTCATTGAACAGAGAAATGAATTAATGGGCACCTATTTGGTACTATTTCATTGTAATACAAAGGGCCACCAGTTTTCTGATAATCTCAATCCCATGAATCCAGTACAAAGGACTCTAACAGACCAGTTATTTCTGAGGCTGTTAGCATCACTGTCACTATTTCAAGCTGAATTTACTTGAATGAGGTACTTCATAAATCAGGGAGGTGCAACGTGTCTTTATTCTATCAGAGCTGGGTTTGACAGGAGGATCACCTTCACTTCTCACATCCATACCTCTGGATCTCAGGCTTGCTCTGCTGTTCCAGAAAGGGTCAATGACAGAAACCAACTAAAGGATGCATATTCAATACTTCATGCATCCTTGTATATACATTAAATTCTCTTCCTCACCACTTCACTCTACCACTTTCTTTCACTATCTGATTTTACAGCTGCTTTACATGACACACAAGCACAAGACAACCACGTGCAACTGGGAATCAGCACCAGAATTAAAGAAAATAGGCTAAAGAACCATGAGTTCTGCAGCATTAGACAGCTAGAGATAATTGTGAATAGCAGCAATTGTCTCCACAAAGTTACAAAAAATTCTCAAAAAAAGTCTGTATAGGAGGCTTGCCCCCATGATGGGAACCAAGATCCTTGCTTTGAGGGTTTTTTCAACACTACAGTACGGGTCTAATGTAAGTCTGTAAGGTCTCTATTTGACCAATGCAGATGTACAGTTATTGACATAGCATTAATGCTGACATTGTTCCTGCCCAGACTTTAGAGAGAACAGGACTAACCATCCTATATTGTAATGAAGGGAAGAATCATGCAAAGCCACAGCTTCTGTGTGCTTTTTGAGAAAACTAAACCAAACTTACTCGGTTTCATTCTAGCCTGTATTGGCTTCAGCTCTCCTTTGTACTAGTAAAGTCATGATGTATGAAAAGCGTCACAATTCCTCAGTCACGAGCAACCTACCCCCCTGCAGTTCAGCATCAGGATATTGAAGGACACACACAGCAGAACAGGGAGACAGTGCAGGATATCTAATGTCCTCTGTGACTAACAACTGCGGTTTGAATCAACTAAAGTTTCTGTATAGCCTTTATTAGAAAGGCCTGTGGATTGCACAAACCTTGTGCCAGCCTTTGCGTGGGTATATCTGGCAGAGAGCACTGTCACTCTGACACAGGGAGTTCATTCTTTGTCTGAGCATTCCCACTGTACAAAGCTGGAATCACAACCCTTCCACTGTTCAATAATGTTCAGCGGGACTTACGACATCTCTATCGAGCTAAAGAGCCTACTCTTAGCAGTGCATTAACACTGCTGCACAAACTTGGTATTTCTGGCTTCCGCATTCATGTAACTGTAACAATCAGCACATATTTAGGCGCCCCTTTACATTTTCCATGTTTCTACACTACACACACATCTTTTGCAGACTTTCCTCTCAAAATCAGAACACTTATTGTGAAGTGGTGATAACAGAGTTCTTTCCCATGTGATGTCTTGCACCTGATGAGACAATCTGCGCAGATTTTTGAGTCCTTATATCACAGGGCAGTAAATGTTATACCTTCCTTTCTAACACAAGTTATAATGCAATTTGCTTTATAGTTATGAGATGCCTTGTTTGTCCTGAACGTAAATGACAGGCATAAAATGCCTCAGTTACAAGTACTGATGTTTATTCTATTGCCAAAAATAAAGCATGAGTCTTTACATAAAATCTTGGATTTGACCTCTGAGCTTGGTGTCCCAGCAGTTTAGAAGCACTGTGATCTCTGAACACATGCCACTACCAGGAATGAAAAACAGCAACAACTTTAAATCTAGATAAGAAATAAAGACATTTGTTTGTGATGGTCTAGAAGTAACTGATGAAACATTGGAAAAGTGATATATGGGTGAGGAACAACCCAGGAAGCACTAGGAAAGCTAGAAGCAAAGGCTTTTGAAAATGAGAGTTGTCTACAGTGCTTTACTAGGTGAGAAATGCATGTCTTGACTGCTGAAGGCACACGGACTCTTGCTTTATAAAGTAGTATAGACAGAAACACTGCCATTAACACCCTAGTGCTATTAATCATGGACCAACTTGTCCCCAGTGACATACTAGAATTACATCCTTGGGTGTGTTCTATTCCTGAACAGAGATTGGTGGGTTTTTTTGGTGGGTAACTACCTGACAGATACACCTACTCCTTAGTAAAGCCTGTTTAACAATACTCCTCCAGGCAGGGTTTTTCTTGGATTCTTGTTGCACATTTCAGGTGGCTGAAATCACTTGGCCCCCAGCCAGCACAAGTCTAAAAACAGCATGCAATAATCCCCCAAAAAAAAAGTGCCTGTCCTGCTCTAGCCTTGAGCTTTCCCACAAGAACCACCACAAGCAAAACTCTCTCTGCTCATGCTTGCTATTCTTAGCCTTGTGCAGTGCCAACAGCTCCAAATCACACCCAATGGGGAGGTCCCAGCATTATCAGAAAGGCACTCACACTCTGAACTGAAAACCATGTACTCCTGACAGCATCTCAAGAGTCTGTAGATTGCCTGAGACAAAGATCTCCAGCTCCCCCTGCTTGTTCATAGTCCTTCCCCACTGGGAGGACTGATTCTCACCACTCTGGTCCTGCTAGTGAGCACTGATGATTGAGGAGAGGCAAACTCCCATGCTTCCATCTGGACCAACGCTGTGGTTCACTTCAACAGCTGCTCCCTAGCTAACACTGTACTCTGTCTCAAAGAGTTTCAGGCACACCTAAGATGAACGTTAGAACGCATCCAAAGTATTAACAACTTTGGTATTACAAAGTGTGATGATGCACGGGCAGGCATGGTGATTTGTCCAGAGCAACCAGATGAGTCAATGACAGGGACAGATCTGCCAATCTCCATCCACACCATCTCCCTACCATCTCCTATTTTACTGTGGTCGAATGCTCTGAGGAGCAGAGTGAATCAGAACAGCATTAAGCATCAAAAACAAGGTTTCTATGGGGCAGGAGCACAGACCTCTAGTCATTCCATGAGCTGATGCATCTATACAGCCCAGCACAAATTTTACAAGGAGATATTCCCTTTCACAGGTCAGCTTTTCACACTCACAACCAAACTGCTTCCAATCCTCGCAGCAGGCCAGAGCGTCCCATTGAACAGTGTAGCCACACACCAGCGAATTCAGGGTTTCCTTGGATACCCTCAGGAAGCTCCATTTTTACTTATTATGTAAACCAAGGAAAGCAAGAAGGTGTCTCCCTCCTGCTATTCCCATTCAGAAAAGAAAAACATCACCCCTCCAGTGCTTCTCACCTGGGGTGATGAAGGCATTCTTTAACAATAAGGACACTGTTTCAGGCTTCGGAGCAGGCACTATTTTTTGTGACTGTTTGGGTCTTGTCCCAGCACTGGCCAGAGGAACAGCTTTGGGGAGTGCAAATGTCAGTTGGGACTGCATCTGGGGCCGGGGCTGCCCCTGCAGGACAGTAGTCTGGAAAGCCAGGTTACAAGGCACTCCTGCACTTGGCTGCTGCGTTGCCAGGACAAGGTTCTGGCTCTGGCTGAAGGTGGTGGCAGGGGCATTGTGGGTCAACGTAGCGGAAGCCGTGTGGGTGATAACTGTAGATTCACAGAGGCCAAACTTCTGGGTTTCTGGTGCAGGAAACGAAGCTGGTGGAGAGCTTACGTTAGAATTCAGAGGCACTGCAGGCAACGGGGACTGGTGCTGTTGTGTGGCAGGTTGAAGCAGTGGCAAAGGTGTCTGAAACACTGGCATAAAAGTTTGTGGCCCGCTGAGAGATGAGTCAGGAGTGAAGTCCGGTGGCTGGATGAAAGATCCCCCGCTTCTAATGTTGGAACACTGGTCAGTGCCAACATCGGGAATGACAGGAGAAGGTACTGAGGAAGTGATCAGTCCGTCACTGATGTTCCCTGCTGGAAGTGTGTTGGGCAACGAACCCGACGGCAGGACAGGAGACTGACAGAAAAGAAAAATATTACAGATTCAGACATGGCCCCTGAAACTCTTGTCTGAACACCTTCTGAGAAGGACATGGCTCACGTGCGAGAATCTTCACGGCATATATATGTCTGAAATGAGGCTGATTTAAACATTGAGAACCTCTCTTACCTGGGAAGAATGGCTGCTGCTATCTGTTGTAGCTGAGCTGACAGCAGACACAGGAGGGAAATAACTACTAGAACGACTGGGCGTGAATAAATCTGAAATATCAAAAGTCATCTATTAATTTTCTACTTTTTATACTGAAGGTACAGCATTGCTAGATACTAAAATTCACAGGAATATAAATATTATTTAGCAAATAACGAAACCACAAGATTTTTGCTTCTTACAACTGCTGCTGAGCAATGAATTGTTCTCTTCCAGGGAACTAATCTCTTCAGGGCAGACTCCTTTAACTTCCATGCAAGCTGGGCACAATACAAAAATCAGTCTGCTATTTAAGGTGCACCTACACACAGATAGCTAAGAGCTGATTCTCAGTGCAGTCGCACAAAATTCAGTTATCTGATGCAGACTGCACACAGGCCCAGCAAACAGATGTGACTTTTGACTTCCATGAAGATCCGTAACCATCAAAGTTCTCAGTAGTAGCTTAATGCCACATGTAATTCTTGTGAGTACCAGAAAATTTTCCAAGGCAAAGTGTTAAATCACTTCTTCACTAAGAAGTGCTAAATGGGAAAACCTTAGTGATTCTGTTGAGTTCACCTGTCCACATCTGACATACTATCTTTAATTACTCAATGACTTAAGGTCTAAATGCTATTCTTTTTAAAGGCAAATTAACAGCCAGGTTCAAACCTTGCAATAAACAATCCTAAAGTGACTCTCAAACCCAGGTAAGCAAAGGACTGTGGTCACAGTAACAAGGGAGTCTACCCACATATGCATCTGCTTGAAATAATAAACAATGAAAACATGCATCAAGTATTCTTCACCTTTCACTCAAATCTCCTGCCTTCTAAAGAGAGTAGATACCTGCAACATTTAATCTTCTGTTAAAAACTAGTTCATAAACCACTACAATTTGAAGAACTTATTGACTATATATAGGATTCTTACCCTGAAAAGGCTCAAAAGTATCCATAAAATCAAAATTTGGCTGGAGAGGAATAAGCCCGGGTTGAATCATGTCAGCATTTCCTAAATGTGCTGCCAAATTCAGGAGACAGATTAGATTAGATTAGCTTCACGTGACTCACACTGTAACAGCAGTAGGAATATAGCATTTGGCTAGAACACTAACTCACACTCCACAGCCAGGCTTGGCCAGGATGTTTACAGAAAAACTGCTGCTGAAATGAACTGAGCATCTGCTTTTCTTCAGAACTACAGCACAGTTCTGAAATCAAACCCATTGGGGAATGAAACTTTCAACTAGTGAAATGGAAGAGGTGAAACCTGAAGGCTCTAACTAACAACTGAGGATTGGTGAGCTTGGATAAGTACTGCTCCCAAACCTCCTGTTCTGCCCCTGCCGCACAATACATAAACTTGCTGGGAAGCACAACATGAACCACCACAGCTCATAGCACAGTATTTAAAAAAAAAGGAAAAAAAAAAACCCACAACCAAAAAAACCGCCATCATCCATTTCATTTTGCCTCAAGTACACTTCATGTAAAACACAGTTGCTCTGGAGTTGCTCAGACAGCTCAGACATCCACACAGCAAGGATGATGCATAGGGGACATCTGCTGTCCCGTTGGACAGCCAGAGCCTTCATTTAGAGAGCATTCAACAGAACTGTATAGCTCTTGGGAGTGTTTTTACAGGAGATGTGACTTGCAGTTGTTCTAAGGGACATATCCAGAGAAATATACACAAGCAATCCCTTAAAAATACACACATACATATATAAGCCTTGAGATAAATAACATCTTCACCACTGATAAAGATAAATACTGCTCATACAGATTTATTCAGAGCAACATTAGAGGACAAGGCTAGGAGCAGCATGCAAGCAGCTAAGACAGAAATTAAATTTGGATGAGTAACTGGGATTCCATAACCTATACAGCATAAGACAGCTACATGCTCTGACCTACTTTTATCTGTATCAGCAAAGTAAGATAAATTTCCTAGGCAAGACGAGAAAAGCAGCAAAGCAACAAACCAGACTTCTCCTAGAGGTTCCCACTGCAACACAGCTAATAGCCAACAAATACCTATGTCCCTGGAATTTGGCCAGGAAACGAGCTGATGTGAAGACAGCGTGGAGAACAGCGTGTCGGTGAACTCGGACATAAGCATATCTGCATCCAAGAGGCTGCCTTCCTCCATCGGGACGGGGGTTTCTCTGCCATACCTTCTTTTCTGCCAGAGAACCACATCATCATCCTGCCAAAGGAAAGGAAGAAAAGTCAGGCTGCCTAGACAATGCTAAAGCAGTCAGGCGCAGATAGTTAAAATGAAGGCTCTCATTTAGGAGCCATTCAAATGGACTGAAACAGATCAGTGGTACTTCTAATACAACAACAACTTCAGCTCACTGATTTGAGCAACAGAAAACCTCAGCAGAATACCATAATACTCTGGGAAAGGTTTTTGCCCAAAACACAGATGTGACTAGAAGGACATAGAACAAAATAACTTTGCCAACACTTTATAGTTTCATTGATTACACACATATTTTTGCAGTTTAACGATCCCTTGGTTTGAATAAAGATTTAAAAATAACATGCACAGCAAAAACTCATAGCAAACAACTCATATCTTGAAGTGTATCTGAATCTCTGAAATGTAGTTAAGTGTAATTGTAATCTGACTTTGCACAAGGTATGTTGATATTCTTGTGGGCACTTTTAGCCCATGAAAAATACAACATGATGTGACTTGGCTTTCCCGTCCTTCTCTACAGGCTAAGCTAAATTGCATTGCAGACTGAAAGCACACCCAGTCGGGTTCTTGGGGCTGAGCCAATGTGCAGCTGCAACTACACCAACACACCACGATGGTGCATTGGAGCTCACGGCCAAAGCAGCTGAGAATTTTGTGAAACTCGAACAGATACAGATTTACGCTTAGCTCCAAAAAGAAAAAAAAAAACAAAACATCAGAACAGCGCTTCCCATCATCAGTTTATATGCCCAAAGTAGGTTTGATGGCTTTAGGGGGCCTACTAAAAGGTGATACTATTGTTCCTTTAAACATTTTGCCTTTTTTAGGATCCCAGCACATTATCTGTCCATGCTGTGGGCAGCAGGAAGATTTGCAACATGTAGCAGCCACATCTTCACAGATCCAGTTACACAAGCAAGGCAGTAGTGCCAGCTACGACTCAGTAACAAGATAAAACAACGTGCCAGCCCTCAAAGAGATTGATCTTTCTGGCCACCTAATACTAATTTTCATTTCTTCTGTCACAGCACTTTACATTCAACCTCTCCTCCATCCAATTTAAGCTACAAGTCTTACATTGCTCTCTAAGGCGCAGAAACATTAAGGTGTCTAACCTTAATTAAGAATTAAGCAAGATGCTTGTCTTCAGATTTTAATCAATGCAAGCTACTGCACGTTATGGCTTTGTTCCTAATTGCAGCTTCTACAAGCATGAATGCTGCCACTTATCAGCAATATTACCTACCCTGACCAAACTTGAAAGATCTTCATCTTTATGTTTCTGTAACTGCAAAAGGAAAGCAAAACAGATGTTAAAAGTCAGAATAGGTCCTATACATGCCAGTAGAAGACCTAATTTTGCAAAACTTTTAAGACCCAATCATACACAATGACTCCTGGTACAATAATTTTTAGTTAAGTGAGACTAATCAGATGAGTATGCTTGTACTAGCTTTTCATCTGTTTTAAATATTTTGCCCGCTAACAAAAGGGACATCAAAACTCAAAAAGCAACAATATACTGATCAAGTTCAAGTAAGACACATTCACTATGTGAACCAACAGACCCTTTTCTTGAAGTATGTTCTCCACTTGTGGTATTCCCTGATGACTATTTCAATTCTTCGTTTCCAGTATTTCCCTTCTGTTGCAATGGCCTGAGAACACAAACACATACCACGAATTACACGGAATCACATGACTGAACATTCAATAAACTTCCAAGCAAATATTCAGGCAGAAAAAATGCAAAAGAAAGCATGCTAATTCTGTTTGAGTTCATGTATCAGCAGCCCACACTGTCCCAGAGTTCAGCTATTACAGAGCAAATTCGACAGTTCTAACTTCATCTTTCCCACAATAAACACACAAGAGATGACATCTGACTGCACTGTCAGCATCTCCCCCATCAGCTCAACCATAACCAATAGTTTAAAAAGGTAAAAAAAAAAAAACCCAAACCTTTAAAATTAATTTACTAAAATATAATGTATAAAGCATACGACATCCTGTTCTGCAGAAAACAGCCAAAGAGAATTTCACAAGGTTACAAGAACATGCACACACATACACAAAAGCTGTTAAGAATGACACGCAGCAATAGAAATCTGATGTCCATCTCAGGGAGAAGCACAACCTTGCAGGCCACATACTAACAGCAACAGAAAGATCAGAACAATGCGGGTCTTCGATGTATCACAGACAGCAGCATGTAAATTGGGGACAGCAGACGAACAAGAGCCTTAACACAACTTCCTTGTGTTCGAGGGTCATTTTTCAACACCAACATCAACACTGGTCTTTCAAAAACTGAGACAGTTCCACAAACTCATCTGGAACTCCTTTGAGTTATAAATTATTCTAAGGCCTCGCTGGTTTTCTGCAAGGAGCCAGAGGGCAGACGTTAGCTTTCATTTATGTTTACAAGTGCATAGAGAGGAAAGCATGCATCTTTTTGTGAAGTTACCTTGACAGAGAAAAAGAAATTGCTTGTTGTCTTGAAACGACACCGCATCAATTAAATAAAATACAGAAAACTCTCACAGGGTCACTTAGATTCAGTCCTGAAAACAGTCTTCACAGATTTCCCACTGACTGGGGCAATCTCCAGCCAGAAGAGAGCAGTGGCTGTCAAAAACCTTAACTATTCAAATTGCACTTCTATGGCTTATGTTTCACTAAACTATAACACAGACATAAGTTACATAGGTGATAAATGTCTTTCCAGTTGCACCTTGATTATCTCAATAGAATAAAGTTACAAAAATGGGTTCAATCTGCTTTTATCAATGGCTCCTTCCAAATAAAGACAACAGAGCAAGGAATTGCTATGCTGCTCTTATATTTAGTGGACTAGAAAAATCTTGTTATAAACTCTAGAGCTTATTAGTCTGCTCCTCACGTTTTACATACCTCTGGCCGACGATGTTCATCGACATCAACAGAGCCGTCCAGTGGAGTCACAAAGTGGCACACTGGATTCTTGCGCTTCTCCAAGTCTGAAACATGAATGAAAATGTGAGAGCTCTGCCACTTCAATGGCAAGATGTGAAAAAAAATCTACCCAGGGTTTCTTCCAGATAACCAATGGGAAATGGAGAGATCTCAGGCTGTGCTTGGACTGCTCAGTACATCTGCTCTGATCACATCGATGGTTCTGTGTGGACATCTCTAAGAAAGCACTGATCCAATGGCACTACCGTGACAGCCTTCAACATCTGGGCCTTCAGCAGATTTTTGGGCTTTTCATTAGGAAGTAATTTCAATTCTCTTACTTCTTACATATGTGTCTCTTGGAAAATATTTTATAGCGAGTGACACAGTCAAGCATGATACTTACACTGCATGTACCATGCCCTCCAGATGGCGTTATTGAGACGGATTTTATCCCTCCACTGAAGTTTCAAGCCTTTAAAATTTTTCCATTTTGGTGAGACCAGCTTTCCGCTGTAACAAAACAGACAACAAATCATTCTGATTTCAGTTTTTCTCTAGCCACTCCTTTCAAGACAAAGCATCCCCCTAAAACTGCCAACTGTCAACAGAAAAAACATACAACAAGCCACACTTGGCCAGTGACAACTTTTGCCATATAGTGTCCACGATGTACTGTTCTACATGCCAGAGATGAGTCTAGTTTTCAAGACTCCTTTACATTCTCATCTGCCTTCTAACAACATTCACAACTGGCCTCACAAGTATCTTCAGCAGGTCAGAAACTCATTTCACCCACACTTTTCTCCTTGCCAGTATCCCATGTTCTCTAACACCAGCCTATGACTTTCCATCAACTAAGAGCAAGATTGCTCAAAATTAAGCCCAAAACCTGGCCTAGAGGTTTTCACACATTTGGCAACATATAGTTTTGTCTTGGATTTTGCTGAGGAGCTGGATGAAGTCAACACAAGTTCACTTCTACAGTTCCATTCGATTTTCCAGTCTGGTAACACTGGAAAGGAAGAACAAAATGCCAGTTCTGGCCCAAGAGAAAACATTATCCACCAATTCGACAATGCTGGTAAACACAGCTGGGTGTACAGGATCACCAGCAGACTAGAAATAGTAACTTTTCTCCAAGGAAAGGAAAGGCTGGAAAGAGAAATGGCTTATGTATGAACGATCTTGGGAGGTGGGAGGGAGATGGAAAGAAAAAGGAAAAAGCAACAGGGATTCCAGTAAACACTGTATCAACACAAACTACCCAGCCCTTAAAACACACTTTCATGAATCATTAATCCATACTACTGACAGAGTAAAGGAAGTAGGAAATAGTCACAACGTAGTAAATTTCAAGCCACAAATTAAAGTATAGGCGTTGTGTCTATCCCAGGTTCTCCCTCTCATTTTCTGTAGTTCAGGCTCTGGTACAGCCTTTAGGCCTTTGGTGCTTGAGAAGAAGTAATGTACAAACAGAATTTGGTACACAAAATAAAACATTGGCTCCCTTTAAGGCAAGTAGACCTGCTGGAGCAAGCAACTTCACTGACTGGAAGTAATAGTAGGTCATGTAAACTATAGCAAGAAATAGGAAAACCAATTATTAATGTACTTGTGTTATTCTCTGTAGCTGTGCTCTAAGACGCTCAGTACAAACACACTTTGTATCTTCACTGAAGTCTAGGAAAGCCATTCTGGATTTCGTTTATTTTTGCTAGAGCACCCATATGCCCCTCTTCGAAATACATCTCCTAAACCTCCACTTCTAAATTTCAAGACTCTCCCAGTTTATGGAAAGGTCTCCAAATTAAGTATTTGATCTCGCTGTTACCCAGCTGCTGTGGGTCAGGGCAGACTGTGGATCTTCATCTGTTTAATATTTTGTCCATCTCTGCAAACTCTCTCATCACCTTTAGTGCTCACTGCACAGCCAGCTCTGCCTCAAAATCATTGTGTACCTTGTCTTATCATACCTTCTAAATCCAGATTAAAGCACAGCTTTTTCCGTTTCTCATATGTACGTTAAGAGTTCAGAGACAGGAGATTAACATGCTGATGCACCACAAACACTGACAAAATGCCTACACGCCTCTGACTAAGAAATCTGTCAACTTAATGTTCATCTCTTCATATCTCTGTGTGACTGGACAGTTTGCCAAAGCAACAAAACTCTAATAATCTTCACTCAGAAGGACAAGAACAAATGCTTTTCAAAAAAAAAAAACCAAACCAAAACCAACTAAAAGGAACTGCAATTAATTCTTGTACACTCCTTGCATCTTCAAAGAGCCAATTAAAACTGGAATTAAAACACAAATAGTTTAAAACATTTTGTATTACATTCTTACAAAATGCTAAACAACAGTAGTGCATCAAAAGAAGGAAGTGATTAAGAACCTATTCTTAAAATAATTATTATTTTTAGTTCCCATGGGAGCAAAGCACAAGTCCAGCTTGAGGTCGTAAGTGAAATGACTTTAGCCTCAGTGGAGAGGAATCAGCATGAAGCTGACAACAATATTTAGACATTATTCTAAATTCCAAAGTCAATGGAAAGTCAACTACTTTGAACAACACTGTGACTGAGAGCAGCTGCCTAACTGAAACCCATCTCAGATTTTAAAGCCGCAAAACAGAAACAAAAAAAAAACCAAAATGGAGACACCCACTGGCTGCTGCTCCTGCCAGCTCTGTCTCCTAAGACCACACCGATTCCCTACAAGAAACGCAGAGCAACTTGCCGACCAGCCAGACGGTCACAATGTACCTGCGAGCATAAAACGTCAGTGCACACATGGTCCTCGCTCCTTCTACAACGGCTGCTGGAACTCTGCAGGAGTTCCTGGTTCCAAAGAGGGCAGGAGGAGGCTTGGACCAAACACTCCATGGTACAAGCCGGGACAGCTGCATCCACACCAGCCGGTGGCATGACCTCGAGGATGTCGGTGCTGCACAGACGTGCTCAAGAAGAGGAACGCAGAGGGAACTAGGCTCTTGGTTGCATTCTGCAGGGTTCCTTGCTGCCAGGAGCACAGCCTGTGCTACCCAGGATGTGCCGGCTCGTGTAAGCAATGCTGGAGGAATATGTGACTTTCCTATCTTCATCGCTATCAAACACAGATCAAATCCAAGTGGCTGAAAACCATCTGGTGGATAATGTGCAATACATTCCAGCAGCTCAGTTCAGTCTCCCATGTAGAAATCTCCACCTCCTGAGACCAAACGTCCTCAAGTGATTTGATCACAGCAAACCAACTAAAAAAGCTTCAGCTGAACAGCCAACAGAGCTGGAACTCCCCTTGGACACAGGGGCCCCCGATGTGCTTTGGAGGAGTCACAAGTTGTTTTCAGAAGAGAAGCTGCAGACAATCGAGGCTGGTGCTTCCATATGCTGCAGCTTTCCCCTAGGAGTCCCAGATATGCCAAGTGAGGTTGGATTCCATTCCCAAGTATTTTTTAAATATTTTTTCCCAGCTCAAGAACTACCTCAGGCAACTGAGATCCAAGCAGGCAGACAGATAACACAGCGCTGATCTGTCAGAGTAATACAATTCTCTCCATTTTTAAAATTCCAGTGAAAGCAGCTGTTTCAAAAACAGTTACAAACCTTCAAACACCAGAAGATTTGCAGCAAAGTACACGAAACAGGTGTCAATTGTGAGAGTCGATTCCCTTATACACGTCCGATTTTTAAATTTTTCTTCAATCGACTGAAATGTAATTAGGGAGAAGATACTTATTCTAACATCGTACAACACAGATTTTATTCTGGCAATGTCCATTTTTATGCAAAGTTTTGCCTCTGAGAATGTCATAATTTTCTTCTATGTTAATAACACCCAAACTAAAGCACTTCAGGCAAACAGTACCTATGGAGGTTTCTTCCTTTCTCATCTCCATAGATTTTTTTAAAAAGCTGTATATTAAAGGGTTGCCTTCCCCTGGTGTGTATCAATTAACAGCATTTTAAGTGTATGGCTGACAAATATTATCTTAAAGAGCAGTTAATGAATGGTCTTACAGGATATTTCAGCGATGCTTTTGACCCAGGAGGGACAAGGCAAATGGGCGACCTTCTTCCTTAGTACGGGGCACGTGAGACGCCATTCACAGCTGTTAGGATGACTTCAAATTTAAACCAGTAGCTCTCTAACACTGGAAAACCATTCTATCAATAAACTCAATGGAAAAACTCCTGCCGACATCACTAGAGGCATGGTCAAGCTCTGATAGTAGATGACTCGCAACAGAAGAATCCCCTGTTCTCCTCCCTTAAATCAAGAGGATTTTAAGATTGACTTTCGTCAGCAGAAAACCACGTGACACAACCACCCTCTGGATTTGGACAGAAATGGACACTTATTTGTGTGCAAACCCACAAGTAGTTTGGGGTTTTTTTTTTCATTACTAATTAGCATTAAGAAACACCAGCATTTTAAGAAACACTGATTTCTACAAAGAGCACTGAAGGAGCAGAGAAGGAAAGCTTTAAATATTAAGATAAATTCCACCCAAAACAAGACAATCTCAGAAGGCTGATCTGGTCTGCTTACATAGCCTCTATTTAATAGGTGGTTTGAATACATGTTGATTAAATAAAACTCTGTAGTATAGGAGAACTTTTTTTTTTTATATACAGCTCACGCTTTATCAAACTGTTTTTAATTCAACTTGCAGTTCCTCATTTTTTATCTACCTCAGAAACGGTCAAAACAGTACCAGATCATTATGTTTCAAATCCTTTTCTAATAGAAGACAATAGAGAAGACTTTGCTTTAAACACCCGTCTGAAAAATCCCCTTCCCCCATTCAGAAAAAAATTAAGTTAATTCTCCACACCATGACAGGTAAACGTTGCTGAGCAAGGAATTTCAGCTGCCAAGCTCTCTTGCGATTGTAGAGAACTAAATGCTGCACAAAATAAGAGGTCTTTAAAATACCCTGTGAAGGAAGAAATGTATGATCACTTGTTTAAAAATAAGGAAACAGTGAGACTGAATTACATGCCCATGGCTACGAAGTGTGTGAGCAACAGCACTAGAAGTGGGACACATTGTTTTGACATTCCACCACGCTCTACATATCGAACCCTCATTTCCACCCTCTCATCTTTCACTTGTTTTGATACGCAGGGACAAGGAAAATCTCTGGCTAGAGTTGGCTCTCCAGCTCAGGAGAAGTTATTTTTTGCTTTTGCACTCAGATAGCACCTGGCCTAGATCTATCGTACATGGAATTTAAACATAAACCTCTGAGCGCCGTGACTTAGATTCCATAGGCCTGACCCTGCTGCCCAAATATATATTCTCAGCAAACACAGCAAAGATACCCTGAAAAGCAGCTACTGCGGACCTGCAGGAATCACTTCTCATACAGATCATAGGGGTCTTGTATAGTTGTAAGCAATTTATTTTGTTTTCAAACATGAATTTTGTAAATTTAGTTTACAGCAACAAGCTACAGAAACGTATTGCATTTTCCTGTTTAGTTAACAGATTCCCACTGCCCTTGTGCTACAAGACCTTTTTCTTGCCTTGTTAACTCCTGCCTCAAAACCCACTTCCTCTGTGCCTTCCCCCCCCCCATCCCTTCCTGTACATGACAATGCAATTTTTTGAGGTAGACTACGATTTTACTGTTTATTGTAGATGATGGTAATGAGGCTCTTAATTTAAGCAATAGAAAAAGAAGCTGATTTGATATTACAGTAGCTAAATAGATTAGCTTTTTCAGCAACACAGCAAAGGAACTTTTTGGCTTCTCCCCAGCATTTCTTTTTTGAAGGCGTGGTTTTAGTTTGTTTTTTAATCTCCAAACTGTTTTGTTGGGGAGTTGGGCTTGTCAGCTCAGCTCTCCAAGAGCCAAAACTAACAGTATTTCCCTAAACAAAGGTTCATTCAGAGAATCAGATTATATGCATTGTGTGCTGGAGCAAAGAGGCAGGCAAGTGAAACAAAAACATTTCTACAGTGAGTGAATGTGTGTAGGACTTGCGAGAAGGCCACGCTTTAGCATCTTATATTCGTACCTACAAAGTTAAGCTGCAGCCCTAGGATACTAATCCCAGACAGAGCTAATTTTAAAAGCAAAGCATTAGGGCAGCTCACTTTCTCGGTTACCTAGCTCATACTCCTTACCTGAAATCCTCCCGCAGTAGTGGACTCCAGCTTTGTGGAAGGATGTTACATGGCCCACACTCCACAAACAACAGTAGGGAGCTTTGTGCTGAAGTTACACCAAACATTTTAAAACAATCAAACCCTCCCCACTGTTTGATTCATCTCCTTTTAAAAATAATACTTCAATCTTGAAGACAGAGATACTGGAATGGTCAAACATTTTTCCTCTATGGCGAGCATTATATATTAAGAAGTGTTAGAAAAATAAAAAACAAAAATCAAAGTTATCTACTAGCAAACTGGAATTGCAACACCTGCCAAGGACACGTTATCTAGACTGATTTAACGCAGGAAGGCTGAGGTATGCACCTCCTGAAAAGAAACAGGAAAGTTAAAGATCAGTCATACACCAGAGGCAAGCATTCCTGCCCCAACGAATGCACTATAAACCTTCACTTATTTATTTTCCAGGTTGAAGATTATTTTAAGCAAAGTTTGGATGTTTAACTTAATTTGCATAAATGAAGGTTTGCGTTTGGGCTCTTGCTCTGATAAAGATTGTGTCTACACTGGCGACTCATGAATGGACCCAGTAAGTGTCGTGGCACGCTGAGCACTACCCTGCAAGGGGCCTGGCTTATGCCAGCAGACCTGTATTTGCCAAGGCAACCTACTGCAGCTGCCTCAGAGAAAAGCAAGAGCTGAAAAACTCACATTTTGAGAGTATTACCGCACCTACACTGACAGCTTTTTATACCACCATGATGTCAATCAAGGAAAGGAGCTTCACACTGTAGTTTTAGCCAAACGTAATATGGCCAAGAGCTTCTGTATGAAGAGGAAAGCTGGCAAACAGCTGGAAACAACCACTGGAGAAAGGATTTCATCAGAAACAGGTTTCATGCAAGTTACAAAAGGGTGAAAAGAGCACTAAAACATAAAGAGAACATAAAGAGCAGTATAAATATCAAGGAGACTTGGCGGCTATAGTGTCCTTCAGCCAGCGTCTATTTAAAGACTCAGAATACTTAGACAGTTTCTCATTTCCAGCCAGAAATCAAAGGATATTTCTAAAAACGTTCCTGCTTTTCTGACATTTGTCCAACACTGACTCACTGTACTACAGAGCTGAAACAGCAAGAAAGCAGGAAAAGCTTCCTAAGTTACGTCAACAATACTTCAGTCAAAAGGCTGAGAAATAGGCCTCACTATCACCATCTACCCCTGCTTACTCTTGACCAAAACTTCCTCTTCATCCCTGCTGTACTGAAATGCGCCCATCTACAAAAGTCATGTACTTTTTAAACAATAAAACTTTATAAAATGTCACATACTTCAACTGCTAAAAATCAAGATCTTCTTCAAAGAACCACCAGATATCACCATGAAAAAAAGAGACCGATATACAGAACTTACACAGTGCTTTGAGATCCAGGGTCAGAGGTAAGTACCACTACTTTCATTTGCCCAAATCTGAAATGCCAAGATGGAGAGCAGGTGCCCATGGCCACGAAGTATGTCGGTGGCAAAGCGAGGACAGAATGCCAGTGATCAATCATACCCCAGCCACATGCCCCATAGTAGAAACATTACTAGCAAAAGTAAGTTTTAGCAAGGATTAGATTTACATATGTCAATTTACACATTCCCCAGCATGAGAATGATTTATGAGATATCTTAATATGCTCAGTATGAAAATGGTATAGAGGTAACACTGTAAGATTTAAGATGACCTGCACCTGCATTATCATTTGTTTTGGCATTGCTGTTTCAGAGTCTTACTTTTTCTGCCACTGGGTAGAGAATTCAAAACAACAGAGAATCCATTTTTATCTGAGTGGTAAAAGTTTACAAATAAACATTAAAAGAACACATCTGTTGGTCAGATTTCATGTAGATAAAAACATCAGATCTCTTCAACCTTCCTTTAGAAGAAAATGTCATTGTAAACATCAGCAGCAGCTAAGAATATTACAGTTGAGTTACAAAACTTTTGCAGTAATATAGGCCTATTATTTAAAAAATAAACCACACAGGAAATTGTTCTGATTTTTGTTTAAATAAACACTGCAACCCAGAGTTTCTAGTCTGGTATAAAATGTTGAGAGACACAATCTGTCATTTTATTACTGGCAGATTAGATGTAGACGTGGCGAGCATACAAAACGAAGATTATCACAATTTCTAAGTATTCAGTTGAAAAAAATAAAATGTTCCTTTGAGGCAAGGACCAGTGGTTCAAGTGTGAACTTGAACCTACACTGTACAGATTTAACACGTACTCTATACAGGGGAGTTCAAATCTCAGTTGGAACTGACTGCCAATGCATGTTTAATATTATCATTTAATCCTACATAAAATGCAAACTATGGCAGCATACACAATCACTATGAAAGGCAGGAAGCATCTGAATTTATATGTAGGTATCTTTGCACATTTCTTATGATGAAAAGATTTTATTACAGGATCACAAGCAATCTGTCCACATCCTAAGCCTCTGTGTACAGAATAGATGGTAAACAGCACATCCTGAATATTTAGCACTGTCATTGGTGACCTCTTACGCTGTTTGCTTTTCAGTGCTCATGCCTTGATTTATAGATTATTACTTAGGATTAACAAATTCCTCACAAGCTTTTCTACGGTGCTCTCACCTCATTTTGCAGGTGGGAAAATGAGGCATAGACATATTAACATTTCATTATCCACTTCTCTGATCTGGCCATCGTGAGATGAAATGCCTGCATTTGCTCGCAAAATCGCATCCAGTTCTCTTTCCTGATCTCTCACCATGCTAGATGGACCTCCAGTCAATGCTCTCAGCACCTCTCAACCAGCTTGAGAACTTTCATTTAGGGAACACATGCCCTATTCTTTGCCTGAAAGGAGAAGAGAAACACCAACTTTAAGGTACCATGCGACTTTGTAATATGCAATGGTGCACCAGTGACTAACACCGTGATCAGCAGCAGTGAGGGCTGTGAGATTTATCAGATTTTCTTTGCTGCACCATCTTTACCAACAGCTAGCTTTCCCCCTCCCTCGCAGCTGCAATACTTGCCTTTTAGAAAGCGGCCACTGCACTCCATGCACCCCTTCTACTCTCCATCACTTCCTTCTCTTCATCTCACATTTCTCCTGCTCAAACCACGTTTAGAGGATCTTGGTGAGGAAAGGGAAACATTATATATCTAACAATGTTGCAGGTGGCGTAGCAAGGATATCATGATGAGTTCTAGTGTGATCTTTTCTTACAACATCTCTGCTAGGAGGTGGAGGAGCTCTCCTAGTGCTATCAACTGTGATGATGATCAACACCTTGTATTGACAAACATATCAACAAAGTAATTCACACCAGGTCAATACATCTGGTTTTCCTTGAAGTGTTTCTTGCGCTCTCTCATTCATGGTGAAAAGAAACGTCATTTTCAGAGCAGCTTCAATATACAGGGAAGTGATCCTACTCGCTTGTTTCACAGTCTTTTGAAATTTTCCACTTCTTCCTAAAACTTGATTTCTGCCACTGGCTTTTGCTCAAACCTCTCAGAATCAGAATATTCATTACAAGAGCTGTTTTCCAAGACAGATGGTCAGGAGCTGATACAGTTGTTCAGAGCACCTTCCTTCTCATATAAAAGGATGGCTGTCAGCAAGGACTGTCCAGTACAGAGCTACGAACATGTCAGGGTCCTTTTGGATGTTGAGGTCATCACCTACATTAATAAACTGATTAAGATGTGATGATCCGGGACCTTGTTCTAAGCACCTAAATTATGCTTCAAAGACTTTTCACACACAGAGCTTCTGAAAAACCCAAACAAAGGGTATCAGCGTGGCAGATCAGCACAGCCCTCTGAGCTGCGCACATACCGACAGGAACCCAGAGCTGTTTACCACGCTCAGCAGCAACCTGAAACCAGCCCTTCTGCCACAGAGGATCGTGTAACCTTCCCTGCACAACATTACCAGCCTATAAATATACCGCGAGACTTCAGGGACCTTATTCTGAAAGACACTTAAGCGTTTCAAAAAGAAAGAGATGCTCCCCCACCTCTCCCCTTGTGAAACAAAGCTTTCATACCAGCTGCCTGCAACCCCCTCCCTGCAGCATGAAAAACACCAGACTTATTACCAAATTCAGTTATTAAAAACTCAAGACTGCAACAGCACATACAGTTTATCCTAAGTTTATTTAAAAGCTGACCCAGAAACTACACAAAAGACAGAAACAGCCTAAAGGCACCGTTGTGTTACTACTAAGGCTACTAAAAGATCAAAAAAACCCAAAATCCCATAGAAAGATAATGTAAGAAGAAAACCCCTTCCAGAGTTAACATAAAGCAGACTGGAATGAGGGAAAAAAAGGAGTTTAAAATAAAATAAAATAAAAGCACCTCTAAAAGGCCAGGCATACCTCACAGGAAAAGTCTCTACTTAGAGCTTTGTTGGATCTAAGTGCAAATAAACTCTTTGATGATGCCTTCACCAAAACCAGCCCTTCAGTTAGAGGTGAACATCACTTTGACCTGTGAAGCGGCAGTTCCTCCTGCCCCTGCTGCAGGAGCAGCCACATCTCAAAGCACGGCAGTGAAACTTCCTGGGATTCACCAGCCAAAAACCACAGCCTCCTAAGGAAGGTTGAACATTCAGAGAACAGTGGAAAACAGACCTTCACCTCTGGGTCACCAGCTCACACAGGAGCTGTGGAAACTTGTCTTCAGAACTGCAGGAAAGGCTGTGCAAGTGACCCTTCGTTAATTAACTGGGACATGGCGGGGAGCATACTAATGCTTGTGACATACAATCCTCATCACGCTTTTCCCAGACGGCTCTGGTTGTCCATTTAGGATTGGACAGGCCAAGGGAGGTGCCTGGTTCCCACACCCAGATGGAGAGATGATCAGCCCAGTTCTTAGGGAAGTGGCTCCAGTCATGCTGAAGGGTAGAATTTGTCTCTTTATAATGATAGCAATTATGCTCATTCTGCTCAGCACAGGGCATTGATGAACGCTTCACAGCGGTTAACTTTATAAAGTAATATTTAATCTCACTATATGTGGCAAGTGTCAGAGAAAGACCTTGGTTTTATTGCAATACAACCTTATAAAGTCATTCCTTTGCCCACAGTAACCACCATGCTCAAATATCTACCAGCAAAACTGTTCAGAAATTCTCACGCCATTCACCCACACAGTAGTTAAGTCACAGTTGGACTGACTTATCCTCTTTCCTTACCTAAAACACATTTTCAAATGGACTGAGATGGTTTATGTCCCAAAGCAAGAGGTGACTTCCCAAGTAAAACAAATGACAGTATCAGCACTTTCCTGAATCTTACGACAAACAAAACAAAAACACCCATCACTAAATGACCCTCACACAAGTCTCTTCTTTGAGCCATGTTTTTCCCATATTCCAAAATCAAAAGAAACCAGCACCAACCTTCACTTTGCAGAGCCCCTTTAAACGCTCAAATGAAAGGTAAATAACATTTCTCACACATTTATTGCTACAGACAGAAGCAATTTCTCTACACTTCCTAGAATCTGTCTCTCCATTTCAAAAAGCCTGCTGTATCCACACAGCCTATAATCACCACATGCAGAGATCTGACCCCAAGCCTACTAACGCGCTAATAAAAACCGCTAATAAAAATCTTAGGCTCCTTAAGCTCTGCTAGGATTTTTACTGGAGATTTGAGTGTTCTACTTGTATGACTGGATACCGAAAACAGATGGGATGCACGCTGGGCTCCTCAATAACTGCCTTCACAGACCAAAACTTTATTAGAAACAGTAATGAATTGGCTTTTATGGCATATTTTTGTGCATCTACTTACCGAGTCTGGAAGTTGAGCTGTGCTCTTCAATAACATTTGCTGATTTGATAACATAAATGAGCAAAATCTAATCACACGGTTCCTATGAAGGGTTAACTATTGCACACAGCAAGAGAGACAGACCAGAACATAGGAATGCCTCTTGCTCCCATGCAGTTTGATTACAGATTACCCCTCAGTCATACCAGGAATGACTCAGATCACAGCCTCATTCAAGTCACAAACATATCGGCTCTCTGCTTTCACAATACAGTGGAATATCCAGTACCTTCAGGCAGGCAGTTAGGGAAGGCAGCAGCACAGAACTAAGTTGATATCACAGCAAGCAGCCAGGCAGCAACACAAACTGGGCTCATCTGCCGCTTCCAAAGACCAAATGCCACTGACGTACAGCCCTGTGCTGCCCTGAAGAAAACACGTTTCTGTTCCAAGCAAAAGCTATAAAATGAGAGCACCCTAAAGCTGTAGTTTTTATAAGGCAAGACAAATCTCTTATTTAGAAGAAAAAAGATTAACAGTGAAAGTGCTGCCTGGAATTTTTTCACAGCTGATACTCAAATGCTGTCTAGCTCACTCCCGTACTTGGCACCAGAACTCATCTGCTTTAGCAAGAGCTGTAAGAACACCCATACAGGTTGGGCCAAAGGTCCAGCTTTCCCAGTGCTCCATCTCCAGCAGCGGACTCAAGCCAGTGCTTGGGGAAGGGTGAGAACAGGATGTGCACATTTGTATGACACTCTCTCTCCCTCCAGCCCCCAACAACCAGCCCTCTACAGCCCACCTCAACTGTAAAGGACAATGATATTAACTATTATATTAACTTCCTACAAGTGAATTGGAAGAACTACATTGTTGCTCTTTTTGCTGTGTTTATAGATACTTACTTTTTTTTTTCCTCCCATACCTAAGTGAGTCAAATATGTGTTTTGATTTGGCAGGTCTCTGCTTTGAAAATGGAGGGATAATAACATTTTTAATAGAGAACAGCCACTATGGTGACTACTGCAATGACTCGGATGCCCCAGCTTCTGGATAGATTGCTTCAGGCTCTGGGCTATTTCGCAATCCCTGCTTTCTATTTTCAAAAGGTTTTAGGTGTTAAACATGGTCTCTAATTACCTGAAACAAGTGCAGTTTCCTCCTTGAGGATATCTTTGATCAAGTCAGTACTCCCATCCCAACACTAGGTTCGTTTGAAATAAGCTGACAACATTCAAAGGACTTCTCTGGCTCTGTAGCAGATCTAAGTATTTCACAACCATATCCAAATCCTTTGACTTAGTCCTTCCTTTCTAAAACTTCCGTATCCTCAAACCCAGAAAAGTCATTCTTGTGTGCGTTCCCAGGTCACTAACCTGTTTCCCACACTACAACCCCTCCTCTCAATTTTCTTTCTCAAAAGCTGTGTTATAAAGAGCAAAAGCAAGTAGATCATTCCCTTTCACTGCTTCATGCTTTCCCACATCTGGCATGCCACCACCATATTTTCTATTCAAGTTCTCTCAACCTCCATCCCGCCAGGGACAGATGTTTACCAAGCAAACAAAAAGCTGGACTAGCTAACTATCTGTGCAGATACTAGTATGCAGGAGTTTGAATGTATACAGGGAAACATTTATACCTTTTCTGGACACTGTACAGAACGAGTTAACATGAGAAGCATGGTATGTAACGTCCAGACCTTTACGTGCTGCTAACAGACAAGCAAATTTCAGAGCCCATTCCTGAATCTATGATGCAGCTTTGCAGAACCAGGACTTCATTGTGCTGCCTCTCACTCAAATACCGTGAGTTCTCCTGATGCAGGCAGTTGTCACTGTAAATATTATTAGCAGAGCTTGACTTGTCATGGAGAAGCTTATTCACATTGCTACAGCTTCTATACAAACATTCAGAAATTCATCAGAATGAGCAGAGACCAACCATCCTAGAAAACAACAAATTATATTATTCTTTACTCTGGAAAATGTGGCAGCAGATAATATCCATATCCATTGACTGGCAGATCAGGAATGCAACAAGATCTCCCACTGTCCTCTTCTCTTTGGCACTTCTCTAACTGCTGCCAGGCCCGCAGCCCAGGGGGCTTTTTTACTTTTTTTACTTTTTTTTTTTTTTTTCCTTTTTACACGCATGCCTCTCCTTTTTTACCTTGTTGATCACTTCTGCCTCTGACACACAGCAAAGTAATAGTTTCCAATAACTAACACAGGCTACATCAAATGTCATAACCCAGCATCAAAAGCATAATATGAAGATAATGAAGAGCAGTAATAGACTTCAAAGAAGAATCACAAAGAACTGAGAAGTACTTCCACAATTCATGCTCCATTTGGTCCCTGTCTTTTGGGGAATGGCGTCAGTAGAGAAGACTGTTATGGTTTGAGAAACGCACAACAATTTTTCGTTGTTTAGACAATTATTCTATCACTCAATGACTCCTCCCCACCCGGGAAGGGAAATCAGGAAAAAACAAGGAAACCCAAGGGTTAAAATGTAAACAGATTTAACAGAGCAAGACTACATAATTAACATTAGTAACACTGGAGAAACAGTACTGATACCAATACCAATATAAAATATACAAGGATTATACTCAGCCAATTATATCAGTAGGAAGCTGTGCACTCCCAGCAGTGGACAGCAAATGTGGGACACTGTTGAGCACTATGGCTTCGGGAGGAAGGGAAGGGCTCAGGGGTCCGGCACCAGGGCAAGGAGTTCTCTGGACCCCTGCCATCAAGGAAGAGAAAGAATTTTGCAAACTGTCCTATTTATATTGAATGTGACATTCATGGTATGAAATAATTATCTTGGCCAGCCTGGGTCTCACTTCTCCTGGCGAGCTCAAAAACACCAAGACCTTGAAACCCACACACCATAGCTGGCTATAAAGTAAATATTTTCACAAATTCAGACACTGGAGTCTTCTAAAAGTGTAGTTTTCCCTAGCATTAGAAGAGGAATTAGTTCTGTGTCCCTCAAACCAGGATAAAGACAAACAGTGAATAAATTTAACAGCAGCCTAAAATGCGGATGCAAGATGCAGCAAGAAGAATCTAGCAGAACAGCCTGTGAGGGCTCACATGCACATTCACATGAATGTACAGTTGCTAGATAGTAACCAAATGCAGTGGGCCTAAGTTATTTTTAGGTCTATTGTGCAACCTCAACGTCACTTCATTCCAGCTGCTCTAAAGACACAACAGTATCATCACACAGGCCTGGGGCTCTGTGTCATCAGTCCTGGTTTGATGGTCCGAGTCTCACCCTTGTCCTGCATTAGAACTTCGCTGGGTCAGAATCCAGCCAAGGAGACGAAGCCCCTGGCACAGACAGGGCAATGTGGATGAGAAGAGTGTTTTGGACAACTAGCTCAAGTGGGCTGGGAAAGCGGCCTGGCTGTTGGATAGAGAAGTCACTGCATTTGACTTCACTAGAGGTCTCGTAGCCACGCTGGCCAAGGTCATTTCAGTAGACGTGTCCCTGCACTGCTGCAGGCAGAGCACCCGTTACTATGGGACCTTGAGGGAAAGGAGAGTAAACAAAGTGGCAGAGGGTAAGAGAGGCCAGGATTTCGAGTAAACATCGCATGCTAGAGAGTTCTGAAAACAATGAACTTGACAGATTCCAGCAGCAAAAGCGTCCTTCGTGCCTCTGCAGTGTTTGCTTGGATTTTGTTATGCAGACATATCACTTAAAAAAAACCCACCCTGCTGATATATGAGGACTAACAGGCTCAGGGTTGGACGGATCAGTGAAAAGAAAAGGCCTCATCCTGTTTATGTATAAAGAGCAAAAGCAAGTAGATCATTCCCTTTCACTGCTTCATGCTTTCCCACATCTGGCATGCCACCACCATATTTTCTGTTCAAGTTCTCAACCTCCGTTCTGTCAGGGACAGATGTTTACCAAGCAAACAGAAAGCTGGACTAAGCTGAACTATCTGTGCAGACACTAATATGCAGGATCTGTTCTAAGCAGCAGTGCAAGATGCAACAAAAACTCTTCAGGACAGAAGAGGCTTGTACTCTTCTTGCAGCCAGGCAAGACACTGCCCCAGGACCAAGCTCCTGTATTTACCATGACCATTCTGATGGCAGTAAGGCTCTGGTGTTCACACAAGCTCTCACAGTTACCTCAAGCGTCCACATAAGCAGGACTCTGTTGGAAGGACACCAGGGTAGATACGGCACAGGCAGCAAGCAGAACACACGACCACATGTATACCACACAGAGGGTTCAGACTGGGGCAGACTTGCAAGCTGCCACCTTCCCCCCGGATTTGCAAGACCCAAGTACCAGCAATGCAGCTGCTGTATCACTTCCAAAACTAATAAGGACAATCCTCTTTCTCAAGAAGGGCGAACCTATTACACAAGAGCAAGGCTATTTGGATCTTCTCCTTACCCCCTCGGTCACCCTCAAGGCTCAACTCTTCAATTCTTGCTTTTATTCACAAGCCAACCCTAGTACAAGTAAACCTCACTGAACACCAGCAAATACAAGATCACACTTCCATTTCCCAACTGAGATGGAAGAAGCCTTTTCACGCTCATGCAGAAACAAAGCTGTTGGGAGCAGCAGATCATCCCTGAACTTGTATAAGGACAATTCTTTAAGGACCAAAACAGATAGCTCTATCAAGCTTTCTTCCTTTGCCCCTTCAGCTGAACACAAGCTCTGGCTCTTCATTTGTGCTCTGAACTATCCCCCCCAAAATTCTGTCCTTCGTTTCCCAAATCACTGAGAGAATGCACAGGGAAATACTGTTAATCTGCAATTAAAGAGAAACACAAACAACACGTATGTACTCTACCCATGAAGATACCCTCGGCTTGCTGTGGTGTGGTAAAAATGAACAATAAAGATATCCCTGTGTCCCGGTTTGAAGTAAAACCGAACCAATTTTTTGTTCTGTAACTTTACATCCTAGCTAGGCCTCCTCTAACTCTCTGAAATTAACGGCATATTGTGGAGAAAACTGCTCGTTCTCAGAATGATAAGCCCAATGTTTGTGCTCCATGCCAAGGGATGGTATGCAGGGAAGCCCTTGCTTATACTTATTGCTACAACAACCAAGGGCAGCCAATTTCATTATTTGCCCCCTTAGAGGGTCGGAAACGGAAAAAACGTAGAGGGTTCACATCAGTGGGGAGGAGTGGACAGGAGAGGTGACCCAAACCTGACCAAGTGGGGTATTCCATCCCACCTGCCCCATGCTCAGTATAAAAGCTGAGGGATCAAAGGGTCAACCCCCTTCCTGCGATGGCCGATGTCCAGAGAGGACTCTGTCTGTTCATCTGCCTTTGATCCCGATCCGTGTGTTCCTGACTCCAGAGCTGGAATCCAGTTCCCATTCGTCGCTGAGTCCAGTCTGGGACTTCCCCAGTGCCTGCCGGTGACGTGACTGTCATCCTGGGAGCTTGATACGGTTTTGTATATATTGTATCTATTTCATTATTTTCTTCTTTATTTTTATTTTCATATTAATTCTTCATTAAAGTAGTTTAGTTCATTCTAAACTTCTAAATCTCCTTATCTCTTTCTCTTCCTCTCTCCTCTTTTGGGGGAAGGAGGGGGAGGGAAGGGCCATCTGTCAGTCTGGTTTTGGTAAATTCGGCTGAAACCACGACACCCTGGAAATCCAGAAACCTCCCACTCATTAAAAACAGTATTTCTCTCTGTATGCAGCAAGACATTCCCACATATAAAAAATTCAGGTAAGAAAAGGCATTAAGTATAGTCTGAAGGACTGCATCCATCCACTGCTTCCTTGCTCTGCACCATCAGCTGAAGTAGAATCAAAGAGATGAGAAAGCCTCTAACTCTGCATTACTGATGTAGATGATGTTATGCTGTGAACACAAACCCAAAGGTCAAAAAGCTTCTAACAAGTCATTAAAATATTGGGGTTTTTCTTTGCTTTTCAGAAAAAAGCATTTAATTCATTAGGTAGCATGCTTAGCTACTTAAACAATGAAACCTTTTCCTAACATCATGCTATGTCATAAAACTTACCATGTCAAAAGGGTTATCTGTAGGTCAGCAGTTGTCTGGCCTAAACACACTTACATATCAGTAATTAAAGAAAATCAGATTCTTTCACTAATACCCTGCTATATGATAATCCAAGTGATAGCCTGCAGGCCTCTCCCATCTGGCTTGTCACCTTTTGTTTCACAGTCTCTGAGGAGATGAAGCAGCTCTGAGAGCCACTCATAACACCACGGGCTTTGTACCTCTAAGGTATCTTCCAAGCGGTCACAGTCTAAGGGAAGGAATCATTTCACTGTGCCTTGGGCCTAGATGGCTTCCTATAGTCCTCTCTGATCCCATCTTCTATTATCCATCTGATGGCACAGCTAGACAGTCCAACTTTAAAAATACTGGTGTTTCAGTATAAACTGTGCTGAGCTTGCTCTTAAGTAGCACCCGAGTGTGAATACCTTAAGGCACAAATTGAAATCTACTTAACAGGGAGGGAATAGCGATTACGCTCCAGCAAACTGTTCACACCGCAGCAGAATGGCCAAGGTGTCATTCAGACTCTCCTTTAATATCCCCTCCTCAGAGGCATTAAGCCTGTAAGACACCTATAAGACACCGTGACCTGTATGACAATGACAGTAAGACAAACACCATCCCCACAGGAGTTTGAATAGACAAACATCTGCTCAATCCAACACTACATTTAATGAAGAGAGGCAGAGCCCAGCGACTGCCGCACATCAAGCCAAGGGAGGAAAGCAGACAAGGAGCCCTCGTCACTCGTGCTTGCAGAGTAAAAACAGTTCCCTAATAGGCAGGGTCCTTCAGCTCACTGGAGTGGCACCTTCACCGTCTAAACAAACCTCTCTTGCAGAAAGGGGTCATGTCTCACATGGCTACTAGGCGTTTGACAGCTCAGGGAAGCTGACACCATTTAGACTTCCAAGCCAAACAAAACAACATCTCACAGATGAGAAATCCAAATTCCTCTATGAAAAATATAGCTTCTGTTGTTCTAAAAGTAGGAGGATTTTCTAGGTTCTCCAAAAGGCCACCATCAGCAACAGACTCCAGAATCCAGAGCTGATGCTCCAGATATTCAAGCTTCCTTGGCGACTGCGAAGCACAGCCCTTTCATGAGGAGGGCGATGATGCTTCTCAGAACCACAACTACCACTCACGGCGGGGAGCAGGTGCTTTTCACAGGCAGTTCAGCGAATGCCAAAGGCAGTCAGCAGAACACTGCCTTCCAGAAGCTTTATGATTACCGTTAAAATACCAGCCTGGTTTCATTACCCTGCAATTTTCACCTGTAGGGTTCCTCATCAGTTACGACGGCCAGTAGCCTTTCTAACAGAGGTGTCAATAAGCTGCACATCTTCCTCTTTCCCTCCTAAATCTTCCTTCCATTTGTCTCCTTTCCTTTACTATTTAAGTTTGTAGCTGAAGTGTCATCTTTTATACAGCTTCCTCTTAGACTCACTATGTTAGCTCACTTCTAAACTTCATGTCTTTGTTTCCCCCTTTCAAGAAAGACCAGAGCACACATGTGGGTCTCTGAAGTGTTGAGACCGTTTTGGTCATATTTAGAAGGGAGAAAGGGAGGAAAAAGCAGTTAACTGATTTATCTAAGATCAACAAGCCAAGAAATTAAGGGCTAGCGAAAAGCTTTGTGCTTGTGTCACAAAGTAAATAAGCTGCGGCAAACGCACACTAGAACATTTCCGACAGCTATTACTCTTTACTTACAAAGAAATGTCTATATTAATTATATTATGAATGGCACCAAGGCAGCATGTTTTACACTCAAAACAAACAATCAAAAATGACCTTCCAACTCCCATTTGAGCAAACAAACAAAAAATTGTTTTGAAAAGGCCATGTTTAGAATTTCTGTTTTAGTACTACAAGTGTTAGAAGCGAATTCTGGAAAACCTAGCTTTTCCTAACCCCATTTTTCAAGCCTTCCTGCTTCAGAAACTGTGACAATAGTGTAACTCTAGCTTGCACTAAAAACAATCAGATTCAGGTTTTTCCATCACTGTCTGAAACACAAAGAACCAACTCTATTTTCTTTGGAGGCAACTGAAACAAGTACTTTTCCTAATCATCTTCATAGTTGTTTTATAGACATGTTAAAGGTTTCCTTCCCAGAGCGAAAGGAAAATTGTATGAAAGCTGTAAAATATTTCAATAGCCATCAAAGAGTTTAGAAAGCTTGTCTTTTTCCTTAGAAGTAGCTTAGAAGTTTTGCCTTTAAAGTGACTGCTTGTGCCTGTGACGTTAAAATATCAAAGGGCAGATGAGGAAAACTGTAAATGCAATTAATTTTTGCATACAAAGGAAAGGAAGTAGCAAGCATATAGCCTGAAGTTTGTTAATTAAAAATGAAATACCAGATTAAACCCAAACTGGTCCAAGTTTCTAAACTGATACGGTCTTTTGTTGTTGTTTTGCTTTAAAAAGACAAACCTTTCTCTCTAACAGCAAAAGGAAGCAAGGCAGCATTAGAAGAGCCAAAGCAGGAACCCCAGCTCTCCTGCCCCCATTTTACTGCATGATCATCCACGACTTCCATATCTGGGTCCATCTGGCGCTCTCTCTCCCTTTATCAGGCACACTCTCACAAAGTGCTTCCTATCTAACGCTCCATCACAGATCAAAGCACAGGGAAGAAATGCTGGACTTCTCTAACTCCAGCCACACCTTCAATCATCTACCCTTATTTTCCATACCATCTTCCCTTTCGTACCTATTTCTCCTGCCCTGAACAGCCCTACTCCAGCATCCTCCTTCCTCCACAACTCATCATTATCCATTCACCTTCATCCTTTTTATCAGATCTCCTCCAAGTTTGACTCGAGTCTCTTTTCTTCCCTACAACATCCCTATCATCCTCAGACAGTTCCCTTCCCTTGCTGCCATTCCATCCAACCCTGCTGCTGAACGTTTCCTCACTCACACTGTTCAATGAGTTTGTAATCCAGGCTCAAACCCACCCAGTCAGCTGAAAGGTAATTTGTTTAACTTGAACTTCATAATATCTTTTTTTCTTTTTTCCCTTCCTATTTCCATCTCTGTGACTTCCTCTGTCGACACCATCCACCCCACCATGCAGCTTTATCTTGGCCCTTCTAATTAATTCAATGCATTCCTCAAAGATCTTCTTAATTTTACTTCAAATCTCAGTGAGCTTTTCACCTCGCCCCCTGCCCTCTCAACTCTTCCTTTTTTGCAACAGATCTCTGTTATTACGGGAAAAAATCCACTCACACTTGACAACTCTGAGAGTCCACTCTCTACTTCAAGATTTTCAATTTTTGTGCAAATTTAAAATTCCTGACATCTCTGAAATGCCCAGCCATCAGCTCAATACGGCTCCAAAGCTCCCTTTATTCCTCCCCACCACTTTCCAGCTTGCTGCACCACTACATACCCCTTTGTTTGATTAAGACTAATCATAGCTTAAGGACACACAGACAGATAAGCAGCTGCTCAAGTGAGTGTATATCAACTCTGCCTTCCAAAAGAGTGGAATTTTTTTTTCCCCACATGGGAGAGAAACAAACAAGAATGATTCAGTGACCTACTAAAGGAGCATGTGGGAAAACATGAGTATAGCTAAGACCTCAATTTCGGGTTTCTTGGCTTTAATTCCCCTTGCCATTCAGCAGAAGGAAATTAAATCAGGTAAAGGGGAGAGAACTGGAAATCAATGTGTTAACTTCTGTTGTCATCAAACTCTACTTCATTTAAAGTAAGTCACAACCACGCAACACAAAATCTTCACCAAAAGTAATGCCAAATCCCACAGTTCAGCCAAGCTTTTTTCAGACCACGCAGAAGTTACTGAGAACTGGCAATCTGAGGACAAACTAGCTCCCTCTTCCCTATTTCGGCAACCCATAAAAAAATATGATTATGAAATCCATGTTGTATTTAAGCCAGGAAATAACATCTGTTTACTGTGTGAAAACACAAGACAGAAGTACAACAAAACATGTAGATTAAACAGTAAATCAAAAGACAGTATCAATTATGTGCTTTTTTATGAAAAATGTGACTACTGTGCATCACACCTCTGTAGTAACACCCTACCCAGCCAAGTCCACAGAAATCGCTAAAAGCTTGTGACCTGCATGCAGAGCCACCAAAATAGCCAGGAGCAAAACAAAAAAAAAAAAATTTGGCTACAGAATTTGTCTTTTCTTCCTATAAGTCATGTGTAGCCCTGAAGACACCAAAACCTTAATTTCAACCAAGACCTTTTTACACTACCACTATTAAGTGTTTACTTTGGCAAGAGAAATGCATCTTTAAAACGTGAACAGCTCAGCAATCTTTCTGCAAACCTTTCTGTGGTTCAAGGTTGTCAAGGTGGAATTTAAAAGCGCATCTTATATAGAGCTTAAAAGCTTGTGACTATATCAAGCATTTGCCATAAGCAAGGTAAGAGGCTTAGTAACAACATCCTGATTCATATTATGCTCTGAATACAGCATCCTTGCTTTGAAATGACCCTTAACCATGAGTACTCATAACACAGCAACTCTGCTCAAGGTAGGCTCAATCCATGGGATGAATATAGGTGCGTTTATCAGAGTAGTTTCTACAAGCAACATATAAAATACGTAACTAAATTCTGGAAGTTTTTAATCTCAAACCTGCTATCGCCATAGCTAAGAACTTCCCAAAACACATGCTGCATTAACAAAGAATATGTGGCAGAGGTGCTTTGGAAATAAGCTGATCCCTCATGTCAGTCCACTGATGAAGGGAATATTTTTGGCTTACATTTACATGAAGCGAAGGAGTCATATTGCTAAAGAGGAGAGATGAGATCTAGAAATGACCTGGCAAGCTCTTCAAAAGGTAGCCTTCATCACAGTTCCCAGACCCCACTCTCCTGTTCCGTGCAATTTGAACAAGCAGGATCCAGAAGGGTTTAGACAAGTATCTGATGCCAGTGTTAACACTCTTACCTAAAGTACAACATCTGGCTTGATCCTTAAGCTCTTATTAGAAAGTGAGAGAACTCTGAGGCTGCTTAATAACAAATGAGCCCACAGTATCATTTTCATTTACCCTATCATACCCTACCGCTACGTAAGATGGCCACCAACTGACATAATAATATGTGACAGAAGTTTAAAAAGAACACCACCCACATTGAGTGTGAGTAGTATCTTTAACAATCCCTAAAATAAAGCTTGTGCTTTGTTTACAAGACGTACACGATGACCACACACAGCTGACCAGCCCATTTTCTCAACTGCAGAGATCTTCTCCCCAGTACTGCAAAAGGGGAACCTTCACGAAGAAAATGAGTAACTTATATGGTCCCAGAGCCTCATCAACCTCTTATTTTCTTACAGGGCACGGGTAAGACACAGTGGGTGAGTAACTGAAGCCTGCACTGTCACTTATCCATTTTACACCTAGAGAAAATAACTAAAGAATTTACCTAAATCTACTTTTTCCAGGAGTAATACATTGTATTTCCTATTCCCTGCAGTGATTACATTAGTTGTTCCATCATGACTTACCTCTATACCACCCCAGCATCAGAACCCTAGAGACAAACTAGCACAATGCACTGATTCCCACCACACGTTTTCAGAGCTCCACATGCAGAGTTCAGAATATGCAGAACCGCACCTCCAAGTGCACATTTCAGGTTTTGGACCTTAAACAAATTATACATCATTGTTCCCAAAGCAGAGCTTTCCCAGGGAAGTCTAATGTCCCCGTATTCCAGCCTGTTAGGGCAATAAATGGTTTACAGCGCCCTTCTGTAAAGCATAATTTTCACTTCACATAAGCTTCAGCCTGCATTCTACAAGGAGCTGAGCATTATTCTTCCTCTGAAGACAACAGCACTCCAAAATGAAGAGAAAAAATTCTTCTGTCCTAATCTCAAGAAAAAACTTCACGATACACTGCAGTCAGAACATTTCAGAATACAGTTCAGTTTTGGGAAGTTACTTTCAAGTAAAGTAATTATTTGGATAACTGTAAAGTTATTAATGGGCTTTACTAAATTACGTATCGAGATTACGTATCATTTGACTTAATTCTGCTTAGTAGCCGCTGTAGGCCATATAACTATTCACAGAGTATCTCATTGGAATGAACAGTGTCAGAGATCGTTTTCATTTGCAAAAGCACCTTTTTAAAAATCTTTTTTGCCTTTAAAGTGGCCTACCTGCCACAGGTCAATTATAGCTACGTACACACATCAAGACCTGCAAGGTCGCATTGTTTTAAAGGGCTGAGATAAAGGGGTGAAATGAGGACAAACAGGGTTCTCTTACTCTCGTCAGTGTGGTATAGTTCCCACAATCAATCTCATGAGAAAAATGGGTGACATTTAGATAAAGTTCAGCCCTCGTGATAACTGTTGTAAATGCTAGTGTTTATAAGTAACTTATTGATTTAGAAGATTGCTTTAATCTCCTAACTGTACAATGCAGTAGGCTATGGTCACATTTTCCCCTGTGAAACGGCTCATCTGAAGTGAGGATTTCCAACCTGCGCAACTGGATACATGACTGAAACAGCTATGACGAAAATTAAAATCAGGTTAGCTTGTACTGCTCGAAGGCATGAGGGAATCACTTCCCTCGTGTGCAGAAAGAGCTTTTATCATCATAAAAAGTTTGACAGTGAACAGCAAAGCCATATTAGAAGAAAATTTTACAGCACAACTGAAAGAGCCCAGGCTACACTGTGCGTCCCAATGTGAAAGTGATTCGGCACAAATTTGGTCACTTCCAAACATAAACCATCCTAAGTAATGACCAAGGTAATGGTCATTTGCCCTAGAAAAACTTTGCTTTCTACCTCATTGGGAGATCTAATGGATACCACACAACTTAGTGCTTCTTTTTAAAACTTTAAACACTGAAATACGAGCAATGGGTGTCAAGTGTAAATAAATATTACACACAGGGCTCTGTTACAGCAACTTCCTTGTTTTTGTGTTTAACATAGCTGCATTACCCCAGCTCTAGAAACACGAGGAGTTAGCTCATGCCCCTTGTTGCTGTTCTGCAACAGCCACAAAGCAAAAACCACACTTCTTCACCTTTTTTACGGTTTTTGGTGCTGGTTTTCACACCTCCCAGTTCTTTTCCAGAGTGAATTTCTACCCAGCAAAGGCAGCACGAAAAATGTAAACACAGAATCTGCGTGTTTTGTCCATGCTAGATCAGACAGACAATAGTGGGAAAGATACAGCTGAGGCAAGAGGCAAATTAGGCTAAAATTATTTTAATCCTTTTTAGACTCAAGTTTACAATTGGTTTGTTAGCCAGATTATAAAAAACTTATCACAAAACCATAGAGCAAGCAGGCTGAATCCAGGCAGGGTGTTTCATGGCTGCAACTATGCAAACCTTAAGGTATCCAAGTACAGAAGTATTAAGAGTATGGTTTTCTTTGGTAACCTCTAAGAAGATATTTTCTGCACCTTGCCTCATACTACCACCACCAAGCAGGATAAAATTATTTCTGCTAAGCTAGATTTGGTGCTCAATTTATGCAGCTGCATCAGAGTTAGGTATTGTCAAATTAGTATCACAGAATTACTCCTTTGCATTAGATGTGATCCTCAGCTTCAAAATCCCACAGATACACTAGTGGAAGCACAGCATAAAACAAAGCTGATAAAGGGCAATGAGAAGATAAACATGAGAAGTCTAGTTCCATCCCTCATAATACTTGTGGTTCCTTTGCAGGTTCTTCTCAGCTTGTACGATAGACAAGCTGGTTAATTTTCAGTTACGTTTTATGTTTTTATTTCCTTTGCAAATGCAAAGAATTTATGTCCATTGTTGTACACACCTATCTAAGATTCGCTCTCATGCCAGTAACTAATAACTTGCTTGGTAAAAATTATCAGACCGAGAAGATTACTCACATTACATTTTCTTGCTAACCTTAAGAACTGTTCTGTAGAACGGTTAGCCCTATTGTTTCCTCTTCATTGAGCAATACTTAAATAGAAGAATTTGGAGTGGGCAAAGTTGGTTTGTTTTTTTTTTTTTTACCAAGCTAACGTAGTTCCTATAAATGAAAATAAATGTTTCCGTTGATATGCTCAGAGGCATTTTCCATCATTCCTTTTAATCAACTTCCAAAATATGCTCAACAGAGAACATCAGACTGGATCCAATTTCTGCTATATCACACGGAACAAAAGACTCGAGCAGGCACACATCTTTTCAAAACACTTCTTTTCCATAGCTCTGCCTCCATTTTGGATGACAGACAAAGGGAGTAAGTGTGAATATAACGCCTTATTAAATAGATGAAAAGCAAAACTCAAGCTTGAGCAAAAGGCGCAGATAAACCCAGGAAGTGCTACTTCCAGCTGCAACCACTGGAACAAAGGGAACAATGACAGATCCCGCTTTCTTGAATTTGTTATAAAAATAAAATGGGGGGGGGGGGGAAGGGGAGGGGGAATAAAAGAAGAGTTGGCCGATTTTCACACAGACCGGGCACAAACGCCTACTTTGCCCTTTAGGGGTTCCCCCAGATGTTCTTCAGCACTAGATGTTCCCAGCAACTTCAAGCCTGCCCGTGGGATGCTGAGGGTTTCCCAGTGCCACGAAAAGCCCGCAGAGGCAGGGCACGATCCCAAGCCGGAGACCAGGTCCCGCTTCGCCTCAGGGGCTCACCCCGACCCCCTTCCTCCTCCTCCTCCTGCCCACCCGGGCCCCGCTGAAAACGCGGTGACAACCTCTCCGCTCACCCCACACCACCCGCGGGGAGGTCTCAGGCCTACGCGAAGTGCCCGCGAGGATCCTAAAGTTCAATGAAAACAAAAGGGACACGAACACCCACGCGTGGAGCCGGGGAGGGGGGTCACCGCCGAAGGGCGACGCTCAGCTGCCCCCGTGCCCCCCGCCGATCGCCTCAGGCCTCGCCAACCACCCCCCCCCCCGCCATCCCTCCTCCCCTCACCGCGCCCTCGGGTCCCCGGCCCGGTCCCCCCCCGCCGACGCCCAGCCGGGGCTTTCCCCGCCGCCCTGACTCACTCCGGGAGCCGCTCGGCCCCTCCGCCCCGTCCCCAGCCCCCGGGGCCGCCCTGCCCCGCGCCCCCCGCCTCAAGGGCGGCGGCGGCCGGTACCTGTAGGCCAGGGACATGCACTCGAAGAGCTTCGTGAGGGAGGCGTCGATGCTGAGGCGCCCGCCGGCCCCGCCGCCGCCGCGGGCCGCACCGAACTGGTAGGTCTGGCAGGTCTGCTCGTTGACCGTGTCGAAGTCGTAGCCCTTCTTGGGCGGGTGCTCGCTGTGCGGCGACGAGACCATGAAGTGGCCCGAGTGGATGATCTGGGGGCCCGGGGGCTGCCCCCGCCGAGGCCCGCACCGCCGCCCGCCTCCCGGCGAGGCGCCCCCGTCGTCCGTGTCCGACGAGTCCTCGTCTGGCTCGGTGCGGGGGGACAACGGCCCCGCCGCCCCGAGGAGCCGCGCCGGCCGCATGAACACGTCGGCGGCCATGGCCCCGCTGCCGCCCAGCCGCCGGCCGAGCCCGCCGCCCGCTCTGCGCCGCCACCGCCCCGCTCCGCCCCGGGCCGCCCCCCGCCGCTCCGCACCGCCCCGCTTAAAGGAGCCGGAGCGGCCCCGCCGCCGCCCCTCCCCTGCGGCCTCCCCGCTCCCGCCTCAGCCACCTCCCTCAGCGGCGGCGGGCCCGGGCCGCGCCTCGGGCCCCTTTCCCTCAGCGAAGGGCCCGTCCCGCCATTGCCACCCTTGAGGCTGCCTTCTCTCGGCAGCATCCCCTCAGGGAGAGCCCCAGGCCGCCATCACCCACCCCGAAGGCCACTGGAAAACGCCCCTGAGGGTGTTTTCCCTCAGTGAAAGCAGCAGCCCACCATCACCCGGGAGGCCGCTTTCCCTCAAGGCACCTCCCTAGAGCACTTTCCCTCCTCACCCTACTGCCCTTTAGTTACAAGAGGAGGGCTTCTTCAGAAGAAAGGGCTCCCCTTCCACACCCCCCAAACCAGATGGTTCTTGGCCATATGTGACACCCACCATGTTTTACCCATCCCCTAACCCCACTGCTGATGGTGGAACAGCCCCCACCTTGCACCACCACCAGCCTCACCACGAAAGGGGAAGGCACCGATGCTACAAGGCCTCGGTGTCACGCTACTGCTGCCCTGTCCCTACTGCCCCGAGGACTGTCCTCACTCTGCCCCAGGGCCGCTGGTTTAAACAATCCAGCATGGCACTTCCATCCAGCAGGATAACATCAAGGGACTTAACCCCCCCCTCAAGGGACTCATGAACCAGAATGTTGACGAGATAGCGATTGTGCTAGTTTAAATCAATTAAATATTTCTATCTTTAATACAGTAAATTGCTTATTATTTTCCAGAAGCAGTCTGCAAGAAGCCAGGGCAGCGACAGAAGTAGCTGGACACCTGCAGCAAGGCAGGCTGCAAACACGGCTGGAGGGACCAGCCTGCAATCGCAGGGAAAAAGCTCAAGACTCAGAGCTTCTACAGCTAGCCTGGTTTCTCACACCTAACCCACCACATACCTGCTCGGTGGCGTGCCTAAAGTAAGCACAGTTCTTCCAGGGGAAGTAAGGATCAGATTTCATCCTTCTCAAAAGCATAAAGGAAACAATGGATCTGTAGGTCAAGATGAAAGCACAGCAATAGGGCCAGGACATCTATTACAGCACAAAACCCCATACACATACATATGTCAAGAGAAAAGATCTCTAGCTTGCCCTGTAGAGCAAGCCTCCATCATCAACAGAGCAATAGTATTCTAGGTGGCATACTCCAAAGCGTTTATACTAAATTGCTCATATTCTCTCAGTTCTAGGACCTTGTACTTAAAAGAAAAAAAACAGGCTCTGCTACACAGTCATCCTCAGGAGTGAGAAAAAAAGAGGACACATTAAATTGCCACATGCTACTTTCTCTGCTTTGTAAAAGCAGAAAAAAGATCAAGGGAAACTCAAGGGATGAGCTAGCAACTCTTGGGCACAGAAGGAAGAGGCATTCCTGCAATATCACAATTATGTCCTTGCAGTGATCTAATATTCTCTGTTAGAGAATGAAATCAAGACAGATCACTGTGTTTAGGGCAGGAGTGGTAGGTCAAATACTTCCCCAAACATGAAAGGAGCAATAAGACATGGACGCATCATGTGAGGGCTCTTTAACATTCAGCTCTTAGTCAGCATCATGTATGACTAAAATGCTTAAGAAAAGGCCACAGGCATATTTAGCTTCAAAGCTGGTTATTGCTACCTTATATTAACGCTGGTTTTAAAAAAAGAAAAGAAAAAAAAAAAAGAGCAATGCTATCTCCGAGCAAGTTATTCTGACTGGGAGTACTTTAAGTAAAAAAACATTAAAACATATCAAAACAACATTCATAGTTCTACAGTATCTGTTTTAAGTCTTACGTGTAGTTTAAGAACTAATCCTGAACTGAAAAAAACAAAAGAAAATAACCACACGTCATTACCAGCACTGTATATAGTACTTCCATGACAAAAGCCTATACATTTACCTCACAAAATTATAAGCAAGCCAGGCTTGCTTCTTCCTGTATGAAAAGAGGGGTAACTTGTTAAAATAAAGTCGTGAGGTGGCAATGCAATTTTCTAAGAAGAGCTAGCAGCACACCAGACCATCATTTAAAATAGGGATAGCAGTCTTAAGCTATGACTAACATTTGATGCAGTTCAGGGTTTTATCTTCTTGTCATCCTCAGAGCAAATACTGCAGACGTAAGGAAAGAAGCATCCCTGAAAAGAAATCCAGTTATTTTGGAGAAAGACCTCTTGGTTTGCCTTTTTAAGATCAGCATTTAGGTGATCAGCAACAGGTCAAGACTGCTAGCTATCCTCTCCTCCTCCACGGTAAGGAATTCTAGGAGGCACAGGGAAACACTAAGGAGCCACTGCAGCTTCTTTTGAGGATGCTTTTTCTTACTGATTCCTTTTAGCAATCTGCAGTGCAAGGTGAAACATAGGCCACCATCTTCCGATGATGTTCCTTCACGAGCACAGGCTTTCAGCACAGGAGGAGACAGCCATTTACCAACTTAGAATTCAGCTGTAATACGCACCAAACAGAGAGGCATTCAAGCCCTTTAAAAATATACCCACAGTGTACTCCACAACACTTAGTGGTAAGAGATTATCCTCCTAAATCTACAGACAGGAAGATAAGCATTTCCATTTTGATGAGGTGCAAGAGCTCAAAGAATCTTACTCACAGCCTCAGACTGCGGGGCCACCTGCAGGTGCTGGGAGTCCAGCCATCCCGTTACCGCTCCGCTGGCTCCTCTGCCCGTCCTGCTCCCAGGCAAACCACAGGCCAACCTCCAGCTCCATGCCCCGCCGCTCGGCTGGGCTGTGGCTCACTCCTTCACCCTTTACTGGCACAAGCCTTACCTGTGCAGAGGCCTTTACTTCTGGGACTCGTCTTGAATTATATCCTCATTTCTACCTGTTCTTTTCTCCCCCTCTCTCTCTCCAGTTCCACACTGTATATAATTCTCGTATACAACTCTTCTGATTTCATTCACTAATACAGAGAAGAGAAAAAAAACTGACTGAAATGGGTAGTTTTCTTCCCAGGTTAGCAAATTTAAGTTGCTGACGAGAGGATGCTACGAGCACCTCAATAAATGCAAAGGAGGCAACAAAACCAAGGTGGGAGCAGGCAAGCGGGCTGTGGCTGGCCCTTCTGGCAGTGGTGAGCCAGCAGAGCGCTTCAGCTGCCTGGGAAACTGCAGGCTACTTTGGGACAGAGCACACAGAACACTAAAAATAAGCTGGACACTTTATATCCATCTTGAATGTAAAGAATCTTTCCAAAACTCTTAAGGGGTTTCACCCTTGCCAGCATCAGACTCCAGCATGTTTCCACACTGAAGCATGTTTCCACACCATGCCCTCCTCCCCCCAATTACCACAACACATTAGCCAAGTACCAAGCCAACAGTAAGTACCTTAAATTACCTGCAGGTTGCTGTAATTACATTGGCCAGATCTATTTGTTTGTTGTTGTTACAACAACCACCACCACCACCTGCCCCCGCCCCACAATATCAAGATACCTTTGATCCACTTAAAGGTGAATCATTTTACACATTACCAAATGAGACAACACCATAGAATGCACATTTAAAAATACCATTTATAAAAACAGAAATTTATTGTCAATTTAAAAAACAAACTGAGATTAAGTTTCTTGATAAAAATTATTCACACAGTATTCATGTTGTGATTTTTTTATTTTATTTTTGAAATGAAACCATTGTACATTGTACAAACCATAACTACCGATGGAATAAATAAGTGAAAAATTATACTGCTGTACAACACACACACACACAAATCATAAGATGGAAAACGATTAAGTATTGAAGAAAACAAAATTCTTTACACCTTCTACCAGGCCCTTAGATATAAAGAACATTCCAAAACATGACAATGTTATGTATGAAGATAGCCACCCAAAACCATTATTTTATACTGCCTTGTTGATTATTTTTTTTGTTGTTTTGTAAGTGCCAGCACTTTTTGGAATGTTTAACAACTACTTTCCCAAGCATAAAAATTCCAAGGAATAGTTCTGCTATAAAATGTTTGGCTGAGTAAATCGCTTATTCGGAAGGCCTTCCCACATGTTCCACAAACTCAGCTAATTTACTTGCGTCTAGTTTTTTTTTTTTCTTTTTTTTTTTCTTTTCCTTTCTTTTTTATTTTTGTATTTATTTGTAACTGAAGCTCCAACATTCAGCATTGTAGCAAGGAAGCACTTCTTGATATTTGCACTATTTCTAAAACATTAGCTGTATGAGAACTTTCAGTCATCTTGAAGAAAACTACATCTCTCCTGCTCCACGTTTCAATGCTTTCAATAAACCCTTTTACAGTGAGTTCATAAAACAAGTTTCTGGTAGAGATAGGTCCAAGCCAAAAAAAGATGGATTTAGATCTGGTTTCAAACCTCAATTCAATGTTCTGGTTTGGTCCCATCTGTACTTTCTGGCATTAAAATGTGTTTAAATCACATCCGTTGGCCCATAAATGTTATCAGGCACTTCAAAAAAAGACTAATAACAGTCTTATACACTATTTTGGATTTCTTCATACCAGATATGTCAAAGTCTCTTCCCTTAGAGACTGACAATAACAGGTCTAAGGAACCCAAATCTATCTGCTTGTTCAGTTGTCTGTTGTCACTAGAATCTCTGGTTAAAAAAAAAAAGTTCTGAATGTATTCTGTATAAGCTGTAAATAAAGCATTACTATTTTAGAAATAAAGCCTCTAGGAATATGGTTATGATGCCTTGTCTTGTAAGCCACAGAACAATGAACAGTTCTGAGCAGAAGCCACAGGAGAGAAAAGGAAGTTTATAATTAAACCTGTTGATGTCAATAATGCCAATAAATGCTTCTATCTAATGAAAAATTTGAGGTATTTTTAGTGCTATTTATATATTTTATTTCTTCCTAAAGTACAGGAATTAGTTTCTAAACAAAAAGTCTATTTACTCCCTTGGAAATGTCTACAAAATTAAAATTAAAAACTTGCTGCGATGCACCTGAAGATAGGGATTAGTAAACATGACTACTTGTCAAAGGTGGCATCAGATTTGTTTTGTTTTAGCATTAAAAACAACAAAAAGTTAGTAAATCAAAAATATTTAAGTTTGAATCTTTCTAAATTTGCCCGTTTAATATATCAATAGAACTTCTCACAAAATATCACTTAAATCTGAATGTAATATACATACAAATCAATCATCATTGACCAGTTATCCACATTTTAGGCATACACACAATTCAAGAGAGAATTCTACCGTTTCATTGCATATATTGTGCAAATACAGTTTTTGGCTCCTCATTTCCTTATTTTCAGAATGTTAATGGACTTCATGATCAAACCAGAAATCCCAAAAAACTTATTAGGGAGCACACTGTTTTCATTAATGATTTGCAATCAAATTTTTATTCAGTTAAAATCCAAAAAGTTTTATTTCAACATAAAGGAAAAGTTCCAAAAGTGAGAGTGTCATATGTTAACTTGGAGTTCAATCCTACAAACATCTTCTGGAAGGTCAGTATTGGCTCCCCACTCCTCCCTCCCTCCATTCCCCCCCCTAGCCCCTCCACTTCCCCATTGTTGTTTCATAACAAAGTGGTAATTGCAAATGCAATGCAGTAGTCTAAGTGCAAGCCATTTTCACTATTGGAGAATTCAGAAATAAATAAGCTTAATGAAGAGCTAATTATGAAAATGTTTCAACTGGAAGCAATTTTTATTTATTTTTTTTTTTTAATTTAAAAAAGTATTTACAGTTCCTAGCTTACAAACTATATGCAACCATTTTCATAGCTGTGAGATCGTATTTTAAATTACAAGTTCCATCTCCCTCACAAAGCAAAGAAAGGCTAAGGGCCCGACCCAGCAATACGTGTGTACGTACGTGCGTGCACTGAAGTGAGAAACACGCGGCTCCCACCGAAAGCAGGTATTTCTAACTGGGAGCTCGCCCTGGAAGTACAAAGCCCACTGGAAGATCAGGCCCTCGTGACCTGGTATCTGCGGATGCTTCTGCACTTCTCCGTGCCAGGAATTTGAAGGGAGTTGCACATACTTTAGTGCCTTTCAATCAACTCTAGCGTAAGCACATTTCAACATAATTGGAAAAGAAGGAACGCTTCTAACAATGATGTAGGGACAATGGAAACAACAAGGCTTATTTACAAGACTTGCTGAAAGAAAAAAAGAAATCCCAAATACAGTATTAACCTGGAACACAGAAGTAAACATCTTATAAACAGTACAATGAAATCCAGTTCACTGAAAACATGATATCAAAAAAGACCAATTGAAAATAAATTCATTGTGCATCAATCCCTTTGATCCTATTTATGTACACAGTGGAACTTTTCTGTAAAGCAAGTTGTACCCAGTACAGAGATCTGGACCTAATACGCAAGTATTTTCACTGCTGTGTTATAGTATATATTCAGATCTGGACTATAAATGGTAAACAGATCATGTTAACTTCTGATGAAGTTAAGTATTTAGAAGACCAAATTTACAGTTGCGAATGCCATGCATTCAATAAAAGATCTCCACTATAGCTGCTAAAATAAAATATCAAGCTCCTTTTTCTCCTTGGACTCCAAGAGTGAAAATGGCTTCCTGATCTGTATTTGTTAAAAATTTAAGCACCAGGGATTTCAAAATCAAAAACAAAACAAAAACCCCAAACAAAAAAAGGAAAGAAAAAGAAAAAGCAAAAGCCTTACTACATGGCATTATACAAACATAGGCCACTTTGCAAAGGAGACAGTTGCAAAACAACTTTTAAAAGTTAGCACTGTTTTCAGAACACAAGGCACAAAACAAAAGCAGACATCACGCCAGAACAATGAACTTCACATGAAAGCTAATACCTGACCTGTACCATCCTTAAATATCTTACAATGTTAAATAGAGAAATGAAAAAAAAAAAAAATACAGCAGCAACATAATTGTAATTTTGACTTTAGAAACAGTGCGTAGACCCCTCCTGAGTTGTTTACTCCAACCATTTCAGAGACAGTAACTTAAAAGTTCTCAATGTTTGTTTCACAGGAAAAAGTTTTCAGTGTCTGAGAAGTTAAACCTTTGTTAGGCTTTCTTGGATTTTTGCTTGGTAACTTGAAAAGTTAGGAGTTCTGTCCTCATCCAAGAGAAGATGCTTAAGTAAGGTTGTTCTATAATTAAGCCCACTGATGTACCTCACATAAAAACTGACCAGAAAAATCTATAGTCTAAATCTCTTCAACATTTTGTTGGGAAGCCTCTACTTTCATCTTTTTAGAAGGTGGCACTCCTTCAGAGTCCTTAATGGAGGGGGAAAAAGAAAAACAACCACGTTATCATTGCACTGAATTTCAGGCGCCATAAACATCAAAGAAAAAGCACGAACAAATTCCCTGCTGTCTCATTTGTAAAATACAAAGCATCCCTGGACGTGAGAATGATGTGACCAAACGCATTTGCTTCTTGAAATCATTCCTCCACTTCCATCTTACCTCAACACCTTTACACTCGTCGTCGTCTACTGACAAAGGGTAAAATTCTAGTTCCGGGCTAAAAATCACAGTGAATATTCCAAGCAACAGCCTTGGTGCATGGTTATACATGGAATCGCCCAGCTCCGCACTTGAGCACAACCTGCACCAAGTGCCCATGCGTTTTCTCCTGCTGTAGCCAAAGCAATCTCTACAGGACAGAACACGCAGGGTTTGGAAAGCGCAAAGTGTGCACTGAAACAAACCAACCACCCACAAGGAAAAACAAGGGACGGAGCAGTGCTCTGCCCAAGGACCTCGGTGTGAGAGGGACAACTACGAGGATAATTTCTTCCTCCCACCCACCCAGAATTTTTCAGTTTACCAGCGAGTAAATATCCAAACACCTCATTCACTGAATCTACAAAAAATAACTTTCCTAACCACTACATGCATTTACTTTTATAGAAGGTATTTTACTTCTGAATGGTCCTCAAAGGGGCCTGTCCAGTAAGTTAGGTCCAAGCAATTTATTAACACGAAGTTTTAATATTCCCTTACAAAATTAACAGGCTGGTTTAGGAAACTGAAAAGTAAACCAGATCAGTCTGGTCTTACTGTTCAAATTATGTGAAATGCAAGAAACCAACCAAATTAACCACAAAACAAGATACGTGTACATTTAATACTCTACAGCTACTTTACTGTCACCACCTTTGGAAATGAGTCTAAATACATAACCGGCCTCCTTACATTTGCTTTTTGGTAAAAATACTCTTTTCCAAATTCCAAGTAATTGGGCTTTTACACTTAAAGTTACCTGAGAGTTTTTAGATGCCTCTGTAATTATATCGTTTTCTCCAGAGGACTGAATTTCTGCTTTCTCTGAACTATTCATGGAATTTTCCATTGAAGACTGTGAATTCTGTTCATCGGAGGTATCTGAAACATCAAGAAATAATTTTAAACAAACGAGTGAAAGCATTCAGCAGGAGCTTTTAGCGTGTCTTCTCATTAGCAACAACATCCCATAAATAAGCATAAACTTCACCCACGTGTAACCATTAATGATAACACACATAACTGTATGAATATAATGAATTACGCCCAAACTCCAGGACCACAACCATCGGTTGCTGCCAGCAGTGTACAGTTGCTGGACTCAGTCCCTAGAGGGAGCTACGCTCCCGCACACCCTGGGACTCAGAACTGTGTCAATGCTGCTGGCCAACAAATTTCAACACAAACTTTGCAATCACGCTGATCGCAAGGAAACTCGCTTCAAATCAGAAGTAAAAGGCTGTTACAGGAAGGGCTGAATTGTGATAACTAATGGACTTAAAACTCTGTAGCTAAGGAGAGAGAATAAGGTTATCTGAATCAAAATTCAGCCATATATTTAAAATCCACTTTTTTGCTTGATACTAAATTTTCAAGATAAAATTTAGACGTTTTTTACCATTAAGGTTGTAGACTTTTTAATTCTGGTGCACACTTACGGAGAAGCCTTCCAGCTTGTTATAGCCCTTACCTGCTTACAATTTGTGGTTTTGGTGTTTGGTTTTGTCGGTTTTTGTTGTGGGTTTTGTTGTTGTTGTTTTTTTCCCAAAACCCTTCTCTCTCTCTCTTTCTCAAAGCAAGACTTACAGAGGACTCAGGGTTAAAGCACCCGTTCACTTGAAGAGGGGATAGGGGCACTTAAAATGTCTTTACAGGTTAAAGATCCCTGGAAGTTTAACACAGTATGTCTAGAAGCAGAGACTCAACAACAAATAAACACCCAAACTCCTTTGCTTACAAAGGGTCAGTTATATTTATTTCAGTATCCACATCAACACAGTGTAAGGATTGGAACCCATTCTTTCCTTAACCTCATTAAAAAAATCCTTTTTGATTTGAATGAATTTGCAGAAGTATGCATGGAGTCAAGTTTTATAAAGTCATCTCTCCACAGCTCCCTGACCCAAGAAACATATATTCTAGATGAAGAGAAATGCAAGATCAAAAAAATTTTTGGACAACTTTGGTTAATGAAGATGACATAACCAGGGAGTAACAGATATTTTTGTGGTGCACTGTATAAAAAGCATCACAAGCGTTTCTGAAAGTTTCTGACTGAATTCAAGATAAAGTGACACCTCTGACGAGCAGTCTCAAAGATCATATTCAGCAAACTCGGACAGAATCATCTTCCTTTCCATGTCTCGCCAGAAAAGCATGTTCATACTGATAAAGAAACACGTCCCAAGGGTCAGAAAGAATTTCAATTTCTGCGTTGTATGTCTCAGCATACATTGCAACTTGAGCTCAGGAGCACTCTGTGATGTGCCCATCTCCACACAACAAAATCACACCTAGAGCAACATCCACAGGTGACAGTTTATAGCTGCCATCTTCACTTCCAGTTGCTGCTGACAACTATCGGTCACTCAATGCCTGCAATGACTTGTTTGCACAGCAAAATGTTTTGAATGCACCTGTTTTGTTTTAAGAAGTCCTCACTAGGCATTCCTGATCACCCAAATTGTCCCCAAGCTTTAAGGAACCTCCTTGATTTCGGCACAGTAACATGGGATAGACCTACAAGGTCATTAAACCCTATCCAGCTGAATAATGTCACAATTCCAGCGGTTTGGTTGATCCTAACACTTCGGTAGATAAATAGTTATTTAATAGATTTTTTTAAAAGGCATATAACCAATAGAAATAAATTAATAACGGGTATTTTTTGTCATTACTTCTCCCTTTCATTTTACAGTAACTGTCTCTGGAACTAATCCAGAGAACTTGGTATGATTCTCCCCAAACCTAAATTTAGTCAGGGAGCACGTATGCTATGTAACAACTTCACACAAGCAGGTTCAGACAATATTAGACCTAGGAGCAAATTCCTTACCATTTTACCATGACCAAATATGCTAGTTGAGACTTCTTTCTTTGAAGGATATGGCACTCTGATTTATTCCAATTTGGTGATGATTCAGTTGTCCGATTTTAACCCCATTGAACAACGACAACATTTAACATACTTAACCATTCTGACATTACCAAGATAAAGGCTCTAAATTTAAATTGGTTAGTGGATCTACTGAGCTAGGAACTAAATCAGGAGGGCATAATTTAATTGCTTTGCTATGGGAAGAATTCTGCAACCAATTCATTAGAATGGTGTTAAGGACATCTTTTATCTATTGTAATAGGATGAAGAAAGTTATCTTCAAAAGAATATAAATACAGAGTATATTTCAATTACCCAAAATATCATTTTAAAAGCGAGGTTCAGAACAATCTCTTAACCCACATGTATTTTTAATCTGTGTGCAACTGCAGTACAATATTGTAACAATTTTAGGAAATTAGAGACAGAATTCAGAGCTAACTTTTGAATAAGTAACTAGCAGGGGTAAGGAAAAAAAAAAGCTTACATTAGTTTACACAACTAAAAAAAAATTTCAAAGCACCTCACCTCTATTTTACTTTACACTAGATAATGAACGTTCATGCACCTACAAAAGTACTACTTTCCAGGATTTGTGTGATTACATGGCAGCAACCATTTTAAAGATGATTTTAAATTATTTCTTCTTTCAAGACTGAGATTTTGACAATAAGACAACTATTTTGTTTGTTTCCTCTCTGAAAAGACCCTGAATGTCAATCTGACCTTTCCAGTTGTATGGGAAGATCGCTAGTAGGCCAGAGATGATGGCCATTTTCACCATTTCTTTCAAATTGTTATTATTCAGTTCTTAAAAAGGATAAGCAAATAAATTATACACTAAAGGATAAGGTTTTTTTATTTGGCTTTGAAGATGGATCTTTTCAACTTACCTTCTGAACCAGGCTGCTCCTTTGCTTCTGTCTGAGTTTCGTCAGACTTTACTTCAGTGCCATCTGCTTGTGTCGCCAAGTTCTGTTCTGGTGCTGGACTTGAATTACTACTGTTTTCTTGTTTTATTGGAGAAGCATCAGCTATTGAACTCTGGTTGCTATTGTCATCTGTTAACAAAAGAGTTAAAACCAAGAAAGTCTAATTTAACAAGACAAAAAACACACCTTAATTCTTCCATATTTTTCCTGTATTATTTCCTGATAATGGCTTGTTGGGGATCAAGTCCAAGCATTTAGACTAATACTACATCTAACTTTTTTTCCACGCCACAACAAATTTTGATCTTGCAGCCTATATTGTAATACAGGAGTTTTCAAGCACTAACTAAAAATCAGAAAACTTGAAAAAAGGTGCTCTAACTAATATTATACAACAAAATCAAGAGTGTTTTTACTCAAATCTCTTCAAAAAAACCCAGAGTTTTGCAACATGAGTAAAATAGATCAAAGTGACAATCTCATCTTATAGTTCATAGAACACAGGGCTAATTAAGTGTTCAGGCTGCAAATTTACAAACACCCATCACTACAATGTTCAGATGAGCAGGTAGTTTTGAAGTGTGTCCTGAAGGTCAAAAACACTCCCCCCAACAAAACCCTCTCAAGGTAAAATGTATCATCCAGTCCCAATATTAATAGTTTCTAAGTGATAATTGTCCAGAATATTCTCTTAGCCTCCAAAAACTTGGATCACAGCAACTTTCTGCAGCACAGATCCTGTCTTCGCAGTTAACGAGATATTTTGCCTGTACCCTCTTCCTGTGAAAACCAGTGACAGTGGTTTAAGTATTTCAGCTAATATTTTATGTATTTTTAAGCCAGTCTAACAAACATGGGTAACCAAGAAGGAAGCTCTTGCTCCCTAAAGAAAACTAACCCAGCCCAGCATTATTAGTTAAATTACTAGAATTCAAGTCGATCCACCTCCCTCTGCATCTGTACAACTCATTACATCCAAAGGACTTCAGAAACACATAGCTGGTGATGGGACCATCTCTTTTCAGAGCAGCTTGAAGTCAGCTTATCATTAATTTGTACAGTATGGCTTAATAACACAAGTGATATATGATAAAAAAACAAATAGTATATTCACCTCATGGATGGGAGAAACAAGACTTAAGATCTGACCAAGGCAAAAGCTGAGAAGTTTGAAACAGAGGAAAAATTAATTCAGATCTGTGAAAATCCTGCTCAATCCTTTAATTGCTGTGAACGCTGCAAAAACCAACCAGGAGGCAATACAAATGCAAATAAAACTGAAATGAAAAATTTACAGCCCACTAAAAAGTGATCCGCTCCTATCAGCTCAAGCAGTGCTGCATTCTCAGCCATAATTGTTATCCAAACACCTAGAAGGTAAAAAATTTAAACAGCTGAGCTGTGCACGCTCCTCTGTAATAAACACCAGGTTACCACTCAACAGTTGACACCATAAAAAAAATTACTTTATAGTGCCTGAAGATGCCACAGAACCAGAGCTTGCTTTCTTGACTCTTGCAGAATTCTTTTGACCTGAATGACCCACCAAACTAAAAAGAACAAAACCTGCACAAATTATAGTGCCACTGAGGCTTTGGTTCTTCAAGCTTCAAACTCAACAGCTACTACTTCACCTGAGTATAGTATTTTGAATAGTAGATATTTCTATTTTTATTTTCATATTGAGCTCCACTAACAATTTTTTCCCCAACACGCAGCCCTAATAAAAATGGTATTTAAACAATTGTTAGTACATCCACAGAAGAGAAGTCCAAGGTACCAGATGAGTCTCTGATCCTGTTTTCACTTTGACTCAATCACACTGTCCATACATCTGAGCAACGGAGAAACTTGATACTGTGAGCTTGTACTTTCACAGCGGTATAACAGGGTAATTGGGGCTGACCTTCTCCCACTCACCGTGCATGTCCATCATCCCTGGAGAGGAGCTGTTCTCCGGAGTGGTCACTTCAGAGCCACATTTTTCATCTTTGCCTTTTTTCTTATTCTTATTTTTCTGAAAAACAAAAAGTACCATAAACAAATGAGACTATCACCGTAAAGAGAAATCCATGTTGCAATATAATACCCTTCCCATTCATTACTTCTGTAAACACCTCTCAATTTCAAGTGAGAAATAAAGCCAACGTAATAATAACTGACATTATCAATAATGCATAAGTCCCAATAACTGCAGGGCTGTTTTTCTAATTGTATTCTTCGTGACACAAAACACTGGGATATATAGGTTTTTATTCAAAAATTCTAGTAACGGTTAGCACTTAAACATGTTTTTCATCTTCAAACAACTGCATAATTTTTGTAAAAAGTACAAAGTTCCCAATAATACCCTTCATTCTACAAACAGGGAATCTGAGGCACAATGATTAAATGGTTTGCTGAAACTGAGTCGGAAAACTTGGGAGGTGCTGGCTGCTAACTTTGTACTCCATCCAAAGAGCTGCAAAACCAAGGTCAAAAGAATCTCTGCTACACCGGGGAAAGGGAAGAACATCACTGATCGGAGGCAGGGCTAAGATTCACGAAACTACCCTATTTCTGAGCTCGTAACTCTGCTCACTGTATGGTTTATGCATATCAACACACCGCTACGAAACTCAATACATTCTCCCTTTCATATCAGAAAGTTTGTAGAATACACTTAGACAATATGCATGCATGCACAACAGGAATGTTAACAGATCTAGAATTTTAACACTAAAGAGACAGCTTTTTACCTCTTTCTCAATGACCAACACTGCAGAGACCTCCTCCTTCTCTACAACTAATGCTGTTTCTTCATTAAAACTAAAAGATGGATTAAGAAAAATCAGATTGGCCTAAAACAAAGAGCATAAGCAAGACAGTCCTACATGAACAATAGGCCACAACATGCTCATGACCAAACAACAGTATGGACTGCAAGCATTAAAACAAAGGAAGAGACAGTAGCATCCGTCACGTGGAAAATCTGCGTCTGCTAAGGGATGCAGCATTTTCAATTAAGAAGTGACGTAATCAGTCTCACAGGAGAAAGAGCCAGCTGCACTGCTTTTGGAGGATCCTGCGTGCCTGCTGAGAAGACAATTAAAAGCCTGACTCTAGGAAGAATGCTCATCAACCCATCCGTTTGGATAAGACAGTGTCCTCCAACAAGGGAAGGAACTAAACCCACAATCAAATATACACAAGACTGAAGAAGAAATTCAACAAGTGATAAGTGGAAGGACTTTTCCATCTATTTTAAACAGATTATTAGGCTTATTTTTAAATTGTATTTTTACTTCAGAGAAACCAGATTTTATTCCCTATTATGTGAAGCAGAGGTGAAAGCACATGGACTTTTTTACCCTTGAAAAATGAAAGTTCAGAGGGGACATAATCTCTGTCAGGTTTGGTGTTGTTTGGTTTTTTTTTTTAAAGGTAAAAAGAACACTTTTCCCACAAAAGAAATATTGAAAATTGTCTGTGAGCAATTTAAGCTGAAAAGGTTTTTTTTAAACAGGTTTAACCATCAAAGTGGTGAGGTTCTACAACAGCCTTCCAAAACTAGTAGGAGGAAAGAGCCTAGCTAATTCTAGTTCAAAGAAATGTCAAAGGGTCTTCGGAACAACACGTGAGGGGGGAAGCAATCTAATCTCTGTTCACTAAAATCAAAGACAACTTCCATTTGAAACATGAAGCAGTAAAAAAGATCCCATTCTCCTATTCTAGTAAAAAGCAAATATACTGTCTGCTCCTTCACAGGTGGATGAAATTGGATATAAAAGGATGTCCACAACAAAATTAAATAGCCAAGATGACCCCTGCCTGATATTTATTTTTAAAATATATGCACTTGTTTTAATTGTGAGAACTTCCAGAGCAAAAAGACAGAAACCTTACCATATCAAGCCTACAACAACTGCAGCTGCACAACGGCCTCTACTTGTAATGAACAGAATATGACTGTAGGACACTAAAGTAACTGGTCTTGCACAAGCGTCCCAAATTTCAGCAGATCTGGAGCCTAAACCTGAAGATGATGGCTCAAAGAATATAATTAAACTCTGCACATAGAGACCGTTACATAAACCATTCTTCTTAACAGAGAATCTGACTTCAGGTTCCAGTCACCTTGAAAATTCATCCAGAAACTCACTAGAAATTTTATTTCAAAGTTCGGTGGTACCTATCATGCAGGCTTAACTGCGGGAAGACAATTTTCAGAAGCTGTGAGCCTAAATATCCTCAATCTCTCTCTCCCTCACTCACATAGCACAGCTTTTTCCCCCTAATATTACAAATAATAAAATCAAGACCAAACATTTGACAACTAGAAAAATGAACAAGTTTCTGGAAAGAAACCAGGAAAGGTTTCCCGATTCACAAGGTGTTACTTCACAGAGATGCTGCTCAAGCACTGGAAGAATACAAGAGGCTTACCACAACTCCGACAGTCATGGAAATCTGTGGTACAACCAAAGGTACAGAAATAAACAAACTCAGTTAAAACAACACTAATCCAAAGTAGGTCTTGAATTTGGACTTTGAATAAGACAAGACCATGATACTGTCTTGCCTGAAAAACAATCATTTTACACATTTACTAACATAGTAGTTTTCTTCCAGGTAGGTCTTAACTCGTATTTCAAATAAAGTAAAAGCACATGACAGCCAAGGAAGGAGTACGAAACTTAGGATATATATTCATCGTATCATTAACTTACGTGGTACCACGGATTAGTTTTCTATTACAGTATCTCATTTTATAAAATGAGAACAATGTTCATTTTGAAAAACAATTTGTAAGCCCTATCAGCTTTGATTTTTACACTTATTTTTACACCAAATGATTGTATCACTGCACATGAACAGTGCACACTAAGAACGTAAACATGATTCATACACAAAACATTTATTAAGAGAAAACACACATTACAACAGAAGCACGTCTGCTGTATTGCTTGGGCTGGACATCTTAATACAAATGATCTCAGTTCCACAGGATTTTTCTACCCTTACTTCAGTGTTTTGCATGTATATTTGAGCAAAACAGCAGCGATGCACAGATAGAATGCATTCTCCACACAGTTCCAAACCAACTATCTTCCTTTAAAGCATCAGGCAGAAAGAGGGGAAAAGTAATCGATGTTTCAGCTTTCCCTCCCCACCTCCCAATTATTATGTTAGAGAAAGGTTTCAAAAACCAGTTTCAAGCCTATTGTTTAACAGTTACCTGAGAATCGATCCAAGTGGACACTGGGAAGGCTGCCACCCACTGAACCATCAACATCACTTCTGTAGAGATTAGCACCTCCCTAGAGTCCTTCTAGTCAAACGGCTGCAAGACCCACACCAGTTGTAGCTTAAAGGCTCAAAGAATAACGATCATATTCCCTCAACACCACGTTTCCCTGAACATCTTGAAAAAAGCAAGATACTTGCAGGATACTTACATCATCGACTTTAGGCTCTGTTACTGGTACCCATTTGTAAATCCTTAGGGACGTGTCACCAACTGTCACCCACTTCTTCTCCCTATAAAATTACAATGCAGGAGAAGTTAAAGTTAAACTTCAGATTCAAAAGAAAGCGATCTACTATTGTAAGTTGTCAAGGATTTAAATAGGCTATTAAGTAGGATGATCTCTATTACATCGTCTTTAGTACTGCATTGTGCAAATTGTTCTTTGCATTTCACAAACTTGTTAGAGCACTGCTAACCTCCAGATTTCTCAGGGCTGTTACTTGACTAGGTAGCAGTAATAAGATCTGGATTAAAGGTACAGTTAAGAACAGCTATTGAAAATGCAGATTTAATGCCTACAATTTTCACTTAAGTTTCTAGAGAGCAGAAGAGGTTTTAGACAAACCAGCGTGTTTTGATTGTCATGAAGCTGTTTAATGGTATTAGAAATCTAAATGCATTTTGACCATCTGAGGTTTATTTTTGGGTAGAAATTTGCTGCTAGCAATTTAACATTCACTCAACACTCCTGTCAGACAGCTCTGAAATTCCAGCCTTGGAACCAAGAGCCTTATTGGTAACAATATGTGCCGTGATGCAGAATTCAGACTGGAGAGCCCAGCTCTCTTGGAAAGGAAAGGCTGAGGCTATCAGAAAGGGGAAAAGCATAACCTAGGGCACTCTGTGCAGACCCCCGCCAGCCAGCCGTGACATTGTGACACTGACAAATTGTGAAGGAAATCTGGCCAGAGGGCATCACTACATTTGGGGGTCACACAGTCACAGAGTGCAGAGATGGAAAGGATGCTGAACGCCTAGTTAAGGGATGAATTCCTGGAGCTCTTTGCAGCAGAATATTATAAGAAGGTCCACAATGCCAGAGAAATTTCATCACATTTCTGTGATCAAGTTTTCAGGTCACAGATCACCACTGCTGGTTCTTGGGTTTGTAATACAGCTCTGCAAATGGATTGATTAAAAGTTAACAACAAAGACCAATTCCATTAAATATTCAGGAACATCTGAAATTAATTTGGCATGAGATCTCAAGCATTTTTCTTTTTTAAAAACACATTTAAATAATAGATTTGGGATCCAGTTAGAGATTTTTTTTTTTTAAAAAAATATTCTTTGCAGGATGGGAGAAGCTGGATGTGACTCCAAATACATAGATGTGCGATAGCTCCATTTTTAGAAAGGGTTTCCAGAATCAGAAGCAGCCACATTGTACAAATGCCACAAACATCCTCCTGACTATTTGTTTTAGCTATTAAAGCCAATCTTATTTGTTTCTCTTTAGAGGAAACACTTTCCTATTTTAAAAAACAAACAAACAAACAAAAAAACCACAAAAAAAAAAGAAGAGAAAAGAAGAGAAAAGAAAAGAAAAAAGGCAGTTTGATAAATTTTGGATCTGTCCACAAGGATATTTTAATTAAAGTACAAAACTATTTCAGATTCATTTCTTTCCCACTGTTCTTCCTGAAGCACAGTTTTTCCTCAATGTGTTTAGATACATCCATTTGGGTTCGCTAGATGGCTAAAGTATGTCAAAACCCAATTTTACGCTAATTTGGAGCTCTACTGCTAGATGTGATAAAAATGACAGTGGAGATGAGGGCATGTCAATAATGAGAGCATACTTAATTGTGAAGAGATGATCATGATATAATTTATTTTTTTAAAGGATACAAGACAAACTAAACTTATTCCTACTTAGGAAAACCTTTGAAATTATTATGGAAATAAAACCAGCTGGGGTTTTGTTTTGGGGTGTGGGGAGAGGTGAATAAATGCTTAAAAAAAAAAAAATAATCAAGATTTTAGTCTTTTCCTACAGCAAAATATTACTTAGAGATGCTGCACTGGAAAACCAAAAGTTCAAGATACCTGTTAGCATCTCAAAGCAGCCTCACACAGCATCTTCACTGGACAGACTGTAGAACACAGGAGGAAACCTATATTAGTAACTTTTTCCTTCTAGTATTAAAGTTAGCCCTGACATTTTAATTCTTTTGAGCTTCTTAAGTACCACTTTAAGTTTTTATAACCCTCAACTATAGGGATTTTTTCACTGAATTCAACACATAGTAATTCAGACAACAATGGGAATAAGGATATTTTGTGATGGAAGTACACCAACATCCCAGTCCTGCAAACACTTATGGCTAAAAAGAAAACCCAACATCACACTGCTATTATTCAAATATTTCACATGTGTTAAGCATTTACAATATTAAAGGTTTAAGACCATGAAAGTATTAAAAAAGACAACAACCTCCCCTAAAGTTAGTAAAATCATTGGCAGCACAAACACAAATTTGTTAACAAAGAAACATAATGACTTTCAGACATTTAAGATCAACAGGGTAGAATAACTTGAGGATTTAAGATGTTTATTGCAAATAAAGCTTTGAATATTATCTGTAATACTTACTGCCTTTCCATTTCAAACCAAAACTCAAACCCAACGAACAAAAGAAATCCCCAACCCACAAAACCACTTGTACTCTCAACACTCACTTTTTTTTGTGGAAAGACACCATCCCAACCCACTGATCGGGGGCTTTCCATTTAGTTAGAATTGACAATTTACTGATGCTGCCCGTAACAATACATTTGCTAAATGCTGTACAAACTACAAAATATTCCCGCTAACCAAATGCCAAAGTAGGAATGAGGAATTAATGAACTCTTGTGCCCATTCTGTTGTGAAACCTTATGTAGTTTTCTCCACCTTTTCCTGTCTGTAAAATGGATCTGCTGTTGAACCCACTCATTCTGAGACCCTGACCGGAATTCCACCCCTGAACCTCTAGTCCATCTTTGTTAAGTGATCACTAGGCAGTAATCTTTATTGCCCTGCCCCTGTTATACTATATAGGTTGATCTATAAGTTGGTGGATTGGAAAAGGTGGTTGATGGTACACCATCAAACTGAGAGTTAATTGGGCTAAAAAGGTGGCAATTATCAACTTTACTTGTCCATGTCTGGCTGACAAACTCCATAGCTTTAAAAAAAGCATTTTTTCTGGTTTTAAACCTCTCCTGCTCCACCATGAATGACTCAGGAATAACAACACTGGAAAATGGCAAAACTTAAAATATATACAAAAATACTTTTTTCTTTTCATCTTCCACACTGAAAAATATCTTAAATATTTTAGTTACAGTAAATTCAGAAACTAACCAATGCAACAGAAACAAACCCTTACATTTATCTGAAATTGTGTTAAAGCATTTTTAAATTCTGAACCCCATCTGCACAGCATTTAAAGGACAGCCAAGGATACGTTGGGTAAGCATTAGTACCAACACTTCCTTTATTGCTTATGCCTAAGGCATACTAATATCCTAGAACTTCCATAATTATATACTCAATTCCCCATTCTAAATAGCCCAAGACTATTAAATATATTTATATTTTGTCTATTAACACTAAAGCTCCAAAGACGACTATCAAATTTCACGTATAAAAGTAATATACCGGTGAGCAAAAGCAACAGTGTATATTACACTTATACATAAAGTGTCAAGGCAGCTTCTGCAGCAGCAATGAGTGCTAGAAACATTTGATGGCACAGAAATAGAAAGCCTTTACTGCCAATATATTACCATTCAAGAAAAGGCTTTCACACTTGTTTGGCTTTTTACCAAGACTGTCATTTATCATAGTGATCTGTATTTACACAAGGATTTGCACCCACATACCCCATCTTCTGTTGATGATCACGAAGTGACGTCATAATGCTGAATTTATCACATCACACTCACTTGCATTGCAACAGAGTTTGGTGAAAATCACAGAATTATGACCTCCCTGTGGGATCAAGCAAAGGAGAAAGGGGAATGGGAAAGAAAATGCCATTATTATACAGAAAAAGTGCTGAAAAGTGCACAAAAAAAGATTTTTTGAAACGCAGGCTTGCTTTTCAGAGCACGCCTATTGCTATGTAGATGTTTGTCTAGTGACTAACGTAGAGTAGCCCCAAATATACATGGTGTTTCTTGACCACACTGCAAATACAATAAAATACCACGTAGTACAAATGGACAAAGACTAACCGTTAAGAACACCTTCTCTCTGAGTTTATATAAATATGGTGCATTATGAGAGTCCCTTTTAACTTACACAGGCCAACACGTTTTTAAGCAAGTTCTGCTACATTCCACGTTGCAACAAGCAGCTTTTCCTACAGTAAAGGGAAATATGGCTCATGCATGACAAAACTCTACCTTTTACACCCAACTTCCACTGAAGTCAGAGAGCATATCCTGGCTCAAAAAGAAATAATCATCAGTAGGAAAAACGTATCGTAATTCAAGCACGATAACAGTGTGTTTGGGCCATTATGGTACTTCAGAACAGCTCCTGCACATACACTGGGTATTTTTAGTTCAACTGCCACTACTTGAACTTCAGTCTTAGCAGGAAACCAAACACAGCCAATGCAGCCAGACTGAACTAGGGTTGCAATCTGGTAGTAGCAGTCTTTTTCCAAAGACATCATGTTAAGAAAGTCTATGTCATAACGACTTTTCAGAGTAAAAGCCTATTTTAAGAAGGAAGCAGGAACAGCAAAACCTGCAGAAGCTCAACCTCAGAGCATTACATACCACACAAAAATATTTCAGCAAGTCCAAATGCAGACAGCGAACAGAAAAGCTACAGCAGCATTGTCAGAAATTCTCCTCTAACTAGCCGCAGCTAGCGATCCCAACCAATGGTACCGGCTAACATTGCCCGTGATGACTTCGCTCCTTGACTTCTCGGGCTTTGAGAAGCTACAACTCAAGTCATATCTGGCTGTACAGCCAATTCCCTGCCGTAACAAATACTTAGCACTTGCTGTAAGTACTTTCATCAGTTGCCGAGCTTCACCTCTTCTTCATAAGGTGCTATCACTAGATTAGGGCTTTGATGGGTCAGAAAGAGGCCGAAGGACTTCTGCAAAGATATTGCAATTCAAAGACAAGGCAACACAATGAGATTTCCTCATTCCTGATGCGTACTCTATATCAGGGTACCTATCCCCATCAGCCACATCACAGCTCCATCCTTAAATGTTTGCACAGTTGCCCAAAAGGTCAGCAGTGCTACATACCTAGGCAAACTATTTCACTGCCCCCCAAGACATCCTACCACTTATGCTTGCCTTCTGCCCATTATTTGTCTTTTAATAAGCATCTGCATTTTCTTCTGTTTAATAAAACAGACTTTTATAAAACAAGAGTGTTTCCAGTATTTTTCTAATGCTGGTTAAGGGCACAATAGTTTCTACTTCTCTCTTCTTGAGAGCCCACTTAGAATCTACACATACCCATCAATCTTTAAAGGCAAAAACCAATCCTGTACCTTTCACAATTCGTTGAGATAAATTTATCTCAGAGGATTTTTTAAAATAGACTGAAAGAAAGATTTTAAGTGCTGTTAAAAAAAATGTAGAACTACTCTGTTAGCCATAGAAATTTAACATTCCTGTCACACAAATACAACACAGCCATGTATTCTGTAAGACTCGTGCTACGTGTTTTCTAAAATAGATGCTCATTCACAAGAGTAGTTTAAACAAAGGAGATACGGTTACATTAATCACAAGATAAAAATGTAACAGCTTCACTGTTTACTACTAAGTTCCAGTAATACCAGAAGCCCTAGGTGCTCTACAAACACCCATGGAGATAGGGTATCCGCATCAAAGGGCTCACTGTCTAAGAAAGAACACTAATTTTCTGAGGAACAAAGTCTGCACTGATGGAAACTGCTTTCCAATAGGCACATTCGTAGAGGTGGCAGTACAGGCATTTGGTCATGCTGCACAGCAAGGCTGCTGCCCACCTCCACAGATCGATAAAGCTTTGGGCAGCAGGCACCCCTCCGCTCGGAAGAGTTCACAGCTCAGTCTGCCTCTCCGCTCACCCCTCGACACACAGCGCTCCAAGTACACGAGCCTCAGAAAACTCTCTTCTGTGAAACACTGGATGCAAGGTATTTTAATCTTCAGTGGCTGCATTTCCACAGAAGAGCTGTGGATGGCAATAAATTGCTCCTATTATGCAAATAAAACTGCACGCTTGGAAATTGCCCATGTGGCCCTTCTGAAGATGCAGGAATTGCTAGCCTGTAAAGTTCAATTTAACAAGCCAAGCCTTCCCAAAACATTTAAACCACAAGACACAGAATCTCTCTTGCTAACTTCCCACTGTACTTGACTGCAGGTAGGGGGGAATCATGAGATTCACCTTCAAATTACGATTCCTTTAAAAATAAGAAAAATTATTTATGTAAATACTTGAGACGCACACACAAAAAGCCATATGAACACTCCTGGCAATAATCAAAAGAAACATTGCATGATTCTGTACAGGAACCCTTTAAAGCAAGTTGTCTCTCATGAAGGTTAAGACGTACAAAATCTATTTATGCCGTAAGATTTCTGTTTTATAGAGGAAGCCATAGCAACTGACATTGATGGCAGAGAGCCCTTGCCAAGAAAAAAAAATAAAAAGTTAGACATTTTGTTGAATGGCCAACCTTCTGCCTCTACTCCTCTCCGAAATCCATGAACTAGGATTCAAAGGAAGTACACTGCACTCATGAATGAAATACCTACAGACAGAACAGTCCCACATATCCAACAACGCTCCTGTTTGAACAAAAGTCCTGTCACATCGCTATACATTGTTCTGACCCTTCAAAGCTGGCCCACCAGTCAGCAAACAGCACTTAAAAATACCACCAGAGTAGAAGAGAGTTCCTGAAACCAATCGAACTGCGGTGCTCGGGCTGCTCCAGCTCCCTACACAATGGCTGGATTCTTTGAAATCCCCATCTCGTGCCCTGCGTTATTGGACACACGTCCCGATTCTTTGTCCGGCTCAAGCCAACGAGCCCATTCATCTGCTCAGGGCCATTTAAATGCAACAATCTGCTTCACCCGAATAACGAACACGTTTAATTCCGTATTTTGCTCTTCTTTTAACGCAAACAAAGCATTAGCTGTGGATTGCAATGAAAGTGCCCCCTTATTTTACCAGGTTCAAAAAAGCCAAGTAACGCAGATTAATACCAACTCCAAGGATTTCCCAGTGGATTTCAAACGTTTAAAGGAAGTATTTTAAGATCCATGCACAAAGACTACTGAACAGTCAACTTGCTGGAAGAAAGAGATTCCCCCTCGAGTCACACTGGCACCGCTCTTTATCCCATCCAAAAACCCCGGACTGACTGTGCAGAACATTGCAGTGACTGTTTCACTGTATTGTTCGAACACCTCATGTTGATTTTCCTAACAAAAGCAGAAGAAAAAAAAAAAAAAAAGGGGAAAAAAAAGACAAAAGCGGGAAAATGCCAAAACACGTTGAAGGCCTAACAAAAGGGAATTATTTCACTAGGGGTACAACCTTCAATTATATAATTTAAACCAAATTCCAGCGGCAATTAGGCGCTCTCTCCTGCCCCGCTCGGGGTTTACAACCGCCGGAGCGTCTGTGGGAGACGACCCCGCTTACGTGCAAACCCCGAGAACTTGAAAGGTGAGACAAATTAATAAAAAAATAAACTCTTGAGCGCTTTGCAGGGGTATTTTCAATGCTTTAAATATATACGTATATTTAAAAACTTCCTCGAGTTCTAGTTCCACACAGACCCGGCGGCGGGGCTCCCCCAGGCCCGCTCCTCTGGGCCCTTTGTAGGGGAAGGCGGCGGGAGGAGCCGGGCCCGTCCCGTCGCCCGCCCCCGCCCGGCCCGGGATCCGCGGTGTGGCGGTCCGGGGGTCGGCGGGGAGCGGCGGGGGTCGGCGGGGAGGGGGGCTCGGCCGCACAATGGAGCCGCCTCTCGCCCTCACACGCCGCCGCCGCCTTCATGTGACTCGCAGGAGCGAAATGGCTTCTGGGTGCCGCCGGCTCCCCGCCCCCCGCAGCCGCCCGGCGGGCTTCGGCCCCGTGAGGGGACACCGCGGGGTGCGGGCGGGGGAAAGGCGGGGGGCTGAGGGGGGTGCGGGAGCGGGCGCGGGGTCCCGGCGCGGCGCGGCCCGCTCACCATTTGCGCACTTTCTCGATGGCCGCCATCACCCGTTTGATATCATCCTTCGCCCGGCTCCGGGTCTCGGCCCGCACCGACCGGCCCGACATGTTGCTGAGGGGACGGCGGCGGCCTCAGTGGGGAACGCGGCGCTCGAGCGCTGACTCGCGGCGTCCGTCGGTCGGTCCGTCCGTCGGTCCCTCCGCCCGCCCGCACAATGCTCCCTCCGCTCGAGCGCGGCGCGGCGCGGATGGGCTCGGCGCGGCTCGGCTCCGCCCGCCCGCCGGGGCCCGCGCACTGCGCACGCGCGCCGCGCCGCCGCCGGCGGCCTGCGCGCGCGCGCGGGGCTGAGGCGGTGGATGGAGGAGGGGGGAGGGGCAGGCGCGCGGGACGGGCGCCGTGAGGGGAGAGTCGGGCCCCGTGAGGGAATGGCGGGCGTCCCTGAGGGGAGGTTTGCCCCCGAGGCTCTCCGGAGCGGCTCCGCCGCTGACAAGAGATCCGACCCGCCGGCCCTCGGCTCGGTGCGGGGATGGCGGAGCAGAGCCCCGCTCCTGGGCAGCCGGCTCAGGAGTGACAACCCCGGCCAGCCCTTGTGCAAGTAGCTGTGACAGCGTTGCGGACCTTGAGCGCGGGGGATTGGCAATCCTTCCTGTTAGGCAAAACATCTGCCTTGTTAAACACAATACTTAGTAAATCCATAATATGGAGATTGATTTTCTTTTTTTTTTTTTTTTTGCTTTCTTCCTCTCCAGTGGTTGTAAGGTTTCTCAGCTGCCTAAAACAATTCCAGTGATTTCCGTGGAATCGGGCTGATTTTATAAGTAGCTGAGGGTCTGCTGCTCCGACACGGATTCATGGAAGTCCGTGAACATCTCGGTAAATGGGCAAAGAGTTAGAGGCGAAGCGATTCTCTGCATAAAATGTCCCATTCCCGGTGTGCCCCGGTCAGGGTGCTGCTGGACTTCATTAACTTCCATCCGGGGCACACCTGGCTGTTTGCACTAATTGAACAATCACGGATACTTCCAGAGTACGCAACAGCGATCTCTGTTTAAAAAACATTGCCACTGAAAGGAACGCTTCTTAAGGGCCTACATTATTATTCAAATTGATGCTGAGGATGATGTAAAGAAGGAAGCGTGTTCAACAGCACTTCACTGATCTTTCTGCAGCAACTTATATCAGCCTCATTATGCTGTTTATACAAACACAGTAAGATGCCCTCCCATTGGTATTACACTACTAATTGGAACTACTACTTTCAGACAGCAAAAAGGGAGTTTTAAAGGCCAAAATGGAAACCTGGCTTTAATGTACAACACAGCATTCCTTTCTTTACTGAGGTCTGTTGAATTTATAATTACAAATCCATTCTAACCTATCCAAGCATTTTGTACACTGTATTCTACATATACTGCATTTATCGATGTATTTAATCGATATGATACTTTTGCATTACTCTTTTGCTGTCAGGTTTCACAAATAAATACTGTCTTAACATAATGAAAATAGACTGCGTCTGGCATAAACCCACCTGAAATGAATTCTAGGAAGGTTCCAGTCAAGGGTGGGTGGCCAATGCAAGAAAACAGTGGGGCAACCTCTGCTTCACTCTACAGCCACCCCAGTGTTTCCCTACATAGATTTGATCCCATAGGTTTGCGGCAATACTAAACCAGGGGCTTACGTTAGAGTTTCATTAATATGAAACTACATGATCTTTACTTTTTAATAAACACAAAATACAGATTTGGAAGACATTTGAGGAGAGGAGACTAGAAAGTAGGAACAAGTAGAAAACTTTGAGGCAGCTACGCTTCTGTGTCTTTGTAGAGCAAAGATTTATCTCTCTTTTCTGTTCTTTTTTCTGGTTCAGCAATAGGTAAGCCAAGAATGTCAGCAGTGAATATCTCTGCTGTGATTTCTGCTGGAATTTCTTCTTCAGTCAAAGCTGCTGCACCTGGAGAGCAGTTAACAACACCACAAAACACACAGTAAGTGATGTAAAAGTGGCTTTCCAGATCAGTAAAATTTATAAGCAGCAGTAAGTGGATAGAATGCTTTTAAAGATGTATGAAGTAATCATGAAAAACACTGGTTTACTAGCTTAAGACTTTATGCATTCATATCAGGGATCGACGCTGGGAGGCTGCGAGTCTCGCCCTGCAGCAGGTCCCTGCCTCAGCAGAGTCAAGGGGCCAAATGCAACTTTTACACACTGGCGATTTGACATGGTTTTAGGATCCCAAGGAATCCCAAGGGGATTTCAAAGCTGATTTGTAGTGCTTGGCAGATCCCTTCAGGAATTGCACCTTCGTGGCAGGCTGCCCATTGCCAACGGCCCTAACCAGATGCTGTCCTGGACTGGTGTGAGACTGGGATGTGAATTGTACAGAACACGGCGCTTCCCACCAGTTCCAATTACAATGGGCGATGCCGCTTGGCTGCAATCAGTGTGCAATTTGCTGTTCTAGACTGGTGTAGACTGGGACATAAATTGTAGACAAATGCGGTAGTTATCAACAGCTCCCTTACAATGGGCATGGCCGCCTGGATGAAATCAACACTGCAATTTGCATATTGTAGGATTCCTTTTTGCCTGTGGACGCTGGCGTGTAAACCTTCCACTGTGTGTTTCTAATTTCAGTTCCGAGCCAGCAGATAGACAGACAGCAATGTAGTCTTGTCAGGTCCCAGTTATGTTTCATTGTCCATTTATTTTTTTTCAGACACACCCATGCAATTGCTGCATGGATGAAGGACAATCTATAACTCTACGACTATTTTTGCAATCCCATCTGAGCGTTTTTGACAGCTCGTGGCCTAACAGGGTAATTGCCTTGCAATTTAAATTATTCTGTTTGGGAATTGAAGCGATCTGGCTTCTGTGCTGTGTGGAATGCTAATCCTGTACCTGAGGGATCGTAGGTGTCTGGATCAGATCCTTCTCCCCCGGGATGCTTGCCCAGCAGGGTGGTCAGACACTGCGCCAGCTCGTCCTCTGTCATATGCTCTCCTGTACAGAGCAAAGCGAGATCAGCACAAAAACTAGAAGACAACTCAAGTAAGAATGGTGTACAACAAAACAGGACACTCTGAAAGAGGATTTGACTTCTCTGAGATAGAAACACATCGCCAATCAAAACGTGTGATCCCAACATGGGAAAATGCTGATCCTAAGGAAAATTGTTCTTGCATATTGCATTTTGGGCAAAAAATATTTATCAAAGGAAGCGATTCTCATGCAGACAGCTCTCTAGGAAACATTGCACTTGCAGGGGCTTGAGCTTCTATTCCCACTGAATTCCTGGCACAGGAGAGACCACAGTCCCTGTTGCCCCGTGTCCATGGCTGTAGCCGTTTCCACACAGAGGAGGAAGAGGAAGGTGCAGGAAAGTCTTGATCTGGTATCCTGGAATAACCAGGACATGGCACTCGTTCCCGGTTAGTAGCTGGCTCATGCCCTGAAGCATAGCGTTATAGATCTGTTATGAAACTGTTCTAGCTAATGTATCTATTTATGTTCACACCATCCGTATAAATAACTAACCTTTCTCAGGCTGGTTGAATCCTTGCTTTCCAAGGATCTTTGTGGCAAGGAGTTTTACCAGGCAATGTACTGAGTAAAACAGCATTTCCCTTTACCTGTTTTAATGCTTTGCTGCACTTTTACAACAGGAGCAAGACAACAGAAGTTCGTTATTTACCCGTCTGTGGCATTGGCCGTAAACATGTTTATACACAAGATCCGTACTCGTCATTTGACAGACAAGACACCTCAGGCCAGCAGAGATTTCCAGAGCAGTAAAGAAGTGCAGCTGAGACAATAGATGTGATTATTCAATTTAAAATTCTAAGACAAGTGGCTCCACACGCCTGCCCTGGTTACCAAGCTATAGTTCCAGATTAATTTTTTGCTGCAGTGAATACGTGCTGAAATTGAAGGCAGAACCAGGAAGCATAAAACTAATATTAGAAAAGAAATAACTCACCTCTGCACTGAAGCAGCAACAGTAAGTCTCCTCTCTCAATAACTTTGTCTCCATTCTCATTATCATAGCCAAGAACCTGAAACGCTCTCTGTATTCTTTTCATTGACAAGCCGAACGCAGGTCGATGATTTATATAAAGTTTGATAAAATCCCCTAAATTTATTTTTGTCACTTGTTCTCCAGTATCCACGTACTCGCTGAATTTTACTTCATTTATCATGTCTTCAATCTAAAGATCAAGGCAAGACAGATTGTTACACGCTTTGTTTTTGAGGAGCACCAGGCCGGTTTCCGATCTCATGTATGCCAATGTGCCGTAATTGCACACATACTGGTACCACAGATGTCGTGGCCATATCGCGATAATGAGCTAGGACTCAGCAGCTGAGGATGGACGTGGCTAACGGTTACGCACTTCTTGTTGTGACAATATTAGGTAAAGGTGGGGGTAGCAGATACATAGTCATTTTGGATTTGCTCTGTCTGCTTGTGTGATAGGCACTCAGCAGCAGTTACCAGGACCTTTGCTGCAGCTGTGGCTCCACCTCTGGGGACAGTGGGCAGGCAAACCACAGAACGGTAAATATACCACCCCGCTACAAAAGTACATGCGTGGAAGTCCCAACACAACCAGGTGGGTTGTACACAGTATGTACGCACCCTGGGAGGCATCAGCGGTCTCCCCCCGACACGCCTCTGGTGCAGTTCTGCCACTGCACAAGCCAAATCTGAAAAAATTTGCTCAGAGGGGCTGACATCCTGCACAGCTGGACCGCTCTGCTCTTGGGCAAACAGGCAAGCGCTGGCCGTGCTGGTTACTAGTGGTTTTCCTGAAGCCTGGTGCTGTGAGTCAGCCCCGTTGGCAGCTGTGCAAATGTGTGTCCGAAAGGCAGGATCTGCTCCATGCCTTCATTGTACTTGTGCTCCAAGAAGCAGCCCCCTTGCAGATACAGGGGCAGCAGAGAAATGCCAGGAGAATTCCCCGTGCCAACACGTACCAAGCATGCTACTCCCCGGGAAGGGAAGCTGATGCAAGATCTCCCTGGGGAGGACTTTGCGTTCAGCCTTGGGCCTTTGTCCTTGTGTCACAAGTTTTTCCACTGAATGAAGCCTGGGGAAGAGGGAAATCTCAGCCTTAGATTTTTTTTCCTGTAGCGAATGTCACGCCAGGCAAGAACAGTCATTTTCACTCAGCTCTAGCTGATCTGGGATTAGGTTTTATATCAGCCCCACTGAGCTACAAAAAGAAAAACATCAATTCCCAAAAGCTTTGCTAGTCAGCCCAAGCTGCCTTCTCTCCCTCCTGCTTGTTCTTTATTAAAACACTCTAGAGAGAAATGAACTTTCTCTCTGGATTTTAATACTGTCCAGCCTGCTTCGAGACGCAGATTGTAGGTTGCCTGGTTTCACAGCAGCTTAGCACCTCTGTTTCCACGCCTGAAATGCTGTTTTCTTTTTAATTTGGGGTAGGGGAGGGTTAACAGTTATTCTTCCAGAGACATTTCCCAAGGGAACATGCTCTTTCTGTCCCCATGAGGTGAAAATGTAATGAGCCAAGGAAAAGATCTAACAAAGTACGAGGGGATAACGCCACAGCTTGACGCAAGGGCAAAGCAGTCCCGGTTTAGACTAACATTTGCTGGTTGCGGGGGCTCCAAAGCAAGCCTGTTAGGTGGTGGCTGTGGCAAAGGTCCTGCCTCCCATCTGCTGGCTCTCCTGGCAGAGAGTATGCCCAGGCAGATGGGGTGGCACTGACTCACAGCACCATCTCAGCAGCCCGTGGGGTTCCTGTGCAATCAGCAGAGACAAACACAGCCTCCCCCGCAGAAAGATGAAGGGAGCACACAGCGATGTACCGCTTCCCTTGGGAGAACCCCTCCTGCGTTGAAGGGCTGTAGCTTGTGCAAAGAGGTCGTTATTTAAATCTCCTTGCATCAGATTCGGTAATTTTTTTGTCTGCGCTTTAATTTTTGCCAGGTTACAACATTACAAGTGAGGTTTGTATACAATACAAACTGCCTTGTAGAAACAGCCACAAAAGGGGAAGAAGCAGCACCCTTATTAAATCAGTTGTCTTTGTCTGATGTAAAATTTGAAGCTAAAAAGCTCTTGAGAAATATTTGATAGGAAGCTCCGCTGCTGGAACCTGAAAGGCAAGCTCAGAGAGTGCTTCTGCAGAGTTTATCAGTTATGAAAGAGCTTTAAGTTCCATGGGAATAAAAGCTGCTGTCTCCATTTAAAATAATTTTTTCATCAGTCCCAGGCAGAACTAGAAAGAGAGGCTCTGTCAATGTCCAAATGAATGATTGCATGGACATTCCCACCCATGCTGGTAACACATGTAGGATGCTCTGATTGAGTCTCCATCTGACCTGGAGGGACTCAGCCCATGGCCCCCCAACCACATGCTGTGTGTAAAGCAGCTCAGCCACTAGTAGAAGTCACAGAGAGACCAAAGCACAGCGCTGCCTGCACATGAGGTACTTTAGTCCATAGACTTTGGATAGTTGGAGGCTGCTGCCCTTAGGAGCCAAAGGAAGATTCAATTCTCAACTTTCTCATTTAACTTTTCAAAGAAACCCACCTCTGCAGCGGTGGCAGAGCACTCAACCTCCAGAAAACCCTGAGGTCATCTTTTTGTTGAACACTCCTGAACCTCCAGGCTCCAGGTTTGCTCAGCCTGCCCCTGCGGTGCCCAGCTCTCTAGTGAGGAATCATTACTTTTCGCGGAATTTGCTGCCAGGTTCTGACCACTACTATATTGATGCAGACCAAGCTAAACACATTGAAAGCCAGCAAGTATACTGTGGAGCCATCCAGCACAATGGTCAGAATCTGGCCCTCAAGACATTTGGTAAATACAAGTACAAAAATTCTTGCCCTTTTTTCTTTTACTAACAACAGTAAAAATAACTGACCAACCTTTTCCTCTGATGGATAAAATCCCATTGCTCTCATTACAGAAGGAATTTCCTCCAAGGGAATATGCGTTGACACCTGTCTGGTCTCCAGTGTATCGATACCATGGCTGCGCAGCTGTGCATAGTAAAAATAGTCTTCCAGTTCCTGCGCAGGATTCAAACAAGATACTGTAAAGTTCAGTTACCAACAGGCGCAGAAGATAAGGCTTCTGTTAAGATTTACTAAGAGGCATATCAATGAGATTGCTGTTAAAAGGCGAGCTGGACAAAAAATAAGGAAATGTCAGGCCCGTATAAATGAATCTTAAACTCCAACCAGATGTTGCCAGACAGCATTCACGGTGAGCATAATTACCCTGAAAAATTCGCCTTCTCTGCCGCCATCCAGTAGGTCGTAGAATGGGATCAAGTCCTCCCCACCCAGGGAAGCAGCAGCATCCAAGGCACTGGCAGAAGCAGAGAAAAGAAGGCGCAGGAAGGGTTCATGTGAGGAGAGATTTCACGTTTCCCTTTCTAGTCATTGTTCACAGACACTTTCAATAAATAATTCCTCAGAATTCAGGAAAGAAAAGCATTGCCTTGAACCGAGTACTATTTTATCATCACCCTGTACTTCTACAGCATATTTCATACCCAGGTTTTACATACAATAGCACAGTGTGGGAATTAATTATTACTGAATGGCCCTCTTGTTTAGTGGAATGAGCACAGGGCTGGGAGCCAGGAGCTTTTCCATGGACTTGAGCTTGGTGTCTGGCATTTAGCTTTTCTGCTTCCTTATAGAGACATTGAGGAAGATGAATTAGCTAGATCAGCATTTTGAACATGCAGAGAGGGCTGGGGCTTGGTGTTTGCAATAAACCGCACAAACCTAAGCTCCCTGTTCCTTGATCTAACACATTCTTCCCCAATAACTCAGTCCAATCCATTACGCTACTTCCTCTGCTGTAGCGGGTGACTGTGTCGCAGGTGCAGTCTACATTAAACTGAAAGCATCTGAGTGCCACCTCTTTGTTTCAATTTCATAGGCAGTTGGAGCCAAAAGAATCCGTTCAGCTTGTGCAGATGAAAAAGGAAACCAAGCCTGGTAGCGCAATCACAGCATAGCGTTGCCACATAATACCCCACGCCTGGCAGCAAGGCTGCAGTTTCACACACACCTCTGTAGTGCTGCTTCCACTGGGGTTTTTTTTGCAAGCTTCATGCTTTTTTCATAATTAAGTTATCTGGGTATTAAACACAGTGGAGATGCACAAGATGCCAGAAGCAGCAATAAAATGATAATTAGCTCATCAAGAGCTTCGCTCCGAAAACAAATTACATAGAAATTCAATGTTGCCTGGACCCTGGCCAACCATTATAAAGAAGGATCATTTATATTCTATTGCCTTCCTTAAAATGTCGCTTATTCTGACCCCCGACTGCTTAAGCCACACAAAGTGGAAAAGAAAATAAATAAGCCTATTGCTTTCCCATCCAGGTTTCCTTTGTTTCTGGCACATGAAGGTGAGCTGGCTCAGCACCCTTGGGCTCTCCTCTGAGCAAGCAGTACCTGCAAGAAATGTTTTACACAGGACCAGCGCGTGTCTTAAACGTGAGGTCTTTGTCCTAGGAAGGTGAGGGGCAACGGTGTTTCACAGGTGCACTCTAAAAGGCAAAAATAGGAGTGAGGGCTAAAAGCCAGCTCCCATGGGATTGATTTGCCAGAAACCAGGAGACGTGCTCTGTGCTAGCAGGGTAACATGCAGGATTAAAAAAAAAATCCAGCCACAAACCAATAGAGACCATGCCACACTATCTAAGTTTTCTAGCTCTGACATAGTCTAAGCTCCCTTTCCAGTCCTCGAAGTGTGAAGGAGAAGTTGTTCCATGCTGGCCTGGCAGTTTTCAGCTCATTCACAGCTGCCTGCTCCCTTTCGATATACACGTCTATCTACCAGGCATCCGCTGCCGTGCTCGCAAGGGGAGAGCCCTCTGCCCAGCACAGACATTGCCACGAGCAGCTTTGGTCCTTGACATGCAAAGAATCCAAAATATATCTCCTATCATTGCCGTGTTACCCGCCTGCCACATGGGAGCACGCGTCTGGCACCGCTGCCCAAGGGAGCTGGCAGAGGGAGACTGCACATTTGCAGAGAAAGGCGGAAGAAACCTGGCAGGGTTTATCGCTGATGCTCCGGGCCAAAGCCTGGAAATCCTCGTTTGCAAAAGCAGCCTTCATTCCTCCAGCCACCCCATTTACTGCAGTCCATTTACTCATGTAAGCAAAGCTTTATAGGATTAAGGTGGCTTGTCCTAAATCCAGTCTTCAAATGCAGGGGGGATTTCCTAGCAAATGCTGGCCTATCCCATTTGGAGAGCAGACACTTTTGCATCAGCAGCCGCCCCGTATGCTCCTCCTGCAGCCAGTGCTGCTCCTCCAATCCCCTGCCTAACCCCGACAATCCCCCATCACACTGGCCAGGCTCTCACAAGGACCAGAAAATCCTCTGCTCAACTTCTTATCCTTTGGGTACCATTTCCCAGACTGGAGTATTTTACAGGCGCTACAGCCACCGCTTGCAAGGTCTGCTGGTTTAATCCCCCCTATTGACTATGTGGCTATATCACACAGACGGGAGAAAAGCACCCCCAAAAGTGTGTCCCTCCTGTTTCAGCTGCCATCCCACATACCTACTTGGGGCCTGATAGGTCACTGCAATCTCGGCTGACCCCACCACCATGCCACCATACCCAGCGTGGCACATGGCCACCGTGCTGAGCTGCCTGTAGGTGCTGAGCGAGGGCTTTTGGAGAGCCTGTGTGAGTGCAGGATGTGAGGTTCCACTACTGATAAACCCACTTACAGGCCAGGTGCCCAGGAGCTGGCAACCCCCAGGGTTGAACAGAGATGCTGCCAGCCTCAACTCATGCTCCCCTCAGTGAGTGGTGGGTCTCCTGCTTGCAGAAGTGCTACGACCTGTCCTTCACACCATGACCATGACTTGGCAGATGCAGTTTGTTGGCCTGGGCACGGTGTTGTGGAAGGAGAGTGATGCTACAGGGCTTTGTCACCTGCTCTAAAGGGACACATGCTCAAGAGAGCCCTGCAAAGAAATGCTCCCTGAGCAGCACCCTGCTGTGTTGCCCCATGGGCGCAGCACTGCCCTACACACCAGGATAAGTGCAGAAATAGCTGGGACACCTGGCTTTAACTCCTCTGGACACAAACAGAGACCTTTTAGGACAAAAGCCCCATTCTCAGAGTAAATGCCGGGGAACATTTGTTTCAGCTGTGTTGGCTAAACAGCTGTGGAAAGACACAACAAGACTCCTTTCTCCTTCCTGCAGTACTCACTTTAGGTTGACCTCCCATTTCATAACAGTGCAGTCATTTCCCCCCGCTGTAAAGATGTAGCGTCCGTCATAGGAGGTAGCAAGGTCAGAGACACCATCCGGGTGGCAAATGAAAGCTGCAGATTTGTGGGGGTTGCCATCAACAGGCAAAATCTGCAAGCCCACCTGTAAGGAAAGAGGGAGCCTGGGTGGGCCGGGGGTCCCATGGGAGGGCTGCATGCCGGGACAGCGCTGCATCCTCCTCCCAGGAGCTCGCTCACCTCTCAGACAGGACCAGTCTACACATGGCTTTGTCTGCAGTGAAATTCCCCCAGGGACCACCACCTCTACAGGTGGGGGGTCTTGTACAGGTGGGGCAGATGGGGCTCCATACCTTGTCCTTTGTCATGTAGGCCAGATAGCATTTCTGGGGATCCGTAGTGTTTGTTGTTGGGAGGATTTGTATCTTCTCCAATGGGGAGCCATAGGTTGGTCCCAAAAGGGTCTTTCTAAAAAGCAAGCAACATTTTCATCCATTTTCCCTCTCTGAATGGCTGCTGTGCACAAGGATGTGTAGATATGGGGATGTGTGGTGGGTGTAAAGGCTTTGTATTACTGGCTGAGGGGACAGGATAGGACTGGGTCCCTGGCTAGAAGGGACCACATTGGGGCTAAGAGAGGAATTTAATGCTCAGGGATCAATCAGGTCTTGAGCTTTGCTTGTGTGAGCTTCTGTCTCTATCTGATGTCCAGTTGCTGCATCTCAAGTCCAACAGTCTGGGCAAACCAAGACCCACCTGCAGCCACAACCTTGCTAGATGACACACTAGTGAACAGCAGAGTGGACACAAGGATGGAGCAACCTGGGGGCCCTAGAGCAATCCCAAAAGCTGCATCACAGATAAGCAAACACATGCTCATGGGTGGGAGCAGGGCAGGCATTAGACCAGAACATAGAGTCAGGATGGGGGCATGAATCTCTCCTCTACCTGCACATTTTGGTTGTCGTGTTGTAGAGCTTCATTTTGTAGCAGTTGTTGGCAGTGAGGATAAAGGACTCGGTGCTGAGCTGTGGGTACCAGGCCAAGCACAGGGGCACGGCAACCTGCTCTATGCGGTCCTTGTGCAACACCACCAAGTGGTCCTTGCTGCTGCTGTTCAGGTCGTATTCAATCTGGAGGGAAGACAAGGAAACACAGCAACTCCCCTGTGGTCTGCCAGCACCCTGAACCTTGCAGATTCACTGGATGTAGCATCTCTTGCAGCAGCCAGGGCCACCAGCCTGCAGCGGCAGAGCCTCAGACCTGAACCCTGGGCAGATCTGCCCTGAGACCAGGCTGAGAAACAACTCCCTGCCATGGGGCTGGTGTGGAGAGGGTTAGGAGATGCAGAACCAAAGACCGAGTCTCCCTCGATGCCCTTGTCCAGCTTCCCTCTTGAACCACCTTTAGACTTTCACGCCAACCTACCAGCTGCCGGTCCTCCCCAAGGCTCAGGAGCCTGGGCTCGTTGCTGTCTAACTGGACCCCAAAGAGGATGCTCCGGATGGGTTTGTAGTGGGAGTGCAGCCCTGCTAGATGTTCCCAGCATCTGCTCCCATTTCGCAGGACTCTCTTGTAAACGGTCACCGAGTATTTCTCATCCTGGAATGACAACGCAAAGGTCAACAAAGCCGTGATCCTCGCACATGTCCCCTGGCTGGCAGCAGGCAGCTTTACGTGTCCCCTCTGGGCTTAGCTCAGCCCTTTCAGTTTTGTGAGTCCCACCAGAAGGATTAGAGTCACAGCCAGGATAAAACACCAGGTCAGACAGGTTTGGGCAGCTGCTCCCAAGGGCAGCACCGCAGCAGTCCTCAGCCTGGCTGGAGCATCCTCCTGGCTGGAGAGCATTCCCTGACATGCTGTTATAGCAGAGTGATAGTAAATCAAGTTCAGTGACTCCCCAGAAATCACAAGGAAGATGCACTGCTGTGCTCTGGCATCCATGCCTGAAGGGGGAATCTTTCCCTTTGTACAAATCATCACCAGTTGCTACAACCTCTGTGCCAAACTGCTTCAACACTGCCTCCACACTTCTGCACCAAGATGTGGGACGAAGGGAGCAACCCTCCTCAGCTGCACCAGCCAGGAGGAAATCCCTGCTCCAGCCCTTTCTACAGATGGATGCAGAGCTAAAGCTTGTCACTAAAGTTAGTGATGGGACACTGCCTGCAGCAGGTCTGTGGAGCGGCTGTGACTGCTGACGTTTTTCCAGAGTGACTCTTTAAGCCAGGAAAAGCATTTCAGAGTCACGAAGCCCCAGGGGAGGGACAGGCAGCTCTGCCGTACCTCGCAGGATGGCTGGAAATTCCCAATCCCACCAAAAGCTACACATGTAAATCACCGAGAGGAAAAAAACCAACAAGCTTACTGCAGTTGCAAGGTACTCCGAATCATGAGAGAAGCTAATATGAGTTACAGGACCATGCGAGAACTTGAACTCATTGCAGCTGGAGTGAAGGGAAATGGCATCGAGGATGTAAACACTTCCATCAGTAAAACCAGCGGCCAGGAAATAACCTGAAAAGCATGCCAGAAAACTCTCATGACACAATTGCTCCTCCTGGGAAGCCCAGTACTTGGCACACGGGGAGGTCATGAGGCCAGGATACCTTGAGGATCATAGGACAAGCACTGGATGCCGGCCTCAGTGAATATCCTGCTAACGAGGTACTTGGTCTGCTGGTAGTCCCACACCTTCAGCAGCCCACAGTGACTCCCCACAGCAACGAGTGCCTGCCGGGGGTGACAGGCGACAGCATTCACAGCTTGCTTCACCTCTTCCATGACTTTTTCAACGTTTGCCCTGTCTGTTGCAACATGGAGCACGGTTGCATCAGAGGTTGAAAGGATAAAGTTCCTGTTTAGTGTGAGAGAAACAGAATTTGATGAATCAGACTAGCTGGCTCGCATCCCTCCAAGCTATATTACACATCAGTCTCTTTTTGGCAACTTAGTTGGACAATCACTTATATTTTGCGATATGCAATATGCAGACACTTCTTGACCTGGAAGGCAGGTGGCACTTTGCATTCATGACCTGGTAAATCTCCACGGGGAAGACATTGGAGCCAGTTCCATTTTCTACTTGGGTAGGCAAGCCAGAAGATGAATGACATCTGTGTAACTTTTGCCGTTTGCAAGTCACTGGTGTGTGAGACGGACAAATGAGCAATTGAAGATACTCTGAATAGTCTTTTCACATGTCTCCATGCCACCACTGTCAGCGGCTCCATGTCGACCGCGCTGCCACGGACAAGGTCAGAGGACAGTTTCAGTCCCACACTGCAGACAGAGCGGCTGCATCTGTTCCCTCAGCCACGCTGACCGTAACGCAGCAAGCGGGTCCTGCTGCATAATTGGTGGTGTGTAAAGCAGACATCTGAATAATTATGCACGTTACAGAACAAATATGTATAGTCATCAGTCTGCCTGAGGACTGGGAGGCTGGGCCCAGTTAAAAGGTCAAGAGACCACCACAGAGAGATCTAGGAGCTGCACAGACAGACGTATGTGGCGGCACAAGTGGGGAAACGGCAGCCTCTTTGCTGGCCCGTGACAGCCATTGGGTTATGAACATCTGGCCCGGGCACTGAAGGATGCTGTGCCTCTTGCATGCCTTAGCTGGGCTCTACAACCATACCTGATGCCACCAGCCTGGTGGGGTGAGTGGGCTCAAGGCTTCCCTTTTGGTTTTTGTGCTGCCCAGAGCAGCTGCAAGCGGCAGGAGCTGCAACAGCAACCCAGAAAGAGGGACGAGACAACAGAGACCGAGAGGGAAAACCAAACCCTTCCCCAGGGCACTGCTCCAGGCTGGAGAGGAATCTGTCCCACATGGCTCTTTGGAAAACATGTGCGGCTAAGGACAGACGTTGCCAGGAGAGCCTTAACAGGAGTGACAGACATATGGTTTGCAGGCTGGATTGAGCCACAGAACAGCTTCATCTGGCCTGCAGACTCCCTGTAAATCCTCAGGCACAGCTACGTCACACAGAGGGGCAGAGAGGGGCCGGTGACCAGGCTGGGGCCGTTCCAGGCTCCTGAGTCAATGTGGCACAAGCCAGCACCGGTGCTATCGCCGCTGGGGCAGTCTCTGCACTGCCACTGCCCCGATTAGCTTGCCCAGCCACAATAAAATCTAACTGGAAATAGCCATCCACGGGAGGAGTTTAAGGGGGGGATTAAGGGGCCCAGCGGGAGCTGGAGGCTCAGCATTAGCACTGCCTGGTGTGCCGGGTACGTGACAGAGGAGCTGTGCGCCCCAGGACCAGCTGATCATCTCCGTGCCTGCGTTAACACTTCTCTCGCCTGCACCAAGGCATCACATCGAGTTCCGAATTTAGGATGTGCTGGAGCCCACCCGCATTTTGGCAGCCACTGGGAGATGCTTGGGGGCTGGAGGCAGAGAGGAGCTGCCCAGGAGATACCCCCCCAACTTGTCTCTAGTGGGCAGCTGGCACAAACACCCAAAATGAAAATCTGCAGAGAAGGGGAATGAAGGAGCACATTCCCTCCCTGTCCTGCCTCCCTGTCCTTGTCCTGCCCAGAAGCTTGGGTACAGGGTTGAAACCTGCTCCAGCCAAAGAAGCATCCCATGGGGCAACTTTCAGCTGACCATCTCCCCCGCTTTCAAGATGCAGGGCAAATGCAGGAGAAAGCCTGGGTTTGTAAAGGGGCACTCACCTGGCAATGAAGGGCTGGCTGCTGGCGGTGCCGGAGGTGGAGCAGGCTGGGGAGGCATCGGGAGGCTCAGAAGGAGTTTTGGAGAAGGAGATGGACCGAATGGGACCCACTTTGCTGTGGCTGTAGCAGGTGAGGAACTGCAGCTGTCCATTGTAGAATTTAACCTGACCTTTTACATCCCCTGTCACTATGCAGCTGTAAGGAAGGGAAAGCAACACACTGATTGAGAACTTCCAAATATCTCTTGGATCGCATCCTTGGGCAGAAGCAAAACTCTCCCCATTTTCTTTGCACAAGCGCATGAGAAGAGCCCCATACAGATGTGCAGAGGGAAAGCCCAGGGCTGTGCAGAAAACACCAGGCTCTGCTGTGACCCTGGTGTCCCCTGCCCTGTCCCCAGGGCTGTCAAAGCGTTTGGTGGCTGTCTGCTCCCTCTGTCGGTAACGGCCGGGAGGCTGAGCAAGTCATCCACGATCCTCTGTGACCGTGGCCAACCCCGCGCCTGAGCTACCCCAGCAGAGCTGGAATCACGTTGGCAGGAGTTTTCAACCTCTTTTTTTTTTCTTTTTTTTTTCCCCCACAGCCAAATTCATTGCTGAAAAAAAACAGAGCTGTGTCTCATAAATCAGCGGCGCTTTCCTGCATGAATTTGCCTGGTCCTTGCACGCTGCCAAGTGACTTAAAAATGCAACACTTGGCTGTAGTTCATCAACGTTAGCTCTGTGGCTGCAATATCTAAGGACTGTACCTACGGCTACTGCAAACTGCTGTCCTGTTACCTCTCAAACACCACGAGCACGGTAAGGCTGTCCTTCTGCACAGGCACCAGTTTGGTGGCCTTCATGCCGTGCAGCTTGACCCGCAGTTCCTTGGATGGGGTGGAGGGACTGACCATGTCCCACACCACCAGCTTCCCAGCCGAGGTGCCCGTCAGAGCTTGTGAGTTGTTAAAATGAAAAATCGACTGGCTGAAGTGTCCCACCACAGTGTTGAAGGTCTGCAGAGAGAGCGGCAAGGTCATGCGTTCATCCAGGGTGCTGGGTCCTCCCTCCGCAAGCAGAGATGCTCCTGCTTGGCCCCTCCACGTAACATTCCCTCCCTGTCCCGTGGCAGGACCACCAAAGGAGAAGATGCAGTGGGACATCTCTGGGAGATAGCGCCCCTCCTGACCTCAGCTCAGGCAATCCTGGCTTGTCCCCTTAGGAACCCAAGGGGGAGAGGATAGGGATGTGGCCACTGTTTTTGTTTAAGGAGATGGGAAAAGACAGTGCTGCTGCCAGGAGGAAAGCCAAGAGGGTGACATGCTGTGGTGTCCCCTGCCCTGTGCTTACCTCGTTGCTCAGGAGCGGTGCGCTGTACTGCAAACCAGCATCACCCTGGGGAAAGCAGAGAAAATGTCCGGGATAAGCATTTTGTAACTGTGCCAGCATGTCCCTTCCCCGTTTTCTGGGCACTGGCCCCATGCCGTGGTGACCAAAGCAGGGTTCCTGGGGCAAAAAGGCTCCAAGACCTTCCAGACAACACAAAACACCCTCCCTCCACCCACTCTTCTCCCAAAATCTGCTGACCAGCACACTGCCTCACTAGTGTGCAGCCCTCTGTGCTGCCTCCCAACCCTCTGGGATTGTGTCTGGCACCATAAATACAACTTTCCATGTCCCTACTTACCCACAGGTAAAATATCACCTGGGTTTTGCTGTTGCTGACAAACTCATAGGAATTTTGGGGGTTAAAAATGACATAATCCTGAAATTAAAAGGTGAGAATCTCATTAACGCCAAGCCGAGCAATGCTTTCTGCTTGTTCTTTCATGCAAAACATCTGCTTTTACCCAAAACCCACTTTACCACCTGCACTGAACTGAAAAGAGAGGGCAAATTCCCTGTGAAACACTAGAGCTGTGCTCTCTACTCTGCAATAGGGGACAAGCCAGCAGGGCTGTGGGGTTTTCCTGCCATGAGCCCTGGCCAGTGCCAGGGCTGCAGTGGAGGACATCCCACCAGGGTGCCCTCCACGGCCCATGGCTGTTGGGCAGCAGAGGAGCAGTGATGATAGCCCCAAGATGCTCCACAGGGACAGGGTGTGATCCTGTCTCCCATCCCCAGCCAGCATCTACCAGCAGCCCTGTACTGGATGGGGCAGGGGTACAGGAGGAAGTAGGTGAGGATGAGGCTGCTGAGTCCCACCCCTCTGTACCCCTCGGCCACCATCACTCACCTGATGTCCGAACTCGGGCCTCAGCTCTGTGCTGCACATGGCTTTCTCTGTGGGCAAGGTCCACTTCCAAACACAAACTCTCTGGCAGAGAAGGAAAAACAAAGGGACATTGGTGGCTTGGGGGAGCCAGGTGAACCCCATTCCCTCCAGCTGCAGGGGATGGGGGGGGATATAAAAGACTGGAGCAGGATAAACCCAGCATAGCCTGGCAGCAGAGAGCTTAATTTTAGGAAAAAAAATGCTAGAAACTACTTCAATGAAAGTGCATTGGGGTCAGAAGCTTTTATTGCAACTTAAGATGCATTTCCTTAAGTCCACAGCATTCCCTTGAATGAAATCCAGGTCTGTCTTCCAATGGTTCAGCAGAACCAAGCCATCACTCTGCAAACCTGCTCCACCTCTCTTCTGCTCTCCCCATCCGAATTCCCTCCTTCCCCTTCACTGCACTAGGAACAACTTCCAGGGACCTATCCCGCAAGGCTACCAAAGAGGAGATATTTTCTTTACCTGCACTGTACCAGCACTAATAGTCACCAAATACTTCGCATCCTGGGAAATGGCAATAGCACTGACCCCATCCTCTGGATGACTATCAAAGATGGTGCGCACCGGTATCCTACGGAGAAAAGTCCTCGTGGGCTCAGGGAACACAGGGGGTTCCTGGCAATTGCTTGGCAAAATCTGTGGCACAGCGCAGCCCAGGCGGTGTGGCTGGCGGGACGGGGGGTCTTCAAACACCGGTGCTGTCACTGGAGCAGCCAGCACCATGGCTGATGGTCAACATCCTCTCCACCCCTTCCTCCCAAGCAAATGGCTCTGGGAAACAACTCACCAGTGGTCTTTTAAGAAAACAATACTACAGCTTGGAGACATGGTGCACTTAGTCTGGGGGAGCTTGGCCCCATCTCAGTGTTCCTTGGATGTGGGTGATATGAGGACGATGAAGCCCTCAGTTTGGTTTTTGGCTCCTTTGCTGCTTTATCCCATCCCCATGTTTCTCCCATTTCACTCTCAGCTGAGGCTGAAGTCAGTCCTAAGAGATTTACTGGACATAAGAAGTTTCCAAAGGAGGAGGTTCCCAGGAGCTTACCCAGAGTACGAGTCCCACACGATGATCAGAGCATCTGGCCCTCTGTCAGCGGTTGCAACCCAGCGCCTGTCTTCACTCACACACAGGCAAGAAATGACATTTGTGTGGCCCTGAGGAAAGAGAAGCAGGAAAGTGCCTCGGAGGCTCCAGACCTGGTGGCTCTTTAAAGCATTCATCGGACCGCTTTGCTCATGAGCTCCCCTTGTCTTCCCTCCCATGGGTTCTCCACTCTCATCCTTCCAGCCCAACTTTTGCATCCCATTTTTCACAGGCTCTTCTGAGCCTGTCACCCTGTCCCTGTGCCTTGCTCTGGCTGTGGCTCCCCAGGCTGAGGAGCAGTGGAGAGGAGGGGGCTACGACCCATGTGCCACTCGCCACCACCGCTGCAATCCAACACAAAGTGCCTTCCACCAACACGTGCTGGGAATGGCAACAGGCGTGTGAGCAAAATGATGCACTCTTTTGCATGGGCTGCTCCTCAATTCAGTTATAGGTGACTCCTAAGCACCCTCACACCACAAAAGTATGGAACACCCACACGGCAAAGCTGCCACGGCAGCTGCAGCAAAGACCACGGACCGCTCCAGCTGCGAGCACACAGAGGGCACTGGGAAGAGATGGAGGTAGAGAATTCAGGAGGAGGAAGGAAAAGATGCATGGGCTGTGTGCCAGACCTGCAGGTGGTACTGCCTGTTCCCCAGGGTGTCATGGATGACCACTGTGTGGGAGGAGATGTAAAGGAGCACCCGGTCCTCCCCGTCCATCAGGCAGTGCACGCCCAGGCTGCTGTTGTAGCCAAACACCCAGGACAGGCTCTGCAGGGAAGAGACACTCCTGGCTCTTAGCGGTTGCAAAAAAAAAGCCACAAAAGGTCTCAGGGGTGATGAAAGAGAGCTGGGAAGGAGTGCCAGGTGCTGTGCGGACCATCATGGTGGCACTGTGCCCGTTGGTACTCACGAGGGGGTGAAGTCTGGTCTGTTTGTCGTCCTGGAAGAGCATCCCTGGTGTGGCCGCCCACACCAAGCTGGCAGAGCCATCACGCTGGTCGACCTCCCTGCTCCTTTGCTGTGTTTCCTGCTCCTTGCAGCCTAAGCAAGGGTTGGAAATTCCCCCCTTGGGCTCAGGCAGTGCTGGGGTAGCCCAGGGGGTCTGGCACCCTCCAGGCTCAATGTCCCAGCAGCATCTCCCCCCAGGGTAGTCCTTGAAGCAGCTGTGTCCTGCCTCCCAGCCCAGGTGCTGGGCAAGGTACCTGAGATCCCTATCCCTGAAGGAGACCACAGGACACCCAACAGTGCATCTGCTCCAGCATCCTCCGGTTCTCCTTCCTTCTCCTTGGCAGCAGCAAGGGGGTCCTTGGAAAGAGAGAGATGTTTCAGTGGGTGCCAGCCCCAGGAGCACTGGGCTGGTCTGGCTGGGGGCTGCCCTGCAGCTGCTGGGAATGGAACCCAGCACACCTCAGATCCAACCTACACCACTCTCAGGGCAGGCCCCAATATCAGGATACACCTCTGCTCCTGTCCAAACTGCCTACGGATTTGTACTCAGGAAAAAAAAAAACATGGAAAATTTCCCACCAGTTGCTGTTTCTCTTTCTGCACATCTTAATCTTGTTCTCTTTGCACCTCCACAGCAGCCTGTGTCTCACACCAGAACCTCTTTCAGTCAGGTCTTATTGCCTGGACTAAGATGCCCAAGTTTCTCCTCTAGAACTAACCTGTAGATCTTGTGAAGGCAAAAAGCCTGGCCTTTTTGCTGTCCATCCCCCAATTATTCCCCATGCAATGGTTACTGGTTGCTGCAACAGTCACAGGCTGGAGAGGGAGTGGTGGGAAATTGAAGTTAAAAACAGCAGAATCAGGTCCTGGAACTGGGGCTGAGGTGGCTGCAAAGGACTCTCCAGCAATCCCAGCTCTGCTGCCAGTGTCTCCCGCTGTGCTGCCCATCAAGCAGGTAGGAAGCAAGGGTAAAAAAAAAAAAAAATCCCACCATTGCCTTCCTTGGCCCCTCGTCAGGATGTTAATAGGCGTATTAACTAGCCCTGGGCTGTCAGAGCTCACAGCAGCTCCTGGACAGGCTTTCCCCCATCTGAGCACCAGCCAGTTAAGCTTGTTCTTGGGATCCACATCAGTTTTTGCCTCTCCCCATGGGGCTACTTGATTTTCTATGGCAATCTCTCATGCAAGGTATAAACCTCACTTGGACACGGTTTCTGTTTCCGAGGGAGGTGAGATAACGTTTCGCTCAGCGCAGGGAGGTGGCCAGGTTCTCTCCTGCTCATGTAACTCTCAGGCAGCTCAAGTGCTCAGCAAATATTGATGGCTGGACTGAGACTGCACAGAGATGCTGCATCCGCTGAGCCCCACTGGTGGGGTCCCTGCTCTGCCTCCCTGGGGACGTCTCGTGAGAAATCATGTCTGGGAGACACCACCCCCTAGTCCTGGAGCCCGGGGCTCTGCTTCCTTCAGGACCTGCTCACAGACCCTGTTGGGCAGAGCTTGCGGTGGTGCTGCCCTCACCTGCTTAGGCAGCATGGCCACCTCCTGAGCTGTCTGTCCATCCTGGGACGTCTCCATGGGCTCACTGCTTACTCCTGTTCTTCCCCGAGTTGTCTCCTCTGGTGTAACTTCACTTGACCTGGCATCCTCACCTTCACCCTCCTTCCAGGGAGCTGGGGCGCGGAGATGCTCTGAAATACTTCACTCACCACCCAGGGTTTGGCTGCACAGCAACCTGGAATTCAGCACAGCAGGAGGAAAGGGCACACGCGAAGCTGGGAAACACATCTCAGAGCCCTTCTTCAGCTCCAGTAATGCTCCTGCCGAGCACAAGCCAGCCCAGCACAGCCCCTGTTACTCCAGCTGCGATCAGGCTCCCTCCCTTGTCTGCCTGCACACCATACCGGGTAAGGACATTTCCCCTCGGATGGGGTTTTGTCACTGTCCCCGTAAACAGCAGAGCTACCCCTGGGCAGCAGCTGGTTCATCTCTGGCTCCACAGGTCTGGATTTGAGCCACCACCAAAACCTTGTGCACAGAAAGCTTTCACAGGAGTGGGAAGGGGGCCCAGGGAAAAACCCTCCCTCCGGCCTCGGCACACAGGATGGATGCTCGGGGACAGTCGCAGCCCCACAGCTCTCACCGGGGCCACCGCAGAGCTGTTCCCAAGCCCCCTCCAGGCCTTGGTGGCTCCCCAACCGTCCCTGTCCTCCCACTGCCCCGAGGGACCCCACAGCTCACCGTCACACCAGTCCCCGCTTCTGTTTGCCTCTGACCGCTGTTCCCAGGCAACGGCTGCACCGGCCGCCGCCAGCGACAGCCCGGAAAGCAGCAGGGGAGACGGGGGGCTGTACAGGGAGAGAAGGGGGGACCCTCCCCCTCCCCGCCAGCTGCCATGGAGGGGCAGTGCTGTCCCCCTGGCCAAGGCAGGAACCTGGTTGAGAGAGGGATGTTCAGCCCTTCACCCTGCCCAGGCCGAAACCCTGCTCGTGGCTGTGATGAAGCCCCCCCCTGGCACGGCCAGACCCCTTGGAGACCAAACCCTCACCCTCCCTGGGGAACAGGATGACAGATCTTTACCCGGTGCCCCCCCCAGGGGGTTGTAGGCATCTTCTGCTCCCTTGTCACCCCTGAGCAGGACAAGCAGAGTCAAAGCAAGAAAAATCAGCCTCCAGCCACCACCAGGTCCCCCCTGCCATCTCCAGCTCTGTGCCAGTGTGGCACTTGCACAGGGGATGCCATTCCTAGGATTCACTCTGAGCTATAGCCATCACCACCGCAGATAACCAGCTCTAAGCACTCCCAACTCTTGACTTCAGCCTTGCTGTTAAGCTCAAATAATAACAATTTCCAAATCTAATTTGTTTTTCCTTCTGCCCAGCAAGAGCCCCATACCCTGCTGGGAGATGAAAGGAGTTTTGTTATCAGCTCAAATTATCTCCTCGACCTGAAGAGGCTGCTGCGCAGAGGCAGGACGTCCAAAGCACTCTCAGCTCCTCCTCTGTGGCTCAACCCACTGCCTCAAATCGGGGCAGTTTCATGGTTTCAGGGGCAGGGATTTGCACCCATCTCTGCTAGGTGCAAGAAGGTGGCCTCGTTCAGTGCATCGGCTCCTGCACATGCAGCTTGTTCAGACATGGTGCTTCTCTTCCCAGGTGACATCATCCAGGCCATGTTCCTTGATCTTATGGGGTACAGGGAGTCATCTCTGCCCTCCAGCACCAAAATCCTGTTTATTTTGACTGAGAGCAGCTCCTTTTCCGCTCTGGTCCTGTGGCAGAGGTTTGAGCGTGGTCTAAGGAAGAAGCTCAAAGCTTACCTACCCACAGCAGGTTTTGCAACATAATCTGTTTATTACACTTGTCGGGATCTTTGAACCTGTTCTAGTCAGGACACACAACTGGAGGGGCTGGAGATGCAGCACTTGGGATGTAGAAGTGTGTCCCCTAACCCTATAAGAGCCTTGCAGAGCCGAGAGCCCTCTGAAGCCTTCAACACCCTCCATGGAGAAAGGAAAATGAGCTCCCTGAGAGCAGGGATTAACCCGGCTGGCGGGGCTGGACCGACCCCCTAACCTCATTTCAGGAACGGTACAGAAAGCTGGGATTTTCTAGATCGTTTCATCCCAGGAGGCACAAATGCGAAGGCCTAGAAGGATGCATCCCGTGAGCTTTTCTTCTCCTGGATTGGTATCAAGGCCCAGATTCACCGGCAGCTCAGGTCAAAGCTAGCCACAGCTGGGATAACCAGGCATTTCCCAACTACACAAGGCCAAGGCCAGCCCCTTGACGGTCTGACACTTCAGCTGCCCCTTGATGCCCAGTTTATCCACATACTTACACTTACATTCCGTTTTATAGGGACGGAAGATGGGGCAGCTTGCAGCCAGCCACATTTAGAAATTGCAGCAGCACCTACAGATACAAAAACCCCTTTCGAGGAAAACAAAGCTCCCAAACCTGACACAACATGCACTTAAGAATTCTTGTTTTATGCAAGTCATTTGGCACTGTGGTCCCACCAGAGACTCAGCCTCCTACAGACTGACCCCACGGGGGTACTTACCTTGTGACTACAGATGGGGACATCCCACTGCTTCCCAGTGGGATTTGACAGTGGATTTGGGAGCTGCAGTGGCCTTTGTGGGCCATAGCGCCCAGGGAAGGTCAGCAGTGCAGGCTTAGCCTCAGAACTGCTCTGGTGAAGTGAGGCAGGATGCAGATGAGACAGAGGGTCCTAAAACACCTCCCATTCTCAGTTATTCTTCAAGAAAAGAGATGGGAGGGAAATGGTGCCATATTTCAGCCCTTTTAAAATTCCTTGAAAGGACAAAACGCAAACAGCTAAGACAGACCAGGGTAGGACTGTGTTTGATGTGGATTATCTAGACACAATCTCATCCAAGGAACACTGCCCTGGGCTGCTACAGCAGTGCTTCCTCCGCAGCACCGCGAAGCCTGCAGGAATCACCGAGCAAGGAGCTCTGCTTTGAAGCTTCACCCGTTCAGTGAGAAGCTGCTGAAACACAGACACTTGAAATATCAGACAGGTAAACCTACTCAATTTAACACACAGCCCTGGGTTAGTCATTTGAAACTCTGGGGTTTAGTCCACTTTTTCAGCCTATTTCAGGTGTGGTTAATAACCATTATAACAAAATTGCTCATTATGTGTGATGTGTTACTTATGCCACACATGCTGATGAAGCACCAATGAAAGACTCACACCTTCCCTGGGCTTCAGATCTGGAAGGCCAAGGGGTCACAGTTTTGTGTCTGTGTGGATCTGCATTTAACCCACCTGACTTGGCCCACAATTATTGTCCAAAATGATGACTTCTACCAGAATGGAGAGAGGTATTACTCTGTTTTATTGTTTTGGAAGAGTATTTTGAAGTTCAACTGGAAACAAACTTACAACAAACCAGTCATCCCAGAAATCCCCTTGAAGAGTTTATATACCCCAAAATCAACTACCACAAATAAAAAAAAACCAAAAGAAAATAAAAAAGTCATCAAGTTAAGAGTATTTTTTTATCATGACCACATAAAATACTAGAAGTAAAGCAAAGTAGAATTATAACCCCTATTCCTTATATCATTAACTTAAAATAATTAAGTGTTCCAAAAATTCTTTCATCACGTTCAGTGACTTCAAAAGTTGTGGCAACACAGGGAAGATAAAATATCAAATTGCATATTTCTTGACTGTGATCTACTATTATAGATACCCAGAAGTGCTCCAGGACTTTTTAGCATATATTACAAGATGTTTAGTGTGGAATTTTAAAGGGGGGTGGGGAGGAATGCTCTGTTATCACCAAATAAGAGCATTTAATGCTCTTTGGTCTGTGTCAAGTGAAGTTTGGGTCTCCCTGTATCCTCATTCCAAACTAACACAAGGTGTAAGAGATGAAAAGCCATATCTTGCAACTCTGCAACCTACTGGTGATGAACCAGCACAATTCTGAACTGCAGTCAGACCTCACTCCAGCAGAACCTCTTCAGACTCAGAGTCTGGCACGTAGAGGTCACAACCTCTGAAACATCTGCTTCAGCAAAAACACATGGGGAAGTTTTCAAATCAGAGTCCAGAAAGCAGGCACAAGCTTCAGCTTTATTGTTTTCCAAGCAATGGTCATCTTTGCAAGGGAATGATATTGCAGCTGAAAAAGAAGAGGGTAGAGGGAAACATTATCGTCTCAGTTCTCAAACAAGCACAGAAGATCTGACATGACATGAATCAGACCCATCACAACCCTCCTCCATTGGTTTCCTCTACCAGACAAACTAGCCACTGCGATCTTCCTCCCTGTCCTCAACATTTGATACAGCTCACCCCCCAACATCGCTGTGCAGAACTGTCAGCCTCCAGCTCTCAGCCGGTACCCGCCAGTGAAGTCCCCCAGAGCAGGCAGCAGCACATACTGAGAGCAAAGCAGAAGAGCTGGCCTGGCTGCAGGAAACCTGCTCTGAGCTGGGTGAAAGCCTCACCCCTTCCGGAAAGTGAAACAGCAGCTTACCCCAGGAGGCCCTTCCCGGCCCAGCGCTTTGGAGTCAGCCCCACGTGCACTTTTTTGCCACCGCGGAGCACAGTCACGCTCAGAGGTCTCTGAAAGGGAAATAAAAAAAAAAAAAAGAATAAGAGATGGCAACTTTTCATCACCAAGTCAACCCTCTTCTTCATTCTTTTGCTGAAACACCAGAAGAACATTCAGTCCAGAGAAGCTCTTCTTCAGCAGCTCCCATTCCCACCCCCACGGCTAGATCTGAAAGGAGGGAGTATTTGGTATGGAGACATCTCCAGGAGGTCCCTCACTTCCACTATAAAGCACTTGATGGCTGTGGCAGCTTCTTTGGCCTGTCCATGAGAGTGGCACAGCAATGCAGCCTGCAGCTGCAGGGAGTCCACAGGGGAGAACAGATAATATGATGCTCACAGCAAAGAGCAGACACCTCTTAGCTCTCTTCTATCCAGCAGGAATTAGCCCAATGCTGTGAGACAACAGGGCTACAACAGCACAGACTGGATCTGAGACTGTTTCTGACAGGGAAATGATCCCAGAGGTCAAAGTTCCACAGCAAAAGCCATGGCTAACAGATGGACAAGAAAACACAGTTACAGCAGAAGTCAGCTCACCCCTTCGCTGTGCTGCACCACTGTGGCGATGTTCTGCAGGTTCTGGAAGTTGTTTACGTTGACAGAACCAAACTCCACAATCTCATCATCAACCTGAAGTCCCTGGGCAGAGACAGAAGAGAGATGAGCATCTGCCTTCTCCAAAGACAGGTAACACCACAGGAGCATCACCCTTCACACAGCCACATGCAGAGAGGTGCGTTATGACACCGTTCCCACCATTCAACAACTGAACTATTTTACACCCTCTCCATGTCCTTAGAGAGAAGAAAGTACTCATTCCTCTGTCCTACTTCATGGGAAGAGAAACACTGAGGCTAGAATGGCCAGTGAGGCCTTGCAGGAGCTGAGAAGGGAGTACTCATCTCATTCCTGCACAGCGACAGTGCATCCCAGTGTGACAAAAATAAAAAAAAAAAAAAAAAAAAGGGAGGGGAACCCTAATCAACTGCCAACTTATTCCCACTTATTAACAAGTGACAGAGAAACCCATCGGCTACGTTTTCTCTCTGGGTCCAGAAGAAGCCTTCCCCACGGGCTGTCAGACTCCACCAACTTACCGAGATACTTGCAGGAGATCCTGGAGTCACCGCGTTCACTTTGGCAAACGCCTGTGGCAGACTCTGGGCCTGGCTCATCGCCTCAGCCAACGCCTCCGCCTCATCCCTGGCCTGCTTCTCCTTCTCCCGGGCGTGCAGCTGGTGAAGAGCTTCCTCCACCTGCTTCATCAGGGCCTTGTGATCGTTCTGCAAACCTGTGGGTGACACCATCAGCACAGAGGGAGCAGGAGCGAGTTATACCTAGGGGTTCTTTCTCAGCACACACCCTCCTCTGAAGCTGCGCAGAAAATGGTGTTCTGGGTGTCTCAGATCCCAACATTATTGTGACCAACAATAACCTCTGCTGGTGTATCTGCTGGGTGCTGGCACCAGCCCTGCTCACACAGCCCAGCAGATGTTTATCAGTAGAAGTCAGATGCAGAGAAAACCACCCTACAAATTTTGGTAAACACGCAAGAAAGCAGAGCATGGAGGCCTACGATCACCTAGAAATCATCGAGTCTTTTTTTCCATCCACTCACGTATGTAGAGCAAAAGCCGTTCCCAAAAAACGGGGCACGGGATAAGCCTGGGAAGAAATAAATGCCAAGCTATTTTTTACCCAAAGTTTATTCTACAAATACCACAAAAATGCTTCGCTGTATTTTGTGAATCCCAAAGGGCTCCACGGCAGAAGCAGAATTTCTGTGCCGCTGTGACAACACGTGGAGAAAAGCATTTTACCGACTGAGCCGACCCCCATCGCTGCGAGCCCCGAGCCAAACCCCTGAGGAACAAACTCAGAGCAACCCTCCGGTTCATTTTTTTTTGTTTTTTTTTTTTTTTGTTTTTGAAGAACCGCAATGCACAGGCAGAACAACACGGTGCTCGAGCCACTTAAACGGTTGTACCGGTATTAACAGGGGTATTTATGGCAGCAGAAGCCTGCCGGGCCCCCCCCCCGCCCCCAGCACCAGTTTTTGCTGATTCATTCCTGCTGGAGGGGACGCTCCCGGCCCCGCGGGTCCCCGGGCCGGCCCCCCGGCCCCCCCCGCCCGCCGCCGGTCCCTACTCACAGATGATGTTGTGCCGGGCGGTACGCACTTGGTAGAGGTCGATGTCGTCGCGGGGGAAGCCCTCCGCGTCCACCAGCGGCTCCTCCATCCCGACGCCCTTTTGCTGTGAGGGAAGAAGCACCCGTGAGGCTGCGGCCCGGCCCGGCCCGGCCCCGAGCCCCACCACCCGCCCGCCCTCCCCGCCGCACTGACACCCTCCAGCAGCTCGTAGCAGGCCTTGATCTGCGCCTCCACCTCGTCCTTCCGCTTCACCAGCTGCTGCACGTCGCTGATGGTGATGGGGCGGCTGCCGCCGGGCTGCGCCATGGCCGCCACCGGCCGCGACGCCACGCGACGGGCGCGGACAAAGCGCGTCACGGGAGGAGGGGCGGGGCCGCCGTCGGACGCTCCGCCCACCTGGGGGCGTGGCCAGCGCTGCGGGGAGGGCGGGGTCTGAGCAGGGGGCGGGGCCAGCGGGGAGAGCGCCGCCGTGGGGTGACGGAGCGGTGACACGGGGTGACACGGGTGTGACGGTGCCGGGGGGGGGGGGGGGGGGCACGGCGGTGTCGGTGCGATGAGGTGACAGAGCGGTGGCGGTGACACGGGGTGACGCAGCGGTGGCAGGGACACGTGGTGGCACAGCGGTGTCGCTGCCGTAGGGTTCTACAGCCGCGGTGGCCCCACGGGGTGACCCTGTCCCTGCTGCTGGCCCTTCTCTGGTCCGTGCCCCAGCGTGCTTGCAGGGGTGGTGGATGGCTTGTGCCCCCCGGGGTGTGTGGCAGCAGGGGACACAGCTGTCACAGCTGACACCCACCCAAACCCCCTGTGCTCGCCCTCCCCAGTCTCACCAGCAGCTCCAGTTTACCACCGCTGCTGGTCACAGGGTGCGTGTGCTGGTGTGTCCCCTGGCAGGGCTCCCTCCTGCTCCTCCTCCCGCTGCTTCCACAATTTGAGGACCCCTGCAGCGCTGGGCTCACCAGGGACAAAGGTGACACCGCATGGCCCCGGGCCTGGACGCTGTAAGCATGGCTGCAGCCTGCACACAGCCAAATTGGCCCCGCTCGTCGTTGGCTGGGAAGGCAGATGGGCACGGGAGGGGATATGTCCCCATGAAGGGGTGAATGTCCCCGGGGGCAGGTGGGCGGGCTGGGAGAGTATGTGCTGTCGTGGTTGCATCACCCCACCATGGACCTGGGAGGTTTCACGATGGAGTTGGCAGGTTCCTGCACCGCTGAGCCTTGCACGCTCACACGCTCGCCACCCACCACATTTAGCCCTGCTGTGCTGGGGGCAGGAACACCAACGACCCCAGGAGACAACCCCGGAAAAGCCACCCATGGGAAGATGCTGGCACCCCTTTCCACACTGGGGTGCTGCTGCCTATCCACCAGTCCCTTGGGACACCTGGCCACACAGCTGAAGTCACAGCTCACCCCTTCCATAAAACATCCCACATTCAGCTCCCTGCACAAGCCCAAACGCAGGGGTGAGCCCTCTGCCCTGGAACAGGCAATTCCCAGCCTGAACCACACAGTTCTGGGTCACAAACGCTTCAGGTTGGGGGTGGGAGAAGGTGGGGCTGAGGAGGAGCTTCCCCAGTCCCACCACTATATTAAATGCCCTTGTGGACTTGCTCTCTCTTTGCCACTGTCACACTGCCAGGACACAAAAATGGTGAGGGGCAGAGATGGGAATTAATTTTAACGGCCAGGGCTCAACGGCACGGGACATCTCGGGAGCTTTACCGGGTTTAATCTCTGCTTGAATTCGGACTTTTTAGTGACTGTGCTGGAAGTGATGTAGAAGAGCTGTTCCTCATACACTGACCTTTGGACTCGAGGTCTCTGGGGGCTGAGGTACCTTCCTGAGCTGCTAACATCTCTCTTTTCTGGTTCTCTCTTTTAGACGTCTTACACAGACAAGGGAGAGAAGGTAAGAGCCGCTTCGTGTCCTCGGTCCTGCCCCGCTGCCTGGTGTGAAACTCTGTTAATGCAAAGAATATTCGTTCCTTACTCCTTGATTACCGGGTAAAATCAGAAGTAAGACTGCTCTCTGGCTGGGCCACACAGGAGTGGTTTCTCATTGCAAATAACATTAACAATGGAAATCTTTTCGTTTCCCTTTTCTTTGTGGCTTGGGAGGAGAACGACGAATGGGAGACGATGGGTATTTCCCAGCTAACCCCAATGCCTGAGCAGAATCCTCAAATGTTCCAACGTTTATTTCCAAATGCTGCACCTATTCGCCACCTTTTTCCCCTGTGAAGTGCTTTCCAAACCACCGGTGCACATCGTGGCCGGGTGCCCGGGTTGGACGGTGGTGGGGAACAGAGCGAAGGGGGATTTGTCCCAGCACTGGCGGTTGTGTAAGACAGTTTCAAGGCAGAATTAATCTTTAACGCAGCAAGGTTCACTGCGTTTGCGGGTGGGCAGCCCGCAGGGAGCACTGGGGGCACCGGGACTGACCCAGCCCCAGGCGAGCTGGGGCTCGGCACCTTCCACCCCACAGAGCAGGATCCTGCGGGACCTGACTGTAAAGCGCTTTGGAAAATCGTTGTTTCGGGGCAGCAGCCGGGGTTTCACACACTTAATTTCAACACATTTGTATGAGACACATTTGCAGGGTCGCAGCCGCCGCTTCTCCCTGCTCCGGAGAAGAGCAATGTCACGGGAGAGGCTGCGGCGGTGGCTCTCAGCCCTGTTTTCCCCTTCCCTTTAGCCCACGCGAGGCCGCTTCATCCATTTCCACTCCATCACCTTCTGGGTCGGCAATGCCAAGCAGGTGAGAGGCTGTGGCCAGCTGGGCACATGTAACAGTGGGCACTGGCTGTGCTGGGACAGGGCGGCCACTCGGGTTATTGGCTGGCAGGGGGGTGGTTTGTCCCAGCAACCCACCGGGTTGGGGCTCTGCCGGCGTCCCAAAGCCCGTCTCTGGCTTGGAGCCTGTGCTTTTTGGCACAGCCTCTGCTGATGGCCTTGGGGGGCTTGCGCAAGGCGAGGGGTGGCTGCCTGGGGGTGTGTGCAGGAGGGGGCCTGGAAAATGCCAACCGGCACATGCAGCAGGGCTTGGGCTGCGGTCACCAGCCTGCAGCGGGAACCACAGAATCATAGAATGGTTTGGGTTAGAAGGTACCTTAAAGATCATCTTGTTCCTACTCCCTGCCAATGGCAGGGACACCTCCCACCAGACCAAATTGCTCAAAGCCCCATCCAGCCTGGCCTTGAACCCCTCCAGGGATGGGGCAGCCACAGCTTCTCTGGGCAACCTGGGCCAGGGTCTCACCACCCTCACAGCAAAGGATTTCTTCCTAATAGCTAATCTAACTCTCCCCTCTTTCAGTTCAAAACTCTTCCCCCTCATCTTATGGCTCCACTCCCTGTTCAAGAGTCCCTCCCCATCTCTCCTGTAGCCCCTTTAGGGACTGGAAAGGGCTCTAAGGTCTCCCCGGAGCCTTCTCTTCTCCAGGCTGAACAACCCCAGCTCTCTCAGCCTGTCCTCACAGCAGAGGGGCTCCAGCCCTCTGAGCATCTTTGTGGCCCTCCTAGAAGGCAGTGTGGTCGCTGCTCTTCATCATTTGCTGCTAAAAGGCTGATGGCGATTTAAAAATCCTTCTGCTTCAAACCTGAGGTGCTTTTCCCACAGCCTTGCAGAGGAACAGGAGACAGGCAGAAATGTTTCCCCCACAGCGGAGGCTCTCTGCCTGCTGCCCGGCCACGCACCCACTGCACCCTGCCTGCCCTCGGCCAGCGGTGGGCACGGGAGGGCTCTGGAGGTTTGGGGGTTAGGGGTTTTTCCCCAGTGTGGGTCCTTTTTCAGTCCTGCTCGTTCCTCCCGGGTTGTTGGTGGAAAGCAGGAAAGCTCGGCTGTTCCCTGCACACACACACACATTCACATGTGTGACTTGCACACACGGCTGTGGTTGTTCCCCACGGGCTGTTTGCCCTGCCCTGGTCAGGGGGAGCCCCATGGGAACCGGGGATCACAGCTTCACCCGGAGCGGCTCTCTCCTGCCCACAGGCTGCATCCTACTACTGCAACAAGCTGGGGTTCGAGGAGCTGGCGTACCGGGGGCTGGAGACCGGCAGCAGGGAGGTGGTCTCACACGCCATCAAGCAGGACAAGGTAAGGGGGCTGGTGCACCTCACAGAGGTCGGGGAGGAGACAAAACCTGTTGGCAGCAATTAAACCCCACGCCTGTGGTGCATCTGCCCACGTGTCCATCCCTCACTTATCCTCCTCTTCCTCACCAGATCGTGTTTGTTCTCTCATCCGCTCTCAACCCAGGCAATGAGGGTAGGTGTCGCGGGGCGGGGGGAACAGAGCAGGAAATGGCTGTGGCAGAGCAAAGCCCCTCTGCTCATGCCCGCGGCTGCTCTTGCTCTGGGCAGAGATGGGGGAGCACCTGGTGAAGCATGGTGATGGGGTGAAGGATGTCGCCTTTGAAGTAGAGGACTGTGACTTCATCGTGCAGGTAGGCAGCCCCTCTGCTCCCTCCTGCATGGCACCCCAAAACGGCAAGGGGAGGCAGGGAAGGGCCTGGAGACATCTTCCCCTGGCCCAGGGGAGCTGTGGCAGGAGAGGGCCTCTGTCCTTCTGCCCAGAAAGCCAAGGAACGTGGAGCTGTGGTTGTGAAGGAACCCTGGGTGGAGGAGGACAAATTCGGGAAGGTGAAGTTCGCGGTGATCCAGACGGTAAGCAGCAGAGCAGCTGCGGAGGCTGAGCCCCTGCACCAGAGCGGGCTCCACAGGAACAGGCTGGACCCAGAAGGTCCTTGAAAAAACAGAGCCACCACACAACCACTTTCCCCTCTCTTGCAGTATGGTGACACCACCCACACCTTGATAGAAAAGCTCAACTATAAGGGCCTCTTCCTACCTGGGTACCATCCGCCCCTCTTCAAGGACCCCCTCCTGATGAAGCTGTGAGTACTTTCCAGAGGGTCCTGCCTGGCTCTTTGCCACCATGTGTTGGTTGGATGTCCCAGCAAGGAGCTAGACAGGTCCCCATCACCCCGCTCCAGAGCCCCCCATGCAATGGGGTGCCCCCAAGCCAAGACCCACCCCTGGCTTCTCCCCGCAGACCAAGCGGCAAGCTTAACTTCATTGACCATGTTGTGGGGAACCAGCCCGACCTCCAGATGGTCCCAGTGGCAGACTGGTAAGACTGGGGAGGGCTGGTGGGAGGTAGGATGGAGCAGCAGCATCACTCTGCTGGCATCATCCCCTCTGACGTCAGCGGCTGAGGCTAATTAAGCCAGAGCAGAGGTTCATTAGTGTGTGGATGGAGCGAGGGACTTGACCGTACCCTTTGTGGCCTGGGCAGGTACCAGAAGAACCTGCTCTTCCACCGCTTCTGGTCAGTGGATGACAAGCAGCTGCACACTGAGTTCAGTGCCCTGCGCTCCATCGTGGTCACCAACTATGAAGAGACCATTAAGATGCCCATCAATGAGCCGGCGTTTGGCAAGAAGAAATCCCAGATTCAGGTGAGCAGACGCTGGTGGTTGATCCATCAGGCTGCCACCGCCTTGAGCGGGGCTTTGGTGAAGGAAAAGGGACCAAGGGGTCAGTGACTCAGAGTTGGCACAGACGTGCTGTGCTAATGTGGCTGCTGGAAAGCAGTCCTGGCGCTGCTCAGGTCTGCCAAGGGCTGTCAAACTCTGGAGCGCTGCCGGGACAGTGCCAGTTTACCCCTGATTTCACTAAAACGGTCATTTTTTTCATTTCGTGGTCTCTCAGCCAATTTTGCTTTTATGTTTCTAAGCCCAAGTCCAGCCCTTTGCACGCTGTAGCTGCACTGTCACTGATGTGGTGACATTTTTTCCCCTGTAGGAATATATCGACTACTACGGAGGGGCCGGAGTCCAGCACATCGCGTTGAACACCTCCGACATCATCTCGGCGGTGAGTGCAGCCCCGAGCAGCTCCCTGCCCTGTCCTGTCCTGTCCCGTCCCACCGAGCACGGTCCTTGTCACAGGGCAGTGGTGGACTATGACCCCCGTCGGGGTACGAGGACAGGGGCAGGCTGAGTAGGCTTTGTGCTGTGGTTGTTTTACAACCAGGATTAACCACCCTCTGTACCAGTTCGTTCCTGGAAAGGGACCTGCCTGCATCTGCAAGCTGCTGGGAGATGTCCATCCCTCCAGCTTAAAGCAATCGGGGTCTGCAGGGACCCCAACGGCATGTGCTGTCCTTAGGCGATGGCTGGTGGGGAGCTTGGGCAGCCCACCATAGCACATCACCCACCTTGGCCTGGGGTGGATGCTGCTCTGGATTGAGCCCCACTGCAGCTGAGCACTTGGTTTTGGACTCCTCTCCAGACCAAAGAGCTCAAGTTATCAGGGGGGTTGGGGTGGGATGAAGCCTCCTTGCATGGTGGCCAACTCTTTGCATTGCCTGGAGAAGGCATGTTGGGCCCTCCCGTTCCTGGTGCCCAAAGCAAGAGGGTGGGACAGGTCCCCACCCGTGAGGTTGCCTGATGTCATGGGAAAGTATCACTCTGCCTCCTGACACCGTCCATCCTGGGCCATCCTCTTGGCACAAACCGCTCCACAAACGAGCCCCAAGCCTGACCCACGCCGGGGTCTCCCCTGCCTTGCAGATCACCAACCTGAAGCAGCGGGGTGTGCAGTTCATGGACGTGCCATCCAGCTACTACCAGATGCTGCGGGAGAGGCTGAAAACTGCCAAAATCAAAGTGAAGGAGAGCATCGACAAGCTGGCGGTGAGTCAGACCGGGGCTGGACAGGCTCCCCATGGTGTTTTCCAGGGATGAGGGTGATACAGAGGGATCCCCTTGCTCCTCTGTGGGTCTTTGAGCTCTTGTCCTGTTTCTTTTCTCCAGGAACTGAAAATCCTGGTGGATTTTGATGAGAAAGGCTACTTGCTCCAGATCTTCACCAAACCAGTTCAAGACAGACCCACCGTTTTTCTGGAGGTCATCCAGCGGCATAACCACCAGGTTGGTTTAAGGATTTCACGATGATCTTGGCTTCAAGACCTCAGGGCCATCGAGTACCGTCACCCAGCTGGCTCTTGGTGCTGCTCCTTCCCAGCCACTTCCGAGCTGAGGGACCTGCTGCCCATCCCCGTGGTCTGTAACGTTGTCGTCTCCACAGGGCTTCGGCGCCGGGAACTTCAAGTCTCTGTTTGAAGCAATAGAAATGGATCAAGATGCAAGAGGAAACCTGACCATCCTGGAAGCCAACGGGGAGACCAAGCGCATCTAGAAGATGGCAGAAAATGCCGCCCTCACCCCAAATGAGCTGATTCACAAGCGAACCGGGAAACAGCCGATGTTTTGGTAAATAGTCCAGACTTAAGTGTCATAAACCCAGGGAAGCTGCTGCCAAGGTGGAGGTGTAAAAGGACCCAGCAGCCATCCTGACCCAGCCCTGGCGCTGACCTCTGGTGACGTCATGGAAAATAGTCAAGACATTCTTAAAAAGCAGTTTAATCTGATGAAAACCACCAAATTCTTTAAAAAGGGCAGGTTTAAGGCATGTGCCGAAGACACGTGGCTACAGAGGAAGACAGAAGAAACAACTGGGAGCGCTTAAATTTAGTCTATCCAAAGTTTTCTGTTAATTTTAGCTAGGCAGGAAGCTGGGAGAGGAAAGCATGGAGGCGTTTGCCTCTCTGTGCATCTCATTTTGTAAGATTTTATTTTAATTGCTTTTAGACTCAATCTTGAATTTGAATTTGCTGAGATTAAACACATGGTTTTAGGGTAGCTACAACATTCTAGAATGAGACTTAATCGAATTTACGTATTTCAGCCTTCCCAAGGCAACGCAGTCTCGCTCTAATACCTGTAAATTCCTGAGTTAATGAAGGGTTGGGGTTTCTCCCGTGTTTCAAGAAGTAATTGCTGGCATTGGCAGAAATTCCTTGGCTCAGATCCCGGCTGCATGTGCAAAGTCCCCTCTGGGCATCATTCTGGTGTTGTCACTCTCCTTTGCAAGGGGATTTTCCCCATTGACACAATAAAACCCTTTTCTGTCACAGCTTGAGTGCCTGGTAAGTTCAGGTGTTGGGGCTGGAGCCCCATTGCCCCATGTTCGCTGCAGCTGCAGGTTGAACAGTACCTGAGGAGCCCGCAGACCTCAGTACATGACTGCTGAAGAACATCTCAGGGTCTCTGGTGCCTGCAGGTCTCCCCGCTGTTGCACATCTGTCCTCCAAAGCCCTGGTGCACCCACCACTGCTCCCCAAGTTTCCCAGCATTGAAGCGGCTCAAACCCCGAGCAGCCAAAGCCCCTGCCAAGCCCTCGGCTCGGGGCGGGCTCCCTGGACATGAGTCCCTCCACCAGCCCAAGCCCCTGCCTCTTTCTGGCCACCCTCTAGGCTGAGCCCTGCTGCCTTCTGTCCCCGAGGTTTGGCTGTGCTTCATCCCCATGCCTTCAGCTGCCGTGGCCGACTATAGAAGCCAAGAACTGAGCTGGGAAGTCACCTCCAGCCCACACTGTCTCCCATTTCTTCCATTTCCTCCTCCATCAGCCACTCCATTTGTCTCTGCTCTGGGTATCTCTTTTTATAAAGCTCAGAGAAGCCACTTCGACCACCACCACATCCACAGCAGCCCCAGAGAGGGAGGGTGGGGGGCACGTGGCCAGCTCCAGGCTGTGCTTTCATCCCCATCAAACCCAGCAGCTCCCCCCTCCTGTAAATCCCAGGCAACAGAATTCATTTCAGATTTGAATAAACTGATTTAAAAGAAAGAAACCAAAGGGCCTCTGGCCCCAACAGCCTTCCAGCATCACCCGAACCAGCAGCACTAACACCTCGCTCGTAGGTTAAGGACTTTCGCCTCTGTAAAGTTTAAAAAATAAAAGATGTGAACTCGGAAAAATCCAGGGCAGAGGCTGCAGGAGCAGGGATCACCTCGGAGGCTGGACGGGCTGGGGGCACCCGGCACCGTGGCACAGGGGCAAGCGCCTGGCTGTGCTTCAGCTCTTCAGGGCCATAAAGATTTTTGATACTAAGAAGATTTTCTTTAGGTTTATAAACTTAATTCACTCACATGTTTCTTTCATGCAATATAACGTTGCTTCAAGTCATTTCCTGCTGACCAGAATTAATATTTTGAGTAAACTTTGCTGAAAATCAGTTCTTTGGACTGCTCTTTTTCTGGATCTGGTTCCTTGAGCTCTCTCAGTTCCCAGCACAGGTCTGAGAGCAAAAAGCTGCCCTGGCTATACATTAAGCACAACATAATTTTTCTGTAAGAAAAGTCAGTATATTTATGGTTTGCTTTATAAAAGTTACTATAATACAATGGTACATAGTATTCAATTCACAAAAATATGAACAAATATATACAGCATGACACATCCACAACAAAAACACTTTCTTCAAAACAAGATACATACTGGTGACAGATTCTATATGCACAAAACATCCCTAAATTTATAAATTTGCTTAACGAAAGAAAAAGCAGAAATCCTAAATTTTCAAAGCAGAGTTGTTTTTTTAAGGAACTTAAAAAAAATAAGATTTTTTTTTTTTTTTCATTTATTGCAAACCATTTTACCTGCCTCCTTTTAAAGGAGGCCCTTTATTTTCACACTGTGAATTAAAACAACCTGTTTATAGAACCAGAAACCTGCAAGGATTGGGAGCCGGATGTTCTTCTATTTTGCTTTTAAAACTGCCCATTTGTTTTAGAGTGTCCGTTACGATGTGTTTCTTTTCACTGGGACAAATACTACAGTGGCAATTAAGGAGGAAACTCATAAAAACAAAACAAATATTAAATTGAAAAAATCCAGTTGCAAACTCGCTTAAATACATTTTAGGTTGTCTATTAGACTGTACACATTTCCTCGCTTGAAATAAATAGATTTTTGCACATTAGGTTTCAGACTGAGGGGGGGGGGGGAAAGAACAAGCCTTGACTTGGCAATTTTTTGTCTTCAGTTCTTAATGCTTCTAATTCCATCTATTTATTTGACAAAAAACATATTTATACAGAATTTACATTATACAAAGCTTGACACAAGCTGTAAATGCCACCAGCTCCTTTGCTATACTTAATCCTTCTTCCTCCCCATCTCCTCGACATGATTTAGAGCTGGAATCTGTTTAAAAAGAACTCCAAATTACAATAGTCACTTTTAATAAATTATTTACATGCTCTTGAAGTACAAAGAAATCAGCAAAAAAATTTCAACATGTTTCTACAAGAAACAGTGTTTGAAGAGAAGATTCTTGAGTTTGCCTATGTACAGAAGATGCATTTTTTTTTAATATACTTCAAAATCCTTTTTTCCTTAAATTTTTATTTTATACAGAAATGCACTGAAATGATCCCTGAAAAAGGTCACAAAAACCGGAACTGAAACTACTGTATACTTTGTTGGAGTTTAAAAATGTTTTGTGGTTTTTTTTTTTCTTGTAGAAATAAGCTGCTCTATACAATATAAATATCTGCAAGATGAGCCCCTTCCCCTCCGGGACTCCCCATAGTCACGGACCACTTATTGGGACCAACCTGGAATTGCGAACAGGGGCGTGAACCGAACGGATAAATGAAGGTGTTGGGCAGCAACAGGCGGGATTTGCAAGCACAGAGCGCGCTTCCGAGAAACACCAACTGCGGAGGCATCTGCACCCTGAACTCAAGCCAGCTTCATGTTGGGAAACTAAAGATTTAAGTTATATTTCCAAAACTTTTGCACTATTCTCTTGGGTCATTTCACTTGGCGAGATAACAACTTCGTAGGGAGCACAGTCAATGTCTCTCTTTTTTTTTTGTCTTAGGTTTCATTTTAAGTAAAAATAAATCGGGGACAGGCTTTTCAGCGAACAAACCAACTTCAGTAAATCTCTGTAAAAGCAGCACACACTGGTGAGGTTTCTTTTTAGTCCTTGCCGCTATTTCCATGGGGTGCTGAGGCGCCTGTGCTGACCGTGGGACTCGAACGCTGGGTCCGATCCAGGCTGGTGTGTGAATTGCACACCTTCTGCCCTTCTCCCCATCTCATCCCCTTCTAAGTATGAGCCAAAGTACCCAGGAGGGATTAGAAAGGCATCTCCATGAGGCTGCCTTCTGACACCACCTCTGTGGCTGGAGGGCTTCCCTGCCCCGATCAGACCCCGCCGGCTTTCCGGGACAGGGCAGCCACAGGCAACCGCGGCAGCTCATGGAAATCACTAAACCAGGCTTAAAATCCTCACCATAAAATGCACTCCGCAGTCTGAGACACAAGCTGGACAGGTAGGACTCTGCAAGCCAAGATTTATGGGGAAGAAAAGAGAAGCCTCAGGTTTGGCTTTGAGACCAGACCAACATGATTTTTCAGAAGTGCTGTGGGTCAGACTGCTCTGTTTCCTCCTGGGGGGCTACTGGGAACTCAGCTCTTCCAAAAACTCACGCTATTTGTCTGGGATTCTAAAAAGGGATGGGTTACGGGCAGTTTCAGAAGTACCCAAGGGATTTAGGTACTCATGTGTCTTTGGTACCCAAATCCCTTTGGTGCTCCTGAAAACACGGTGAAGGAACCCAACCTGCAGGTCTCATTTTGGAAGACCACAACCTGCTTCCCTGCCTCTCCTCAACAAAGATTAAGGCAAACCACAGGGGCTAACCCCGTCCAGAGCACGCAGATATGCTGGGAAATACAAAACTGTCAGCAGGTACTTAGGGGCTGGACCATCTGGGGAGTCTTCACCCCCACAAAACCATGGTTAATGCACTGGTTTGATGGACCAGAGAGGAAGAAAGCCAAGGACACTGGCAGAACTGCTGCACGCAGGGGCTTCAGTTCTGAGACACAGGAAATTTCTGTGCATTTCCAAAGCTTTGAAAGTAAAAGGCCAAGCTGTAGAGATGCCAATTGGAGCATCAACACAACAAGATGAACCTTATTTAAAAAATAAAATAAAATAAATTGAGCAGCTGGTTTAACTCCCAAATGCTCCTGTCATCACTACGGTTACAACCAACATTCAATGACAGAAACTAGTTGTGCTTCTCATAATTTTAAATTCTGGGTCACCATTACCCAATTGCTGGAGAGATTTATAAAGGGGGGGGGGGGGGGGGGAAAACAACAAAACAAACCAAAACAAGAACAGATGAGACTACAGACTGTCCAATCTCAGTGACAATTTCCTCGCCCTCAGACAGAATACAGGCGGTATTAAGGCAGCTTGTAGCAGTCTGTGTGTCCTGTTCTCTCAGGCCTTTTGTCTGAAGAAGAAATTCAGACGCAGAAGTCTAACCTATATCACAAGCTCGACTCTGCAGTGTGGGCCTGGAAATTCCTCGTAACAGCTGAAAAAACTTCTAGGAAACTCTTTTGCAAGGCTGTAACCTCTGGGTCATACAGCAATTATCGCTGATTTTAAAAGGCTATAAGAATACAGCTGTACAATTTGTTCTGTGGGGAGATGATGTTTAATTATGCAGATAATCTTCCCATTTCATAATGACATTGCAACCTCCCCTTATAAGCCAATTAAAAAAGGGTTTAGTACAACTAATCTACTTTTTAAGCAGGAGAAATTCAATGCAAGTTGAAAAACTGATCCTGTCTATACCTGAATGGTTGTGTAACATTTCCAGATCACATCCAAAGAAGTATTTCTTTGGTGTTTTGCCCCATTTTTAAATGGAACCTCTTGAAGAACTGCAACCTTCACCTCAGCACATCTACAAGGAAAAAATGTATCAAAAAATCATTTCAAAATACGCCTTCCAAATTTAAAGAAAATATTCTTTTTCATGCTGTAGATGGAGGGGGACAGGATTGCTCCTGCAGCCTGCTCTCAGGGACGCTGTTACCATGTTCTTACTGGAGGGATGGGACCATCCCAGGGCAAGTTACTGAGTAACAGAGGGAGGAGAGTGGCACGGCACAGCTCGCTCCTATCACAGGAGGCATCTCCCACATTCAAGGACAGAGCAAACACCCCACGTAAAATTCTGGAAGGGCAGGGAAATGCAGACAAAAACGAGTAAAATTAATATGAGACACACATCAGCCTGTTTCCCATCCACAGGAAGAAAATCCTGTTATAAACGTGGGCCGTAGTGTATGCTGCAAGGAGGGTAAGATTTCTAAAGCGTAAACAAGGGCTGCATGCAAGACAAACTGATCTCCAGGAAACGGGCATCCCCTTTAAAGGCCACACATCGTGCCATGATGCTACAGCTACACAACTGACTCGACTTCTTACTAGTCATTGCGGTACCCAGATATTTTTTCATGTATGGGTGCAGAGGTTTTGATCCCCCAATATACCAGCGTGGCATACGAAAATTAGAGACAAGCCCAAGGCGCTAAGCTGAGGTCTGTGGCCGACCTGACTCTTCCCCAGGATGTCTGGCTTGGGGGACTTGTTCAGGCTCATCCCTAACGAAAAGGCAGGACAGCTCACCTATAGTCTCGTTGCGGACACATCTCCATACATACACGCACCCAAGCACACGCACACACCCATTCACACACCCTCAAGCCTCTGGCTTGCTCTGTAACATCAACCTTACATTTATTTACAGCTTACTCCGAGAAATCTGTGCAATTTCAGCCAATCAAGCTCCCAACAAACGCTATATGGCATTTTCAGTCTCTGCTTCACATTTAAACGTTGAATGTCTTTTTCAACCAACAAAACTGATGAGAAAAAGGTAGCAGCATTTATGAAAAGATGAAGGTTTATAACAACAATTAAAAAAAAAGTACCATTATCCCATTACGGAGCATTAATGTAGGGACTGAACAGAGAAGCTAGTGTTTGGATAGACCATGCCACAAAATGGTAGTCACCTTTTTGTGTGCATCTTGGATCTGAAAAGGAAAGAGCACCTGAAACATGAACAGTCCTCGTTAGCATGTGCGCTTTTTGCTTTCATTCGTGATCCTGGCAGAAGTGCGAAACTTGCTTGGTTTTTTTTCTTCTCTTTTTTCCTCTTTTTTTTTTTTATTTTTTTTTTCCTTTTTAAATTTTTTTTCTTCTTTTTTTTCTTTTTTTTTTTTCCTCTTTTTTTGGCAAAGTGCAACCACACCTGGTTACCACAGTTTTGACATGGCCGAAGGTGCAAGTGTGACGAGAAACCTCGAGTTCAGTTCAGGGTTCCCCTGCAGTTCTCAGAGCCACATAGACATGGGATTTTTACATCCTCAATAGGAAATTTGTAGTCATAAGTAATTTCCTCATTCACATTGATGTGCTGTTTGGAGTAGATGACGATCTTCTTTTGAGACTCCACCGTGATCACTTTAGCATAACAATTTGGCTGCAAGGGTGACAGAACAGGGAATGATTTAGGCTCCCTATGGCCATGGCTTCCCAGCCTCCACATAATTATTCCAAGCTAAAAAGAGGAGGGCAGTCCTTTCCCTAGACAGTTTCAGCCACGCTTCCAGAGCCTGGACCCAGGGGAAGCTGAGAGAGAGAGAGGCGTGAAGCCAAAAATCAAAGCATCCCTCCTTGTGCTCCTCCAAAATATGCACACTCTGGTCATTTGTGGTACAAAAGAGCCTGGACGATGCCCCACCAAGTTTGTCACAGGCTAAAAGCAGCTCAACTAATGCTTAATAATTTGGTCAGGCAGCAAAGTCTTTGAGTGTAGATTGCAGCACAGAACGGAGGGGAAAGCAGCTTCTCTACCTCCCGAGGCAGAGAACACTTTTCCCATGTGGACACTAGAAGGAGACTGTTCCCACAGAATAACAATGCTAAAATTTGGTTTGTTTTAACGAAGTATTTGTTAGATATGTTTGAACAGTGTCCGTCAGGGTCCCCCAACAGTCTCAGGAGGATTCTGAGTGCACTCTGTCTCACTGCATGCTTCATTTCTCAGGTCTCAAATCTCTTTATGCTAGTTTAGACTCTGCTTTGATCTGCTGCAGCTCATTAACATTTAATCATAACCCTGTGACCCCCTGCTACTTCTGAACATGGCCCCAATCAAAGTTAGCAAGGACTCAGTGGGTATATCAGTATGTCAGAGTACAATTATATGCAAAAACATGATACTTACATTGCAGCTGTGATTAATAAACCTGGCGAAGTTTCCACATTTCGTGGCATCGATGATGGTGTCATGATCAACTCTGAACATGTAACTGCTTCCTATGCCTTCATCCTCATATCGCTTTTCACGCATGTCAGCAATGACCTGCAGAAAACCCCACGTGTAGAGTCAGGACTTGTTGCAGAAGCAGTCTGTGAGCAGACAACTCACCTGAACTGTGCCTGTGCCACTCAACAGATATATGATCCCAAACACCCCAAGATTACACAGACCTAACTGAAAACACAGAACTGCAGGATGGGCTTCTTGAGAGCTTATCTCCTAAGGATTTGAGAGCTTAGTTTCTACAGGTTGTTGAAAATACCACCCTTGTACTTCCAAGCCATATGCCAAGCTCTGCATAGCTTACGTAGCTAAAGCCTTACAGCAGGGACTCCAGCCCCAGCTGTCATACTCCAGCACTTCTTTCAGGGCTGGATTTTGCTCAGATTTCACTCACAGTCCAGCTTACCTGCCTGATGTTCTGACCCACGTATTCAATCACCATCTCATCAGCTGCAATGGGCTCCATAGCAAAAAGGCCCCAGTCATGAATGTGGCTCTTGCAGAATTTTAGTTTTTTCTTTCGGAACTGCATAAAGAAAACACCCAAAAACCCCAACCCCGAATTAGCCAGTGCACAGAAAGGGAAAGGCCATCCCTGGGTCCAGCATCTGCAGCACGCTCCAAGCCACAAGCAGTGCTGGGCACTTCAACCTGACATAGTTTCCTTCTGTCTTGCAGTGACAGAAAGGCAGGACAGAGGTTGTGGGAGGTCCCACAGAGTTGCAGTACACTGATCACGTACTGGGGTAAATAGACCCCTTTAGGCCATCGGTCTCTGTTCTATATAACCCTGATGGTTCCATCTAGGGCTCAAGCTCTGTAACCATCATATACTTATTTATAGCCATTTATCAGCCAGCTCAAGTCTCTGCTTCTCACAAGTGAGCACCCTGGACTAGGTGTCATATTTTCCTTGTGACTGCTCTGTTCCTACTTCTTCAGGTAAATTATTTGTATTAGATATTGTATTAAGTTGTATTATATGGAAGTACAGGAGAGCCAGGCATCATTCAATCCTCTGGCACACACAGAGGTCCCAATGCTCCTAAGATGGCCATCAACAAGGTGAGACCAAACTGGCAGGAGGTCCCCTGCCCTGGCCTTAGCCAGCTCCCAGCCAGCACCTGGGCGAAGCAACAATCCACAGAGTGACCTACCTTGAGTTGGTTGAACTTAAGCAGGTCACTGTCACAGCTACCAGTGAAGGAGGAGAGGAGCCTGCGTTGCTCTGACCGCCTCTCGGAGCCAGCCCGGGTGGAAGCATGAGGTTGGGCAGGGATGCTCATACCCTGAGAAGACAAACGGGCAATCAAAGCTCCCTGTGAGCAATCAATGCCTTGTGCTACAACACATCACTGCAGAACTCGTGGCCTCCTAAAACATCCCACATCAAACACTAACACCTCCCTAGCAGCTCCCGGATGACTAGCTCAACGCAGGCGTAGCAATAGCTTCATCTCCCTCCTTGCCAAAAGGCAGGAAGCAGCCACTGTGTGTGACACCATAGAAAACCAAATCCCATTAACAGCCCCGCAGTCAGCGGAGGACATGTCCTTACCTGCGTGTCAGCTGGAGGCTCCTCTGCAAAAGCTCGGCTGTTATTGAGGTATTTAAGTTTGTCCTTCTTATCAATTTTGTAATAGCCTTCACTTCGTGCACAGCCCGTCACGTGCTCCCGCATCCCATCATCCCGCTTCTTTTTCTTGGGAGTAGAAAAGCTAGTAGGTGGAAAGAAGTTAAGGAGAAACAGCCACAGGTGGACATCAGACAAAGCTACTACAGCTACATAGAGCTATCACCAGGAGCTTGGAAAATTAAGGTTTTGGGGGGCTGCAAAAAGTAGCAATACTATTGAAAAATAAAGAAACCATCACCAAAACCCACATGCCTACAGGAAAAGCAAGCACAGTCTTTCCTTCTTAGGTGCATGCTTTGGTAAACTAAAGTAAAGAGATAATGAAAATTTAAACATAAAAAGGTTAAGCTGTCAAGAACAACCCATTTGAGAAAGGATTTCCCCACAGCACCCACTACATACACAGACAGCAGCTGCCCAGCCATCTGGACGTACCGTTTTCTGTTTTGAGTGACATGCTTTTGTTCTACCTCTAGAACAAAAAGCTACCTGCAGCCACCCCAAGCCCTGAAGACACTGCACTGATCTCACAGCTGCAATCATCCTCACTGACTACGGCTAGAAGCAGCACAGATGGGCAAGAGTCGCTCCTCAGCCCAAAGGGCTTGGAGAGAGACGCTGCTCTCACCAGCCTTGGTAAATCAGCTCCTTCAGACCCTGATGGGAAGGGTAAGACCCTGTGCAGATGTTTCAAACCCCACTGTCCTGATCAGCCAAGAAAACCTGCAGCTGTCCTGGCAGGGACTCACTGCATTCAGTAGGCAGAAGACACCTTCAGGCCTTTGGCTTCTGGAAGGACAGTGGAGCTCTACCACTGGCTGCCCACTGCAAAAACACAGCCATGAAGCCTCTGATGATTGAGATCTACCCAAAAATACTCCCTATGAGTCATAATACATCTTTAATACCAGAAAATTGAAGTAGAGGGACCACAAAAAGCAAGAAGCGATGGCCTTGAAATCAGAGTGCTGAGGTGTGAGCTTGCTGCAAAGCAGGTGAACCCTGCAGGTACCTTCACACCCATTACACAGCGTAGCACAGGATGAACTGGCAACTGGCTGCAGCTGATTTTTAAACGGTTTAAAAAATGACTGTAAATTTGCTGTTACAATAATCCTTATCATCAGGGAAACATATTTCAAACATTTCCACTATGTACGTTGCCAAACACAAACACATTTAAACGCACGGTCACAGGGAAGTCCTACCCTCAGCCGTCCCGTTCTGCCTTTCACTGGCTGGTGGTCCCCCAGCCCTGCGGGGCTCCTCCCTGCAGTTACTCCTGCCTTGAAACCAGTTTGGTTTTGGAACTGCTTCCCCAAATGGGGCAGACAGACTGAGAACTACTGGGGATGATGCATTTCATCATCCTTTTAGAAAATTTCCTTTAAACAATTAAATAAATCTATTTTGAGACTACTGCACTGGAATGAAAAGGCAGAAAATTATAAATTTAATCTTACACGTTGCTCTTTGAGATGCAGAGAAAGAAAGGATTAAAACGCACAGCTCAGCGCTGACCTCCACTCGCTTTTTCTTAGTATCACATCACTGACTATTTTAAATGGTTTGGGCTTTTTTGCTTTTGTGTCTTGCAGGAAGTAAGGGATAAGATATTTTAACTCCACACAATCTCCAGCAACACACGAGGTGGCGCATTTATCATTTTTAACATATAAATCCATACATCCTTCCTAAAAACATCACTAGAGAGTTCTTAGGTTACGAGCACAGCCTTTTAGGCTCTGTTCTGGAGATCACTACTGATGGCTGTAGGCATGTGGAGTATTGCTCTGAGACAGCATGTGTCCTAAAAACACTCCCAAAGATTCAAAGCTACAGCCTATGCTGCTCATTACCAGATTTATTAGTATTTCAAACTCAAAGCAAGTTAAAGCTGCTAGCACCACTAACTCATCATTTTGGGCACAGATGGTGAGATTATTTTTACAGCAAGTTTTAGCCTCAAGTTAAAGCCCTGTACGTGCAGACTAGAAATTCCACAGGCAAGCTGAAAAAAGAGACTGGTTTAAATGCAGGCAGAAGCTTCTCAAACTAGGAAGGAAATCTCCCCAGCAGAGGTGCATACAGATTTTCCCTGCAGTCCTAGATTGAAAATACAGCAAGAACAGCCACTTCTGCAGTATTTTTGCATCGCAGCTTCAGGGAATAAAACAGCCTAAAATTCCCCGCTGATATAAGCAATTGCTATTCTAGTAAGCAAATGCTTCTTCCACCAACAAACTTAAGTCTTTTGCATTGTGAGTCCTACCCAATGACCATCTAGTGCATCTTACATGTGTTGTGCAATGCAGAGCACCAGTGAGAAAGGATATATGGATGGAATACCCACAGGGTGTCATTGAGCCAGTCCATACCATTGTCCTGTTGCAACAATCGGTCATATGTGATACACATGAATTTGATATCCTCCTCATCTATGCCTCCGTTCCAAATATCATACAAAATGGTCATCTCCTCAAACTCGGAGCGTGGCCTGAACTGAGGCCGGGGTGGGGAATACTCAGGGGAAGGAATCACTGGGAGGTCCTCAGGTGTCTTCTTCTGCCTTCGCCACTGTCTTTTAGGTTTCGCGTGAGCTTCTTCTTCCTTGAAGTCTTCATTCCACTGGTTCTCCAGTTCCTTAAATGGCAGTTTCTCTGCAACTGTCTCAGCTGCTATTTTCTCGTGGAAACTGTCATTCCTGAAGTCCAGGGTGACAGCTTCAGGGTCTTTCAGTCCATAGAAAGCATCAGGATGTCCACTCAACAGCTCTTTGCCCACAGAGCTTTCCACCAAGGCCACTGGCACAGGAGGAGGTTCTATGGTTTTGCCCGAGTACACATCCAACGAGAGGACAGAAGGTGGTGACCGTTTTGGCCGACCTGGCCTCCTTTTGGGAAGGACAGAAGGTGGTGGCGGAGGAGGAAGAATAGAAGCACCAGTAGGTACTTCTGGTGAAAGCAAAACAGATTTTACTTCTGCTTTGCATTCCTCAATGGGCATTCTTCCATCTCCATGCATGCATGGCCGGGCTGCTACAGGTATTGGCTCATCAAGTGGCAAACCCATGTCCGTGTGGAAATCCGCTTGTGGGGGGCTGGCAAAGGGGATAGGGGAAGGAACACTGTTCATGCTGATCGTAAGGGAAGCACAAAGAGGCTCTTTAAAGGGTTTCTCATCTAGCTCATCCTCTGACTGTTTCTTGCCAGACAGAAGGCAAGGAATGGTAGCACCAGCATCTGGGAAAGTAGGCGTGAAATTGAAATCTCTCCCAGGAGTCCGAGGAATGCCACTGTTAATGCCAGGAGACTGGGATGGGTAGGAAAAGGGGCTCCCTGGGACTTGAGGGGAACTGAGGGTCAAGCTGCTTCCCGTGAGGGGAGCATCGCTTCCTGGCGTGGCTGGAACAGTGTCCGTGCTCTGTGATTTCACAAGGGGGTGTGAAGACTTGGCCAAAATGTCCCGCCCAGGAGTCCTAGGAATCTCCTCTTCCACGGACGTTTTGGTCACCATTAATTGTTCAGGGAACTTTTCTGGAGGGACTAAAGATTCTTCTTTACCAGGAGTCGATGGTAAGGGAAGCATGGAGGATGGCACCTTGTGGGCTGGAAGCAAAAGAGTATCAGTCTCTGAATGGATCATCACCTCCCGTCCAGGCGTGCGAGGCAACCGGTCATCTTCCTCCGCTACAGAGGGCAGTTTTGTTTTCACACGAGCTTCTAAGCTGCTGTCATCAGACTTGCTAAAGAAGCTGCTTTTACTGGGCAGAGGTTCTCCGAAGACTCCCACTGGAGTCGAGAGACAGAGCGCCTCCTCCTCATCTTGAGATTCAGGCTTTGGACCTTCCTGTACCTCTGGCTCCAGCATGGTAGCGGGTTCGGACTCTTCCTCTGAAAGGGGGAAAAGAGAGGAGAATCAGGAGCTTTGCTTCTACTCGGTTACTCGCCACTTGCCAGTGAAGTCATGTTTAAGATGCTGCAATTACAGAACAGCTTAATTCCACTGGGAGGCTTTAAAAACTCCAATGCTTTACATTTTGGAGGCACAGAGTGTAGAGTAATTAGACGCTACCACAGACATCCCTAATGGACCATAAAAAAAATGCACTATTAATTTGAGGATTAGCTACAACACAGGCCAGAATGAAAGTTTTCTGCTTTCAAAACCCCTGACCACCTTTTGTACAGACATAAAAAGAATTAGTGGATTGTGGGGCGAGGAATTTGGAGGAGAGCTGTCAGAACCCCAAGCTATCAGCTTTTCTAATGTGGGAAGGTAAACTAATTGCAAGGCCAAGAAGCACCCTCAGCTCTCCAAGGAGGGAGCAGCGAAGGGAGGAGCGTAACACTCTTGAATAACACGTGAAGGAAATGGGAAGCCCTTGTAATGAATGAGGAGACACTCAGATGGTATCAATGAGGCAATTTATATGCTGCTCTCTCTGCAGCAGGCTCATTTGTCTGGAGTTTATTTACCCCCTTAGGGCCAAGGCCAAAAGGAATCAACAGTGAATTTTGTTAGGCAGCTCAAAATAACATTTTCAAGTGGGAGAGCAAAAGGAAGTGAAAATGCCTGGAGAGTTGGAAGGGAAAGCGTTACCGATCTGTACTGAACGAACCAGAGAGTTGCTGGAGAAGAGTCCGATCCCTGTAACTCCTGTAGGACTGGGCTGGGCTGCACAAGAATGCTGCACTGTGAGCTTGTTCCCACGGCTCATCTGTAAAGCTCATTCCACACGTCAAGGTGCCCAAACGCAGGTCTCCCCAAATTTATGTCCTTTCTGCACATTTACCTATTCTAGAAAGGATCTGTGCAAAACAGGTTCTTCTTTGCCCTGCCCAGTTTAACATTTTGTCTCTTTATGGCTTTCAGATTTTATGGCAGCTAAGGAGTGATAGCCTGTCCAGGGACTGGATCTCCAGCTCTCCAAGTCCTCAGACACCAGTCCTGCCCTAGGCTCACGCTACAGGCCACGTTAGATGTGGCTCCAGTTTTTAACTTTTTAATTCCGCCCTAGCTGCAGAATTTGTCAAGATTTATGCACCTCACTCCTGTTCTAGTAAAAGGTTTCTAATTTCCTTGTGTTTGTCGTGGTTTAACCCCAGCCAGCAATCAGGACCACACAGCCACTTGCTGATCACTTCTCCCCCTCCCCACCCATAGCGTAGGGAGAAGAGGGAGAAAAGGAGGGGGAAAGGAAACAAAAAATCATGTGTTGACAAAGACAGCTCAACAGTACAACAATGGAAAAGGAAAATAACAACAACAATAATAATAGTAAAAGAATACACAAAATAAAGCGATACAACACAAGCCCCTGCCCAACCCTACTTATATACTGAGCATGACATCTATGGTATGGAATATTCAGTTGGCCATCTTGTCCCGTCTATGCTCCCTCTCAGCTTCTGTGGGAAACTGAAAAAAGTCCTTGACTAATATAAACATCAACTGGCAACAACTGGAACACTATGTGTTATCAACATTCCTTTCATACCAAATTGGCAGCTGAAACCAGGACAGGGTGAAATACAACTCTGTATTGAGTAAAGACATTTTCCTTCTTCCACAAAACCAGGGAGTATCACTCATTTAAAAGGACAAAGTAAAAAAAAAAACCCACAAATAATAATATTAGGAACCATATATAATTCTGAGACTCCACTCACCTGCCCCATATAGCTTCCCAGTCACATACTGCTTTGATATTAAAACCAAAAAGAGCCAGTAGTGAGTCATTAAGCACAGATTCCTGTTCTGTTTTAGCAGCCATGGCTTTTCTATCTTGAGCTTCAGCCACCACACCATCCAATCAGTCACCCTCAGATGATGACAACTGTTCAGTTCCTGTAGGACACTAACTAAACTGGCCCAGGATAAGATTCTGGATACAATAACCACAGTATTTTTAGTAGCAGATGGCTTGTGTAGAGCTCCTTACTAGGAAGGAAAGTTCAGCGCAGATCTCTTTCCCGGTACAGATAACCCCTAGCCTAGAGCCAAGACTGGAGCAAGAAAGAGAACAAGGGAAATACAAACCCATACATATTGGATGCTGTGAGAATACTGTACTTTGAAATGTGGTAAAAAATGCCAAACCACATGGAAGGGCATACCTGGCCTACAGATGGGAGACAGCGCAAGTTTTGTCTCCTGGTCTCTTTCCATAACCAAATGTTTCAGTGTTTCAGCAGCAATAGATGCCTCTGGGACTTCACCACATTCGCTTTCTCCTGCCTTGATTTCTTCCATGCCTTCATCTTTCACTGCCAAAGCTGGCTCTGCGAGTCCCAAGCCTGTTGTATCCATGTAGTCATCCACAGGATACAGCTCCAAAATAGTCTCCCTCTCATCATCAGGAAGCTCATGACCAGCAGGTTCATGCTCTGTCTCAGCAGCCATGGCTTCTCTGTCTTGATCTTCAGCCACCTCTTCCTCCTCTTCCTCCTCCTCCTCATCTTCATCCTCCTCTTCATCATCCGAGTCTGAACTCGACTCGAATTCAGAGGAGTCCTCACTTTCATCGGATGATTCAACTTCAGCCTTGGAAGACGAGGGACTGGCTACGTCTAGAAGAGGAACAAATTATCATTAGTTCCGCTTTCTAACTTCATTAAACAATCAGCGTCTATTACAGGAGCAAATATCACTTCTACACTGTAACAGCGTGGAAACAGCATCAGTAGCAGTCTGTGGGTTTGAAGGAGTCACCTCCCAATTTGTTTATTTTTGCAGAGACTTATAAACCATGTATTTGGATGCTTACAACAATCACCATACAATAGGCAGTTCCATGAGCAGCAGAGCTAGCACTGCCCGGCACTTTGCCCACATGGGTCTCTTGGTGGACTGCATCTTTACTAGGGTTGTACTAAGATTTTCTGCTGCCTTCACACACAGCTTTATAACGTGGAAACTACCCTTCCAGAGCAGGAACTGATTGATGTGACAGAAAGTTATTAGTGGCTAAATTACCCCTGTTTGAAATCTGGTTCCTTCTCCTCCCAGCCACACATTTCTTAAAAAAAGCACAAACTTAGTTGGTTTTAAGACCTCTGCCCCTCTGTCAAGTTGGGCTGAGATCAGGCAGGGGCTGGAGAGCTATTGCAAAGGGACCCACAGACTGAGGGATCATTGAAGCCTCACAGGTAACAATTAAAAATACCTGAATGCGTTATCTTGTATAAAGCTACCCTTCAGCAAAAGAAGGTGCACAAATAAAAAAAGTCAGCTCACAAGTAAGCTCACAAGCTCACAGCAAAAGGGTGACCACACCTGACCCAAAGCTACGCTTGCTGTTTCTGCTGGAACTGCTTACCCTCCTCGGAGTCCTGCTCCTCCTCCTTGTCACTCGTGTCTATGCCTGTCTCCTCATCATCCTCATCTTCATCCTCATCATCGTCTTCATCCTCATCTTCATCCTCGTCATCGTCTTCATCCTCATCATTGTCCTCCTCTTCCTCCTTTGCAAGAAAGCATTGCCAAAAATGAACAGTGTCTGACTCTGAGACCCGGCCATCACTGTAGTAACCACCAGTGATGCTCAGGGACACTGATCAGAGAATCTGAGGAGGGAATAACCTTATAGAGGTTCTCTTAGGACAGACCCTAACAGGAGTGCTCGCCTTCTAGAGAAGGTAACTTTGTCACCTGGAATTACTAGGCCCTCTTTTAACAACAGCATTCAAAACCGCAACGACAAACCAACATACCTTGCCAGGTGCTGCTTTCACCAAGCCTCCTTCTTCTTCCTGCTCCTCTTCCTTCTCTGAGGAGGACTCTTCCTCTTTCCCTGACGTCTCATCTCCCTCTTCTCCTTCACTGTCGAGCTCTAGTGGCCTTGCTGGTCGCCGCCTCAGCCCCACTGCTTCTGCATCCTTCTTTGACAGGTCAGATGTTGTATCGGAAGCATCCCTGTCCCTCTCTGACTCTGGTGACCAAAAACAAGGAGGAAATTGCCATCAAATACCTTGCAAGGGAGGGAAAGAGTTGACTACATAATGGAAAGTTTTTCTTTGGGAAGATCAAAGTTAGGAACAATGTGCCCATGTGGTGCGAGAGTGGCCAGGCTTACAGGGGACTATTGTCACAGTGCAAGTGAGGGTGAGACTGGGTGCAGGGTGTTGAAATGGCAAGGATAACAAAATGGGGCTGGCCCAAGCTGATAAGCTACAGGTAGAGCAGCTAGGAGACATGGCAGAACTGAGGTAAGAACAGGTAAGCCCAATTTAATGCCTTTTTGTTTTATTTAAGTGCTTTACAAAACCCTGCTTCTGTACTTCAACTTCAAAACTAGTTGTTAATCTGAATCAACTTTATGACACCACTAACTTGAACCCACTTATTTATGCAAAAAAAGGGGATTCAAAACTTTGTCTTATCTCTACTCTTCCCTGCTTCCAGGAAAAAAAACGTTAAAATATTTTCAAATAGATTTTTCTGGCAAAGAACTTTGCTCTGGTTTTAAAATCAAACACAGGGCAAACTGTCTCTTAGATGCTTTTTCCCACAACATACCCAGTGAGCTGCAAGCATGCCCCTGGAACAGTCCGTGAACTCATCTGAGCTCCCTCTACTGGGAGTCCTGCATCAGCAGAACTAAAATAGGTTATGAGCTATTCATAAAATGTGGGTCTTAAATTTCCCGCCAGTGAATTTAAGATAACTGAATCCAGAAGAGACATCTCCCAGCTGATCAGAGCTTTGTGAGAAGAAGGGTTTTGGCTCAGATCCTTGACTCTGTGTCTAACTGTAAGTGAGCACACTGCTGTGAAGTTTAAAAGAATGCAGCTTGCATGTGGTTTGCATCTGCTCTTGTGTTTCAAACAAATGTGCTTTGCAAACCTTCATCTTCATCATCGACAGAAGTGGAAGGCCGGATTCTCTTCTGATCCCCTGCTGAGGCAGCTTCAGGTGGCTCCTTTCTTTTCACCTGAACAAAAGACACAATTAGCATTTCTAAAGTTTAGAAACAGCAGAAATCAACTTCTTAAGCAAATTACTACTGCTTTTATTTGCCATTGTGACTTACACCCAGAAACCAACGGCCACTTCCCCAGCTCTTGATCCCTTTATTTGCTCCCAAACAGAATTTCACTGTGAATGAAATTCTACCCCTTCAATTTGCATCAAAACACGCTGGGTACCAGCATGGTGCATGTCATCACCAGGTACTTTGAACATGACAGAGAAAAATCTTGACAAATCCATGTGTCTGAGATGTAGCACAACAGAAAGATAGTCTGACCCTATGACATCTTAAAGAACCTTAGAGCAAGTTTAACTCTAAATGAAGACTGCAGAATCTCTCATACCAAATCTTTACTTGCACCTTCTGTGCATTCAAAATCCTAATTTCATGGAAGACCTCTACCCTGCCCTAACCCAGACTTCTTTTAAGACACTTTCCATTTTTTATGCAAATGCTCCTTAAAATAGGTGACCCTATGCTTGCAGGTCAGACTCTGTAAACTCACAAGGCAGAGAACACTTTTAACCAAACTTCAGGTGAGACTCAGCTGCCAAACTGCAAGACATTCTAAGCAAAGAAATAACTGTAAAGCACTATGAGCATAAGCATATTTTTATAATCATGCTGAAACACTGTGTCCTGAAGACAGGCAAATGTCCTATTTACCTTGTAGAGCAGGGAGATCCTTTAGAGACAATTCACACAAGTGGTAGATTAAAAGCTAAGGCTGGGAAAGAGGATCCTTGCTCTTACAGTGTACTGGTAGGTTACGAGTGATGCTGTCAGAAGCAGCTGCATAAGTGAACACAGAGTGGGGCTAACAGCCTGTAGGGCTTTGGGGCACAAACCTAGAGGGGTCTGTCCTCCTAATGCTCCTTTAGGGAATGTTAGCATAATGAAGACCAATCTTGGTTTTTACCTTGAAGGATGGCAACCGGATGGCCCCTCGTAACCCAATGCCCAAGCCGATTCCCTCATATCCCAGGCCTTCTCCTTTGTTCCAGTTCTCCAAAAGACAAGATGCGATTCGATCCTTCGGCTTTGGTTTTTCCTCCAGCTCTCCTCCAGACTTCACTGGAGTGAGAGATGCCTGCAACAGAGAAAGCACACTTGAGAGACAAGGTTTCCTAGGAAGCACACAAACTCTGGAAAGTTGGGAAGATCTTTCTTCTTTGTAGTATAAGGCACAACATAGCGAGTCAAAAATCAAACACATCCCTATGTATGCTTAGCAACCACAGCCCAAGTCCACAAAGACTGTCAGAAGGCTCCAGTCCCAGGAAACAAAAAAATCAAAATATTTAGGCAAAACACCTAAGGGTCTACAATACATGGTAACTACACACACAGCCTCATCTCTGCTCAGCCACAACAAACCCCTTTTCACCAGAGCTGAGGTGTGAAGGAAGAGCAGGAATTCAAACCTCTGCAACCATGGAGAGGTAGACGAGCCGGGGAGAGCATCACACATGGTGGGATACCACACTCCTCCTGACATCAGGCACGGGAGGTAACTTTCACGTGCAACAGCCAGTGGCATAACGCCGTCTAAAAGTCAGTTTCTCTTACAGACAATAACAGATCTAATTTGCCGAAGCTGGCTGTAATCACCGAAGAGGAAGTGTAAGCTCAGCTCTCCTGCTAATAAGGGACAAGACTAATGGGAATATCAAGCAGAGAATCCAGGCGGCAGCATTCCACGGCCAGGAATGGCTGATTATTCCTGGCACTCTGCTTAATGCATCTTACTCGGGCTTTCAAACCTAAACCCATCACTAGATTTGGGAACCGGGAAAAGCCTTTTCCCAGCTCAGGCAGACAAGCTCTGCCTTCCCTAGCAACATACTCCTTAGCAGCTTTCACCCCATATGTTTTCCATCCTGCCTGACCTAGAACACCAGCTTTACCCTTGAGCGTTCCCACCCTTTACCTATGGCATGATACTTCTTGGTAGTCAATCAGCTGCCCAAGTGGTTCCTTCGATCGAATATAGTGGCCAAAAAACAGAGAGGAAAAGAGAAACCGAGGCATGAGAGGTAACAAGTGTGTTGCCTTCTTGTGCATTGTTGAAGGTTCAGGGGCTGCCAGCAGCACTGTGTAGATATTTACTGTCCTACTAAACTTGAACATTGTCAGTCACTCAAAGGAAAAAAGAAACCCACAAGGCTTCCTGCTCTTACACTTGGGGAAGATCAGGGAGACAGCAGACCCGCAAAGCCTCTGACCAAAGACAGACACTCCTACCGTAGGAACTGGCATACGGTGGAGCTCACGTACTTCCAAGATGAGCTTTGATCTCCCCTGTGAAATAACAGGAGGGCTGCTGCAGCTGATGGTCCAAGGATAGGAGATATTAAAGGATATCATCTCTCCCTACAAATCTGCCTGATTTATTTCTAAAGAAAAAAAGATGTAAACAAGCACATATGTTGTCTTATTTATATTTCCAAACCTCTGAAAATAATATCATTTCTTTCACTACTGTCAATCAGTAAGGAAAAACATGAGGAGCTCCAATTAAAACCATTATGAAGGAGGAAATGGGGATGCAACGCCTATTTTGGAGGGTCATTTCAGCTCGAACAGAGCCTGGACGTCTTGGTCCATTCTAGAAAAATCAGTGTGATGGCAAAGTACATGGGGAACTGACCTCCACCTGCCACCATGGAGCCCAGTCAGCTCATCCTCACACAGGCATAAAGAGACCAGCAATAGGAAGGTACAGTTTAAGCTGAATATTCATGTTTTGTTTTCCTTTGGGAAAAGCAGGCAGCTTATTATGACTAAGAAGGAATCCTGTCCCGCACCAATGTCAGGGGGTGCCCGGTCCTAGGAGAAAGGAGGCTCTGAAATCTGTGTGATTTTTCTGCATGTGGCAGTAACACACGGCCTGGCAGAGGCTTCTCCAGGCGGTGCCCTGAAGCAGCACTGGTTCTGGCATTTCTGTTCCTGAACAGAAAGCACAAGTGTTTTTCCATGCAGCAATTTCATATTTTCAATTAGGTTGCTCACATCCAACATAACCCGTGGCAAGGACTGTGGCAAGCTGCTGCGGTACAGTCAGCTTCCCCTCCCAAAGTGGGTTACAAATTCCAGGTGAGGGAGGAACATGCTAAATCCAGCCATAGGTCGGGATATAAAAGAGCCCAAGCAGCCACCTGAAGACCTGCCTCGACTTGCTTCTGCTTCTTCACTGCGGATGTCTGGTTTAAAACAATTTCTTGGGTACTCCAGTTGCTGCTTTTGCAACTATTTGCTGGATCTGTTTTTCTCACTGCCCTGGAAACTCCCCCAAAATTGTCAGCACATGCTCTCTGGTAGGAGGCAGAAGCTCTGAGCATTAGTCAGGAGGAGAGGGACCGGGTTTCTCGCCGCACGTCACGGCAGCCAGCTCAAAGCCAGAGCAAATTACACTGTCATAAAACAGCTGTTAACCAGCAGCATTACCAACCTCTCTGGAAAGCCAAGGAGCTCTCCCAGGCACTAGAGTTAACAAGCAACCAGCTTACAAAGGCAGGTGGTGAAGATACTGCTCTGAAAACTAGCATCTGAAACAGGAGATGTATCTGCAGGTTGTGGCATTGGTTTTGGTTTGTTGGTTGTTTTTTTTTTACAATAATTTACTGTAATACTAATTTTGAGGCTTGCATGAACCTTTCTATAGTGTTAGCTTTTTTTTTTGGTAGAGACAAATTCACCACATATTAGATCACAGAGCTGTCGCTGGCTGAGGTACACTTTAAATTGGCTGAGAAAGGATGAGACGATTCATGCAAAGCTGTTTTCTTAACTAATCCCTGGAACTCCTCATCTGTTTGGCCAATGTTCAGCTTTTGAATTAATTGCTGCTGCGTACATACGCTAGGGCGGTGGGAGGAGCACAGAGAACTGGAAATACCCAAGGATCTCATCACACAAAGTGGGAAACACAAAATAGCAGCTTGGTGGTTTCTAACACTCCTGTTGTGTATCTGACTTTAGTTTTTTGGAGCTAAAGTTCAGCTTCCTCTTAGATGTGAGAAGCACCTGCACATTTGTTCTGATCTCAGGGTCATTTTCTCCTGCAAACCCCTTCCTGGAGACAGCCAGCAGTGTGACAGACCACCAAAAAAAAAAAAAAAAATCAGCTCAACTTTTCAAATTTCAGGACCAGGAACTACTGCACTGAGGGGGAAAAAAGGAATGGGAAAAAGGAAAGGAGTGTGTGTGTGTGGGTGGGTGGGTGATGTAGTGATGCCCTTCCTCAGGGACACCTGTGTGAAGACATTACAGTCCTCCAAAACACAGTTGGAAAAACAGCTTGTTTGCAGATCCCTCCCAGATCATGCCCCAGCATGGTGTGTGCATCCTGCTGAGATGCACTGAACAGCCACGCAGGCTGGTTAGACCAGTGCACTGCCCAAGCTGAACATGCTCTTGGAGAGTCCCGCAAAGCAAAAGCTGCACTTAGTCCCTCACACAGAAAGGGCTGCCCTGAGGTGGCCCCAGCTGGAGGCGATGAGGAGGAGATCCACCCCAAAGCAGAGGGATGACACTAAGAACTAAAGACTTCTTTTTTTTGCCAAGAAAGGTTGGACCAGATGATCCCTGAGGTCCCTTCCAACCTGGTATTCTATGATTCTTCCTCAGGCCCACATTCAAATCAGCAGGACAGTGTGAGACAGAGCAGCAGTTCACTCCTAAGTGAGCATTTATGACTCCACACATGTTCAGGGTACTGCACAGGGTACCTCCATCAATGACTAGGAAGGACTGAAATTCCCAGCCTGTTTGTTCTGATGGCAAAGCAGCATGAAATGCCTGCGTATATGGAGTGACACCATGGAAATAAGCCAGGGTTAATACTCAGGTGCTAACCTGTCCCAAGGCGGGTGCCTGTAGCGATGGAGCATCTTCCAGATATTTGCGGGCTGAGATCTGCTGCTGCCAGCACACACTCCTGCTGCCTGCCTCAGCATGAAGACCAGCCCCGTGGGGAGGCACGGAGGCAGATAAGTGACAGGGACATGCATTCCTCCCATTTAATTTCAGCAGCCTCAAGCAATGTGGTTTCTCACAGTAAAAGCTATTCCATGGCTTTATTTTTTGCTTCTGTTTTAGTTACCATAAAATTTTAGGATTGTGGGGTCTTTTCAAAGGCAGTTCCAGATCCCTGCTTACCCATGCCCTGGCCACAAGCACTATGAACAGTTCTCCCCAGGATCCGGCATAGAGTATGTGAAAGCCTACCTTTGCCAGACGTTCCTTCTTGTCCCACCAGTCATCAAATGCCCGAAACGCTACCACTTCAACCATCTTCCGGTTCAGGTCCCTTTTCATGATAGCCTTTAGTTCCTTCACTATGACCAGGAGGACTCCATCCACAGTGGCTTTGTGGGGATCTTCCTTCTTTGGCTCATAACCCGGTGGTGGAACCGAGGGGTCAAACTTGGGCAGTGGTGGCCATTGCTGTCCACGACCAAGAGCTGCTCCCATCGAGAAAGGGCGGTAGGGTGGAAGATTCACAAACTGCATCCGGCCCGTCATGAAAGGTGGATACTGGTATGTGTTTTGTGCCTGCATCATGCGGCTCAGCATCTGAGTTTGCATCTGGAAGGACATTGGCATGCCACCCCACTGGTTGCCCAAGACACTTATCATATCCACTTGCATGACAGGGAACATGCCAGGATGGAACGGAGGAAGCGGAGGCAAGATATGAGGTGGAGGGACCCCAGGGGGGGCAGGGAGCGGAGGCGGGGGGACGGTAACGGCAGGGTGAGTGGGTGGAGGTGGCGGAGGTAGTGGCGGAGGCATTGGGAAGCCTGGCTGTGGAGGCGGCGGAGGAGGAGGAGGAAGAGGAGGGAATCCTGGTGGTGGCATGGGGGGAATTGACGGGGCCATCACGGCTGTGTTGCTGACGGAGGAGTTCACCACAATGGTTTTGGCACATTCTGCACTGGTGATGGGCGCAGGGTTGGTCTCGTCGTCAGAGATTTCCATGTCCTCCCCTGAAGAATGCTGACCCTGCAACAAAAGAGAGAGAAAAGGTGAGGAGCGCATTCCTTTTACACTAAATACCACAGCGCTGGCTGCTTCAAACAAAAGCTAAGTTTAACACACGTTTTAATTGGGAACGGAGAAAAGCGAGCGATGCTCTGAAAAGACAGGGCCCATTGAGCAGCTGGTGCCTATTGAAGCTTTTCTCTTCCATGTCAGACCTCAGGAAACAGAGAGGTAAAAGCTTTCTAAAAGAGCATTAGGACCAACTGAACAAAAACCTCAGCTTCTATGGAATAAGAGGAATTGCTCCCGTGCTCGGCGAAATACACACAATCCAAATGTCTTTCACTGCAAGATACATTATCTCTTATTTGCATCTAATACTGACAGGTACATTATGCCATGAGGTTTCATTTCTCAGTTTTCATCGTGAACAAAGATTTACCCTGTTTTTTAATTATAAAACCTGGCTCATTTGCTGTCAACTCTTAACCTCTAATTGTGGGAAGACAATACTTCCACATGGTTGCTGCTACTAAAAGTTGTCTTGACTAGACCACAGCAATTCACATGGGAAAAAAGAATGCCAAACCTGCTTAAATTGCCTTTAAAAATAAGACTCATAAATGCTAGGATTCAAAGACATAGCATACATCATGTTATTGGGCAAAATGAATACTTTACTAGCCACAAGAAATACAGATATAGAGTTATATAAAATGCTAAAATGATGTCCCACCTCCACAGTCAAAGGGATGGAAACTGGATTAAAACAGAGGGTGCCTGCATGCTCTGAAGTCTCAAAGCTGCCTGATTAGGTCTCATACAACAGAAAAGTCTCATGAGCTAGCTCCATCCTCAACAGCAAATGGTCACACCTGCATGCTATGTCCTACAGACATTTCAGTCCTGAAGGTGTCTACAGCACAAGGAAACCACAACTATGACTGTCACCTCCCTCAGGTACCGTTAAAACAAATCCTGATAAGAAATACAGAAACCAAATATTGCCGGAAGACACATCCAAGACATTGGCAGTTTAGCTAGGAAACACAAATGGGGCTGACCTTTTACTAGCAGGATGTCAGCAAAGACAAGACAGGGGCCCAAGAACCTTCTCCAAAACTATTTTTCCCATTCTTCCTTTTTTTCCAACTGAAATCATCAAAACCCACCACTCTTGTGACAGCAAACGTCCCTCAGCTATTTTCAGGACTGAAAAGCAGAAGTAGTCATCACAACCTCCCAGACTCTCTACAAGCATGACTGGCCTGCCTCCTTCGAACGACTTACCAAGCACTTCCTTCCTCACAACAGCTTCGCACAAAAAAAAGCCAGACAAACAGTTTGCATGTTGCCACCAGCTGATCTAAATAAAGAGCATCCTCATATTCACCAGCGCAGACCAGAGCAGAGCAGTGATGCTCTACCTCCACTGGAGCTCTCCTGCCTGCCCTGGATGCCATGGGCTCTAGCCCAGCTGAGGCAGTAAGAGATCACGATCAAGAGGTCTTTAAGGGCCTCTCTCTATCTCAATCCTGGCAAGAGTTTTGGAACCTGCTGGCTGTTTTCAGCCAAATTTGACTAAAGATCCCAAAGATGTTTATTTCTTCCATGTTTCATGCCAGCAGGTGCCTCTTCTGTCTGCTCTCCTACTAGTCTCCCCAGTCTGAAAGAAAAGAGCAATAGAGCTGCTCAGCCCTTATCAGACACTGGAGAACTCGCGCTGGGGAGAGCTGCTGGGAATCAGGCTTTGTTGGCAGTTCTCATCCTGAAGCTGCTCTGATTTGATTTTTAACCTGTGAATTTTGCACAAGGGTAAGGGAACAAAAGCAAGAGCAGCTGAGTTGACAACTCCGCTATGAACTGTATCTATATGAAGATGAGCAACCACAACTATCCAAATCAAACTAAATGCTTCATGTTTTTATCAAAGGTCATCTCTGCTACAGCAGCTACCACCAGAGAGCAGGCTGAGCACAACGCTTGCAACAGCAGCTTTGCAAATCCTCCTGTCCTAGCACCTCCCCTCGCCTTGGCTTCCCCGCATTCCTCTGCTGCGGCATGAACCCACCGGCTCGCACACCGCGTGGGTCACCCTCAAAAAGCCACTCACAATTTTAGTGGTCTGAAGATGCCCAGTCCCTCGGCTCAACAAGGAGACCTCCATTTACTCCCACAGAAGGGTGGAAAGCACGAGCCTGACAAACCCTGCAGCGAGTGCTATCGACCCCATGCTAACGATAACGGAGAGGGGACGCTCCTGTAGTTGCTGAGTTGGTTTAGTGCATTTATATGTGCAGGGAGAGACTCCGAGGGCTCTTTTGTAAACTCTAAAATGAACAGCTCAAAAAGGAGAAGCAGAAATAATAACTCATTGCACTTGAGTCTTTCCAGAGCCAAATTGTATCATCTCCTCCTTGAGCGGTCTGCATCTGGCTAACATTTCTAAGTGGGTCTCATACCCTGCATCCTCTCCCCAGCTGCTCTATTGCAGTCACGTCCCACGCCGAGGATGCTGGGGAATGAAAGGACATTCTACAGTTTCAAGGACCACAGCTCCAGTGAAAGGGACAAAGGAAGAGCAAAGATGACGACTGTGGCAGGTGTAAACAAGTTTCCTGTGACAGACTCCGTTTTTCAGTAAACGAACACAAAAGGCACTGTTAAAAGCACTGGTTCCAATTGCAAAAGCTGGATGATGCTAAAGGTCAGTGTTGGATAGGAAGCCAGGAGTGTTCAGGCTACCAAAGACAGGCCAAAATCAGCTTCGTATTCACATTCATTTCATCTGATAGGGTATAAAGGAAAGTCACCCCACAAAGCCCCAGTGGAACACTAGCACCAGGCAGTGCCACGGGGAGCTCCTGTGTCCCCAAGACACAAATTCTCCTGGTCCCCAGTCCCTCTGCAGGATCCCACACCCCCCAGTGCCACCCAACACTAGTCTGAGTCACCATTCAAGATTGGTCTCTGCTGAGCACACACCACCAGTCCCAAAGTACCCGCCTGACCAACACATCCTCCCCTCCTGGAGCACCACCGGCCCAGAGCAGCCCATCTCAGCCAGTCTTGCCATAGCAGACCCACGTGCTCCTGCCCATCACCTACAGCCCATTCCCATCCACACCAGCCCTTTCCTCAGTGTCAGTACCAAAGAATCCTGCCTGATAAATAAGGTTCGTTTTCTCTCTTGAAGGAAATATCAGATAGAAAAAGCTGATCCTGAAATTGCAGAGAGGTGGCAGGACTAGCCAGGCTCCATGTTGTAGTGCACAGCAGCTTTCTTCATTCATACATGCATTTATTTTTACTTAAGCTGAAATTAGAACTGCTAAAGCAATAACTAGCATTTTTGGAAGACTGAAAGATTACTTTTTTTTTTAATTCTTCTGGTGCTCAGATGGCTCTGGAGGAAGGAACAACAGATTCCCTGCTTCCTACAATGTTGGGCTGACAACTCACCTGCACTCGCACAGTGAACACAGTCTGTGCTCCGATTTTATCCCAAGCAAGATGGAAAGGGAAAGAGAAAAAGATTAAGCGGCAGGAAGATGATGATCAAAAAGGGGGGGGGGGGGGGGGAGAATACAGAAGGTTAGGAAAGAGGTCAAACCAGAAGAAAATCATCTACAAGGAAGTCTCTTTAAACAAAGTTAAGAGGAATGAATATTTAAAACAGATGAGCAGTTACAGGAAAGTTGTATCTAAGGGGGAAAAACATGGGCACCGAGTGAGAGAAATCAAAGTACAGAAGGAAAAAACAAGGGAAGACATGGAAAGATCTTTCGTTATATGGGTTTCTTTTCATTCACCTGTCTGAACTTGGACTCACTGTGGCTGCTACCAAATACCTGCCAGGGTAGAGCTAAAAAGTAGCTACACTGTCCTCCCAAAGAAATTACCTTGTAGCTGGCCTCCCTCTTTTCTCTCACAGGGGGAAAAAATTGAGCTGATATGCGGCATACGTACTGCTATGAGGATCTCACGGCCATCACTGTCAAAAAATTGTGTCAATCAGTCCTGGAGCTCACCTGCACATTTCTGAGGGCATCTGGTACAATGCCTCCCGAAAACCTCCCTTCAGCCCACTGAGAGAAAAGCCATTTCCAACTAAATTAATTTGTACTGCCATCTTTACTTTACATTAATTAAGAGTTAGCAAAACAGGTATTTAATTATACGCATGACACATTTTTCCGAAGGTGTTTTAATGATGCAGATTTGTTGGGAGAGATTCACATCAGCATCACTGGTTATAAATGGCCTCGTTCATTGTTCACCCAAAATGCGAACTGCCACCTTTAACATTGGTACAGTGAGTTTTAGCACAGGCAGAGCCTCTTGAGTTAAGTGGATGGAATATCCCGAGATCTCACTCCTGGATCAGCCTGAATAGTGACAGGGTGGAGAGCCACTGAATGCAGGATATCTGTCTTATCTCAGAACAATACTCAACATTTAGCAAGCAAATGTTCATACCTGCAGAAAAAAAAGAAACTACATCCTAATATTTGCATGTAGAACTGGCAGTTTCCAAATGTGAAGAGGTTGTTCTCTCCCCGCCCCGGAGGAGCACTGACACTGCAGCAGAGATTGGGAGCTTCACCGTACGTGCTGTTCGGTACCTTTCCTACAGGCAGAGAACTTCACGTGCTTTCATTTCTTTTTAAAAAGGCCATCTGATAAAGAATTTACTCAACATTTCAGAATGCATTTTGAATACCATCAACTCAGAGTTAACTTCATTTAAATATTCTGCTGGGTACCAAGTAACTTATGTTTGAGGTAGGGAACTTACATCAGTGAAAGTAGCAACTACTCTGACGTAGCCTGCCTGGTCTCTGGTGCATCAAAATAACGAAATGCAGGATCAATGGCACTCAGCACGATGCAAGGTCATTAGCTTTAATGAAATGAAGCATCCCATGCTTGCAAGAAGTAGCAAACCCTTAAGCCTGCTGCAACTTGCACTCACAGAAACCAAACAGAACAAAAAATTCAGTCTTTAAGCCGTAAAACTTCAAAACCTCTGCATTTAAATACTGAAAAGTTTTGCCATTTAAAATGTTAAGCAGCAGCTTTTCAATAAAGCTAGAACTAAAATCAGAAGCGGCTCTTGGACAAAAAGTTTTCATAACCTGGTCAAACGGTCATCACTTGGTTTTGGACTAAGTCCACCCAAGGATGTAAAAATTCACAAGCAAGTCTCACCCTTTAGCCTTATGAAAAAAGTAGGGAGAGAAGAACCTTCAGAGGTGAGGAAGTGAGACAAGTGACCAAACCGGGTCACACAACAAGTTGCTGACGGAGTCAAGAATAGACTCCAGGTCCCTCAGACTTCCTATTCCCCGTCTCCGGCTGCCTCCTTGCGCCAGCCTCACACCGTGCTCCTCACTGCCCACGCTCTGCGTTTGGAAAGGGCCCTAATGCAATATGCTGTGATCCCAGGATGAAAACAGCCCATGTTCTCTAACACACAAATCTCTCTTCCCAGACTCTTTCGGCAGAACACATTAAAGAGAACAAGACATTTCAAAACTGCCACGTTTCTTACACCACCATCTAGAACAAAAAGGAAGCCTGAGGATTCAAACCAGCATCTCAGGTCCTTCCTCAAAGGCACATTTTCAATGAAAAACTCCTTTAAAAAAATACAAGCCCATTCGGATTTGGCCCAGAGAACTCCACCATTCACTTTGCTAACAGAGTGAAATACCTCTTGCTGTCCAAAATCTACATACGGAAGCCTAGCAAGGGCTTCAGAGAGTATTGCTTTGTTCATTTTTAATCTGCTTTTAGCTAGAGAAGACCTGCAGGTTGCACACGTTCTTGGCAAAGCACATCAAGAGGTGCCGTGCCTCCAAACTGCCCTCTTTGCTTACTGGGAGTACAACACTCGGGCACGATGACATGGCAGAGGGATCATGCTAAGCATTCACACCTCATGGTGTCAGGCGTGAACAAGAGAGACTCAGCACCGTATTTACAATACGTACAAATATTTTTACTTCGCTAACTATAATTATAGCTCTCCCTCTGAAACAACACACACGAGGGTGGTACTTGGTATCAGTGGTGCATGGGAGGGCAGAGCTACTCAAGGTGGTTTGCCAGCCGTTTAGCTACAGCAGCAAAAAACACACAGCAAACAGCTGCCTTCACCTTCCTGGGTGAGCTTTCAAGCCTGTTCAGATAACTGTGCCACCACCAGCGCCCGTGGTGGCTCTCCTCGGTCAGAACACCACCACTGCAGCCTGGATCTATGCTGAAGGTTGTTTACTGCCTCCTCCCCGGACGCCCTGGGTTGGTTAGTCACATCTTTCAACCTCCTTTGGGCAGCTAAGAGAGCACCCATCCTCCTGCTGCTGTCACAGAGCACGATTACAATCACGGCAGGTTTTAATTGGGACAAAGGCAGCTTTCAGGTGTATTTGCACCATAATAAAATGCCCAGCTCAGGAACAGACAAATGGAAAGATTAACACATTATGGATTAGCGATTATAAATATCTTCAGCAACATGTATTTCTATCTCAAGAACAGAAGACTGCAAGATTTTTATATAACTATGTATTTATACAGCACTTTGCAAATCTAACTCACAGGCAATGGTTGGAAACAAAGCAGAGCAGAACACAGACAGATCAGGGTAATGGTCTCTCTGCTGTGTCCCACAAAAAGGGGCACCAAAAAGGCTGTAATGAAGCAGGGATTTCTTGCAGAATGAGACACGTTACTTGGGTATTTTGGTTTCTTTATTATCAATTGCTAAAGTATCCCTCACTATTTGAAAAACAGAATTCAAGCTCTACGACATGACAATATCCTACCTGACACATACACTGTCTTGGCTCAACTTGTGTTTTGGTCTGGTACTTATTTGCAGTGCTTCTTTGGCACGGACAATCCTCCCCACACCTACAGGGCTGCGCAACAAGTAAAACAAGTGACAATAATATTCGAGTGCTTGCTCATTGTAAACAAACAGCACTGTAAACACCAGCCTAACTTATGCCGCTTTCTTTTCTTCTTCTAATGCCAAGAGGGAACTTTAAGATGATACCTGAAACCACAGAAGGATAGAGGGAGAATTCCCCAGAAGTCCCCGTCAGTCCCAGAACAGGGGGACAGGGGTGAGAAAAAGCCACTATGGTGCTTGTTTGTGTCTCGTAATGTTCTGCCTCAGGTGCTGGTCCCTAATTAGACTGTCCTGCACATGGGGAGATGCCACAAGTTGGGATTTGGAAGCATGTGAGGAAGCAGCTCACCTGGGCTTTCAGTGGATGGCAGGAAGGACTCTCAAATGGGGGAAGCACTTGGAGCTAATGCTTACAAGGGGAAAAGGTCTCTTCACTCACTTTCAATGTTTCCTGGCACTAGAAATATAAGTAAATTGACTTGTGTTCTAAGGACAGAGGGAGAGCTGGAAGGCTGCCCAATGGTCCATGCCATCATTAGAAAATCTAGTGAATTAAGATGACAAAATGAGCTAAAATGACTCCTTTACAATGGGCAGAACTGTCAAAGACAGTATCCCAGACTCATGCAAATCTGCACCACCAGTTTCCTGAAGGCTCTCATACACATTGAGCATTTGAGATGGGTCTCCACACTTTGAGGGACCATTTCAGACTCCAGAGGGGATTATCTTCTGCCTTCTCCACACTGGACAGTGGAATAACATCAATGTCTCCAAGGAAAGGAACGGAGCAGTAGCTTAAATCAGTACTACCCAAAACAAAGCCCCCAATGTGACAAGGGGCATGAAAGGCCCACCAAAAAAAACCCCCAAACCAGGAGAAAATAAGTGCAACAATTGAGCAGGAGGGGTTCAGGCTATTTTTACTTGACTGTACATAGAAGCTCCCATGGCTATACGAAAAAACGTATGGATTCTTCTTTCCAAAAGTTGAGATGGATCCTGGAGTAAGAAACACCCACTTAAGCAGCCTCTAAGCATCTCCATGAGGTTAAAAACTTCTTTTATTTAGCAAGGGACCCAGGGAAGGATAGAAAACTCTATATGAAGCAAAGAGGATGGAGATGGGAAGCAAATGCAGTGCGATTAGTGGTCTGAGGTAACCAGATCTTCACTGATCCAAAAACAAGACAACTTGAGAAATGTGATCCCAAGGGGAGAAGACTCAACCAGCATTCAGTACTTTCAAAAATCCCTTCTCTTGGCAAGTGTTCTGGTTTGAGCAACACAGGATTAATTTCTCTTTCAGTAATTTTACTTTTCAGTAAGGTCTCTCCTAATGCTTGGGAAAACTGCAATTTCAGAAGACTCTTGTGTCTGCATTTGTGAAAATATTTACTTTATAGCCAGCTACGGTATGTGGGTTTCAAGGTCTTGGTTTTCGAGTTAGCCAGGTGCGGGGATGAGGAGGTGAGAGACTCAGGCACCCAAGCTGGCCAACAGGGTTATTTCATACCATGAACGTCACATTCAATATAAATTAGAAAGTTTGAGTAGGAGTTTCTTCTCTTCTATGATGGCTGCGATCCCAAGAAGGGACATTTGGAAAAGCCAGACATTGCCCCTGGGCTTCCAGCATGCACAAGAGACTCTTCAGCATCTGAAGGGACAGCCCTAGGAAGAGTGCAAGCTAATGTAACATCCTTTTGGTCCACATTCATCAACACTGAGACTGGAAGCTTTCAGACCCCCTGACTGCACAGATTTGAGCCAAGACAAATACAACCATACAACTGGCCAGATCACGAAATACAGTGAGAATATGAGAGATAAGGAGTCACTGGCCCCCAGCCCAAGATCAGGGATGCCTGGGTAGCCCATGCATGCCCCAATGTGAAACTTGCCTGGACAGTCGCCCCTTCTGCATTATGTGAACAAATCCGAACTGGCAGGGCGAATGTGTGCCAATTCAGGGGCTGAGTCATGCGGCCATAGTGTTCTTCATCATATATGAAACACCCTAAAATTGGATTTACCATCACATGGAACCATGGCCTTTTCCCTCAAGTCTTAAGTAGATCTTATTAACGGGAAAAAAAGATTTCTTTAGGGGGGGGAGGAGGAGGTAGAGAAAAGGAAGGAGGAAAAAAGAGAGGGGTGTTAACATTGGGGAGCCATGTAACAAGGCAGGCTCTTCCCACAGCAATGGTTGTTCTGGTTTCCCTATTTTAGATGGGGGGGAAGGGATAGCTGAAGAGCTATTTGCAATCTAACTTCAAAGGCTTTAGTCGGCTGGGAAGCTAAGTCATGCATAAAAGGATGGTAGAGTGGCAAGAAAATACCCCCTACAGATAAATTAGTCAGGGAATGTTCTCTGCTTCTCCCAAAGACTTTCATACAGCCAGACTGGCTTTACCCAGGTAAAGCCCTTTTCAGACACCAGGTTCAGTGATGCAGAGTCCTGGGAACAAACCAGCCAAATCCAACAGAGAAACTAAACGGTGTCTCTGAAAAAGAGAAAGGTGGCAGTAAGCATGCAAAAGGTTTCCCTGTCATTTTCTGCCTTCTCAGCTATTATCAGTAGGTTTTATTCTAAGGTTTGTCCACATACAAAAGATGCGGAATTTGAGGCAGCATCTCCCTCTCTAAATATGCAAAGAAAAGCAAGGAATTTAGGAGGAATCCCACAGTATATGGAGAACTCATTTCCCCAATGATCCTGAAATGTTCTGTTTTGTTCTTCATACTGGTGTGCAGAAACGCACCCACTTTTCTAGAGAGCAGAAGGTACTTCACAATCAAAGATAAAGAAGGGAACTGGCAACATTAGATCAGAGTCCACCTATAAGTTAAAAAAAAGCCAACAAAGTGCAATAACTGAGTTTGCAAAGTACACAGATACCTTACAGTTCAGTGCCAGGCAGGAGCTCACATGCCATCCCCTGAGCTTACCCTCATACTTAAACCTTAGGTCAAATGGGACCATGAATTCAGATCTTGCTACCAACAGGCAGATAAGCTTAGAAAACAGTCTAGCTTCCCAGCTGATATCAGCTTATTGAAGAATAGGTTGTACACATACTGTACTTAAACAAGTTCTAATCAGCACAACTAGGCCAATTTGATATTCTTCCCCTTTTACGTACTACTACTATACCCTCGAGTATCTGAAATCACGTAGCTATTATTGTTACAGCAGCATTTTCAGTGCTCTGTGCAGTGCGCTCTGCCTTTCCAGCGTTAGTGGCAACTGCAGTTTCCTTTGCAAGATCTGGACATCCACAATACAACCTGCCCAATATTGAGTCTCCTCAGAAGGGAGAGCAGAAATGAAGGAATCAAGGCCTCGAAGGGCAATGGACAAAAGAAAAAAAAAAAAGAAGGGCTTTTGTTAGATCATTCATCAGTATGATCTTTTAATGCTCTTCTGCTCGCTGCCGTCTACTCTCAGACCCAGGTGCCATTAGTATATCCTGAGGCAGCAGTTCAAACACTTGCCTTCCTTCTCAAGAGGCATACAAATGATGAGCTTGGCTTCTCCCTCTCTTCTCCAAAAGTTGAGCTATTCTTGTCCTGAATTTCTAGGGTGCAGCCCTGATCTGTCCATGAGGCTGGGAAGTAAAGAGGCCCAACTGTTTTTGGCACTTGCAAGAAAACGCAGAAGCCTGTAGCCCACAGCTGATGGAGGTAGCTCAGAACAGTCCTTTCCAAACAAGTATAGCTTTTACTCTCCAAAAAGCATGGAATAAGCAAGGGGAAAGACTTAAAAGTCTTGATTTTTATGTAAACCTTTCTTTTTCCTGAACACTTTTGCTGAGATTTCGTGAGCTGCCCACTGCTGACCTGGGAGGTCACGCAGACTTAGCACTGATCTCCTCCCAGCAGCTCTCTTCTATCCCAGTACCAACTATTTAAGAAGAAATAAGAAAGTATGAAAGAGGGAACATACTGTTAATAAGGTCTTTAGGACCTTGTTATTATCTTGACTGCAGTCACAGTAGCAACACAGTACGGTTTCAAATAAGAAAACTTGTGGCCTTCTGTTCTGGAGACAGCCAATATCACCATCCCAAGATAGGACAAACAGGACAATCTGCTCTGTTTCTGAAATTCCCAACAAAACTGCTGCAGACGAGACAGTTCAGCCAGTCCATCTGATCTTGACAAAAAGCATTTAACCACTTTGGGTGAAGCCCCCACTGCAGGTGGTGTAAGTGCTCCAGGCCTGCGGGGACAGAGCAGCAGAGAATCACCCTGAGGAACGAGAGGCTCACGAGACAAAAACTTCTAATTCAGTGTGGCCAGGCTGTGAGCCCTTTGCAGCAGTGACCACAAATGATGACTGGCACCCTAATGAGTTCAGCAGGCTCCACTCATTTTCTGAGCGTTGCCACACAAGCTAACAAGTCCTTCCCAGCAAAGTGCCGTAGATGCGTTAAAACCCAGCTAGACCACAAGAGACGCTTCTCTCCAAGCAGCTTATTTCAAGCAGCTAAAGAGGCTGAGTAGAGATGTTCTTCCTTAAAAGTAAGGGTGAGGCCAGCAAGAAACAGTTTCCCCTTTGGTAACATTTCTCTTCTCTCTGAAGGCATCTTGAATTTTTCACTGCCTTATTTCCTGCTTAGATTTTCCTTCTCTTCCTGTACTCTGATTTAACTAAGTGCAGGCAGAGAGGAGAGAATCAAGCCCACCACCTTAAGTACATAACAAAACATTAAAAACCTTCCTCATTCTGAGACAAAACCTAAAGCAATATCGAGACAGAAATACCTTCAAGTTGTCCCTCTCCAAAACCTGCTCAGTGAGGGAAAGGCAACTTTTTCCCCATACCACCCTTTCTCGGTGATGGAAACATAACCCTTGTGGCTGCCAACCGTTGACTGATCCTTTAACAAAAACAATCTCTGTGCAGGACATGATATTTCTCATGGTCTTCTAGAAGATACCAAACTTTTGCTATTAAACTATCCCCACTATATGCAAAATAAATTGTGTAACTGCAACTGTTCTAAATTACCAGAGTGGAAATACCCCACAGCTGGGCTGCATTCCCACTGCCATTTGTGCAGGCATAAAATATTCAAAAAAGAGACAAGAGGTAAAGTATGCTGATTTCCCCACCTGTCCCCTAATTAGCAAGCAGGAGGTTTAAAACAAACACATGGAAACACTTTTCACCTAGAGCAAAATTCAGCTGTGCACCTCATTGCCACAGGATACTGCAAACACTCAGAAGTGCAGATGGGTTTAAAAACAGATGAGGTGTTTGTGGAAGACAGGTCCACCAGCAACTACTGAACAAGATCACATCCTAATCTGCTGGTCACAATTAGCAGAGGGACCCCAAGGGAGCACCACCACATACAGCCCTGCTGCTGCTGGGTTTTTTTCATGGCAGAAACCGCTCTGACCTCCTACCGAAGGTCTTTCAGTAACCTAGAAGAAATAACCCCCAACAACACAAGCAACCAAGGAAAGGTAAAGACGTGCCTTTTCCTTGCTTACCCATGACTTAGTCCAAAGTCTCTTTCTGTTCTCTCTTGCAGCAAAGCCATAATCAAGCTCTATCACAGGTGACCGCTCAAGAGGAAGGGCTGCACACATATAGCCAGTGCCAGGCGACCCATGCTCTGCTCCTCAGACTGACCACCCCAGTCCTCAGGCTCTTTCAGGCCTCCCCATGTTGGTGATGCTTATTTTACTCACTTCCTTAATACTTGCTTTAAAGAGCTTTGCTAAAACGGTCAAGATGAGTGCAAAGCCCTACAGAAGCACATGGCAGTACAGTATCTCTACAGCCCATACTTTGCAGTCTTATCCAAAACACTCTCAATCTTATTTTTATTTCTTAAAGCAGCTTTCCCATTAGATTGGTTTATTAGTTTGAAGTTACATACAGCGATACACAGCCAGCTGTGTGCAGCCACGCCAAAAGGCACTCCCCTGACTGCAGCCTTGTGCCATAGCCCTTTTGTAGCACACACATCCCAGAAATGAGCCAAGACAAAAAGATTTCCTCAAGCTGAAGTCTGAGCATCCAACCCAGCAGGGATCACAGCTTCCTTCTGGTGTCTTGCAGCCAGGCTGGGTGCTCCTTGCATGATACCAGCTCCCGGGGAATTTAAAAGCAACCCCAGCATCAGGTCTCCATCCTCCATCAGGGCTCCGCTGGGGCCAGGCTACCCTTCGCCACCAAACCTACACCACCTTCCTGCTTGCTTCTCGCTGACCTGGAATACACCTCAGGTTTGCAAAACCATCTGCTGCTACCACTCTTCCGATGTAATTTGGGAGATACATCCCACCTGACATTGTGTTAAAAAGCAAATAAATTCATTGAGATTCCCTTGTCAAAATGCATCCTTTCGCACACGTCTCCATGGCATATATTCAACCAGGAGATTGCCCTTTAATGTTTTACTGTAATTTGAATAATTTTATGCAGTACTAAGGATTTTCATCTTTTCCAAGTAATTTTTTTCCTGGACAATAGCAAAATGCTTGTAGCACCATGATAACAGTTGCTCACATTTATCCGCAACCTTCAAAGACAGTATTTCAATTATCTACACTGGAAACTCCCAGCCACATCTGCTGACCAAAACGCCACATTTGGCAACGGCTTAGCAACAGGGACTGGAGTGGGAAACTGTCCCCAGAGCTATGCACCAACATTAAACCAGCTTCTACCGTATCACCAGAAATATGTATTTTTTTGTTTTGTCTGGGACACACAAGGCATCAGAAATAACAAGCTCCCTTGGGAGATGGGAAACCTGGAAAGAAGCCACGTACTTCAGCAATCCAACCCCAGGCTCCAGAGGGAAAGTCTCCCCGATGTGTGCAATACACGTAAATCATGCACAGCGGGAGGAGCACACACCACTTGGACATCAGCACAAAAATATACTGCTCACTGTGAAACACAGCTCTTCTTGGAAAAAAGATGGATATAAGAAAGTGTCTCTTGCTCCTCACTATCCACAAAAGCAGCAGAGATCCGATTCCTTGACCAGGACAGCAAAGGGCTGTTTCAACCCCAGGAAAAACAAAACCTGGTCCTTCCTTCACACCACCAACCTGCACCATCCTCAGCCCTCTTCTTCCTAAGGTTCCATGCCATTGTGCTCCCTGATACAGGGAATTTGGGCAGCGGTGAGCCTGAGGACATCCCACCTTGAATGCCTGAAGGTACAGGAAAGGAAGAAAGGAGAGAGAAAAAGAAAAGGGGAAGGACTGGACCCTGATGAGACCATCTCTGCTTCTCTTCACCACACTCTGAGCATTTTTCCTAAAGATCTCCCTGCCTTATTGGAGAGAGTCATATGACTCCCTGACTTATGCAGAAAGAAATATTGGGCAAAACACAGGTGAGCTGGTCAAAGGTGTGTGATAAATTGCACTTAGGACACAGTTATCAACTCTACATAAATACACACGCCACAAAACACATGTTCAGAGCAGCCAGCAAATGCAAAAATCCACTAAGAAGCGCCTAAGTCGAAACACTCAAGTCCCAACAAGTGAAAATTGGAAGTTCTGCTACAGCTGTCTGACCCTTTTGCAACCAAACCTCCAAACCATAAGAACTGCTGCCAGCTTCGAGTTCAAGGAGCAGTTTCGCTTCCTCCCCGCGCCGTGCCTGTGCAGCACTCACACTGCCCTCTATGCAAAGAGCGATTGCCGAAGCTCAAGCCACGAACAACTTCCTTTACTCAAACTGCTCCTGAAGCAACACTTTTGCAATGCCTGGAGGAGTGAACTTACTCCAACCTGGGGAGAAATTAGAAACCCCAATTTGCTCTCTTGCTATTTTATATGCATCTTGACATCATCAGGCCTGTCTGCACCACTGGAACCTTGTGAAAGCAGCCACCGGCTTCATTTTAGCACAAAGCAAATAAAACACATTTTAAATGAGTTTTTAAAAAAAATTTTTTTTTTAATACTTTGGTTGTAGGAGCTGAAAAATTTGAGCAACCTTTTTCTTGTGATGAATGAGCATTTACAAAAGCAAGCACTGCACTTTCACGATAAAGCCTGAGACAGCAGTAAGATGCCTGGGTCAAAGGAGCCCTCACGGGCAGGTATGTGACGCACCGAGTTAACGAACTCAGGGGTTTCGTTTTGAGTTTTGCCCCATCTTCACTAGGTACAAACAAGTACCCCAAACTGAAAATTAAAATTAATAGAAGGGGGGTGGCTTGAGGGACTCAAAATTGATGCATACGGAAAAAAAAAGTTCTACTGATGAACTGTATCTATTTAGAGGACTCCAGGAAAGGCAACAGCCAGCAGAAATTTGAATAAGCGCTCGTCTGTTAAGAGCTCTGTGTCAGACACAGACACATATAGAACACAGCGGCTGCTCCATCTTCTTCAAAATCAGACCCAGAAATTAGTGCTCTTCTGGTGGCTGCCAGCACAATATGTTAACAGCAATTATTTTCTCAATATTTCTACTGATTACCTAACACACTGGCACATTTTCTCAGTGTCACTGCATGTTGCAACACACGCTGCCATCCACTGACTTGTCCGCATTCCCTTGGTCACTTTTCACAACCATCAGATGCGAAATGCAACCAGAATGATAATGGGTTGGAGAAACTGCGAGGAAAATGTGTCACTTTCAGTGTGAGGCCTCACAGCTGCATTTATGACATCTGAACATTCAATATCGTCACTGCTGAAACCTGAGTGTTGAAAAGAATAGAAAGAACTCTGTAAGCAGCAAAAGGAAGATGCCAAGGGCTCTCTAACTGTAAATGGTCGGCAGAGCTCAGACTGCAAAAATTATTCCACTATAAGTTATACACTATGGTTAAACATTCTAATTTGGATCTAAGTTTCCAGCGCAGCAAAGCATCTATAGATTACATAAACACAAATTAAGCAGTGCTCTACATATTAACAAGCAGTTCAATTATACATACCCAATCCACCAGGAACTGAAAATTTACAGAAAGTCACTGGTGGCAAAACAGAGAATGAACTGAGGTAGTGGCAAGAGTATAATCAGCAACAGTGATTTATAAACAGGGATGGCAATGTCATTTCTATTAGGTATGCAAAATGCAAAAGCCTCAAAGTCTTGGCCCGATATGAGAGAGTGAAAGAACCACTCAGCCTCCCAACCACAGCCTGCTTTCTATTTTTCAGTTACACTCCAGAGCATTTCACCGTTTCTAGCTCTGTCACCAACAAGAGGCATGTTCTCTCATTCCACTGAAGTTGTTAGGTATCCAAAAAACCCAAACCATAAACAGCCAAATATTTTTCCGTTTAGGTTTTTTCCCCCCATGAGCATACATGTATGAGGGCTTGCATCAGCAGGAACACCAGGTGAATCCTATGCAATTCTGCTCTAAAAAAGCGACTGTAAAAATTGACACTGCACTTGTTACCTCTCACTGTTTCCTATATTAAACACAATTAGCTGGTCAAGCCTTCTGCTCTGCTAACCCCCAGCCTCGTGAGCACTCTAAGAACTAAATAGGAGCCAAATACAAAAAGTCAAAAGTGAAATACAACTTAGCAAACACAAACAGGCTTCTCTACTTTGTATAAATTTTTGTAGGAGCAGCAGTTGTCATGTGGGAAATTAAACAGATGTACAAGGAAACAGTCCCTGCCTGTGGTCTTCCAGTATCAGCTCTGAAAAACATGTAAGATAACAATAGTCTGCATTTTCTCTACTTCAGGAGCCAGGACATCCTTACCTTGGCCAGGTTATATGGGAACTGACCCTTTGCCCCGAGTATCCCCAGGAGGATGCAGGGCTGCAGTCCTGCCCCAGGATGCTCGCTCCTCTGGATGCAGAAGCTGAACAGATCTCAGCTCTCAAAAGGGTCCAGTGTAGTGTCACATTTAATCACCTTTTGAGGGATTTGTGTGCTGCCTTTCTTTTCTGAACAAGCTTAAACAGCACAAGATCCCCTGAAGTCTCTGTGGCTTCTTGCTGCCGCTGTGCCTGGGTCAAGAAGGGCAGAACTGAACCCACAGTTTAAGCAGCTTGCTCTCATTTTAATTTCACAGGTTTAGCAAGGCTGGCGTAATTCACATGTAAAACCACAGCAGTCATCCAAATCTTTGCTGTCTGGGCATTGGCTGGCTGCATTTCTGGAAATTCATGGTCATAACATATACCTATTTTTTGAGTTTCCATTAGGAACCAGTTCTGTCAGGCATGATCACATTCACAAGAGCTCAGGAGGCAGGAAAATTTGAAAAAGTGTTTATGAGACTGGGCATAAATCACAGTTCTCAGGTTTTTCTCCCTTCTTCAATTAAAAAAAATACATTCAGAACAACCATTCCACACATCTACTCCCCCCATCTCCCTCCAGAAATGATGAATCCCACTCTAGCTGTAAATTGGATCCCAGGTGTACCCATATATATTATACATATATAACAGCTACTTATGGGCATAAGGGCTCTTGCACAGTTACTGTGGAAACCAAGGTATCAGATTTCCTGGCTCTTAAGACTCTACCTTCTCAACTTTAATGTGCGTTTACCTTGAATAAATCACTTCTGCGCTCTCCAGCCCAGAAACATCCCTTAGTAAAGCACATTTGGGTTCATCTTTAGGAGGCTCCATCTAACCCACTGTCACTGTCCCAGTAACAGAGTGCTGCTTCCGACCCCGCACAACCCGCGGATGGGAGCAGGGGACAGGAGGAGAGAGGATCCTTCCGCCTGCAGAGATGGACGCACTCCTGCAGAGCACAGCTCCACGGGGCACCGGCTGCTCCTGGGGCAACTGCTGCAGGTTCTGCTGGCAGAGGAACTCTCTGCAGCTCCTCTCCTGCCTGGACAGCATCAGGGCACTGCTTTTTCTCACAGGCGCTCATGACAACTGAAGGTAGAACTTGGTTCTGTAGGAAAGGGGAATCATTCACCAGCTACTGAAGCACAGCCTAGTCTAGATGGGGATGCAGCAGCATGGAGCAGCGCAAGACACGATGTAGTGTCTTGAGAAGAATGTCATCACATCCCGCTACGGCTCCAGAGGGACAATGTGACACTTCAACATAAATTTCTTCCAGTTCTGGCTGCGACCACACAAGAACCCAAAGATACTTCAATGAGAAGTGCAAATTCAGCCCAGATGTAACCTCAGGGACTTCAGCAGAGCTCCCTGTAGGGCTGAGCCTGACCCACCTCATCTATGTGTAAGCACAGCTCAGAAATTCTGCCTGAGCAACTGCAAAAGGATCTGCTGCACACGCAAAGGGATGACAGTGTGCTGTCCTGTAAGAGGCACCTCAGCATCCAGCATAGTATTAACAACATTCAAAGCAGCCGAGGGAGATGCTGAGAGGTGCTGGTGACCGTAATGGCCTTTGGGGTCTGCTGTGCACTGTGTGACTTCCAACTTTGCTCCCCAAACCATTTGCTAAAATTCACAGCAAGCAGCAAGAGAACTGCTCTCACCTAATTCGTGTTTCAGGATCTTTATTTTTGTGATTATCTTTGGCACTTTTAAGGCACCCCTCCCACCACAGTAAATAGGTGCTTAGCCAAACTACCAGGAAGACAGAAGTCTGTTGCTTCCTCAACTAAAAAGTACTTTTGTACTTATAAATCTGGAAAAATACCATTGTCAATCATACGCTCTTCCTATTACACGCTGGCCATGCACACAAGCTAATAGGTTCATAAGCTGAAACATGAAAGGCATCATCAATATATAACAAAGTGACTTGTTATAACCTTGTCATCCTCTCCAGCACACACACAGGCAGGGCCTCTTCCTGTAACAAGCCAAGCAAAAACAAGACCTGGCTCAAATGGGATGTCAAAACGTCAAACTGTACTTACTTAACCTTTGTACTTCTGAAACAGCAAAGATCCTGTGAAAAAGAAATTATTACAACTCTTTCCTTGTTATCTCTCAGAACATCGGAAGGAAAGTTTGTACATTGCTACCCTCAAAAATTTTCCTACTGTAACAATGCAGTTTGGCTGTTTTCTTTCCTTGCCATCTTCTAGTTTCTTGAAAAAGCCCTCTCTGCCTTGTCTTCCTGGCTGGCAGGTTGTGCTGTTTGTAAAGGATCCCTTTTCTCCTCTTACCTCGTACTGCCCACATCCCACTCTGTTCCACCTCTCAGCGCTTGTCCCTCAGCTAAGCTTAGCAGGACTTTCTCTGCAGACCATAATCACTGCTCTGAGATTAGTCGGAGTTAGGTGTTGCAGACAGATGCATGGCCCTTCCTCTCCCACACCCAAACTCCCTGCCAAGCTCTGGCTTAGGAGTATCATACCGGATCTTGAAATCAAACTCCAGGGTCTTGCATGATAAATCAGAGCAATTGCTGGGGCTTGGCTGTACCTCCTCTACTTATGGCAAGTCTGAGGTGGTTAACTTGCCTGACGATTTGACAGCGCTTCACCTACAGGACAAATGTTACCGTATTAGCAATCATTGAAAAAAAATCGTGCTTGTTTTCATGGGAAACAGGAGTAGGTCTTTGAAAAGCACCTACTGTCTCAGGAAAAAATTCCCTGTAACTTGACTGGCATCCTTATGAATCCTGAGATTTTCCCAGCTACAGCACCCGCCCAAAGACAGCAGGCCTGTGGCTGCTCCAACCCTTAAAGAGCAAAATATAAAGTAAATAACAAGTTCAAACTTTCTGCCCTTTATTGCTTCCTTATGATACTTAATGAGCCCTCCCTACACCAATATATCATTTCTGCTCTGCTCCCCATGCCACACAGTCACTAAAATATTCGGATCTGCCTTCCCTCTGTTTTGCTGGAGGATTCTCTGAAGAACTGAAAGTTGAATAGTGGTATCACAATAGGCTGAAGCTGGAGGTTCAGCTTTCCAGCCCTCAGACAGACTCAATGCCCCTCTCAAACTCAGTTGGAAAGCTGCAGCTCAAATTTCAGCCTATGTTAAGTCACTGCTCAGCTCCACTCCTTCAGCAAAAGAGAGGGAAGCCAGGAGAGCCTTTTTCTAAAGCAAAAAACTGGGGGGGGAGAAGGGCAGAGGAAGGAAGCAAAAACACATGGAGATCATTTTTTAGGCATCAGAAGGAGCAATGAAAGGCACAGGCAACTTTTCAAACATGCCAGAATAGCTTAGTGTGATTTGTAACCAGGAGGAGGGTTGAATAAACAGCTCCAACAACAAACATCAAACTTTTTTTTATTGGGGGGGAGACAATTAAGGCAGCAATGACCTGCACGGAGACCCTGCTACCACCTTCCTGACTTCTGCAGAGGATGGAGGCATTTATATCATTTTGTATCACAGAACCATTGACGTGAACTTCTGACACCAGCATCTCATTAAGGGGAGACAAAGACTTAACATGGGCTTCAACGTCAGCACGCCACTGCCCCATATCGCAACCTACAAATATAACATCCCAGCCAGTCCCCCAATGCTGATCTCAGCGACAGAAAGTGCCTGACCCCACATACCATGCTGGCATTCATCCATCTTTCTAAACATGCTCAGAATTGGCTGCAACCCACTTGCACAAGACTAAGAACAGCAGATACAATCCCAGAATGGCAAGGAGATGAGGGATGCCTTCCTCATTTTTTAGAAAAACTAAGAGTATCCCCTCCTAAGCCTGCCAGACTGAGCTCAAGGAATCGAAACTCCATTCCTAATTAATACATCATCAGGTCCCACCGGCCAGGGACTTGCCTCCCAAGAGGGGAGCCTGGGCCAGCCTAGATGATGAATGAGATCTCAAGCAGCTGAATTGTTTCAAAGGCTAAACTGGCAACATCAAGGACAAGCAGGTTTGGAAAGGCATGTAGAAAAAACAAAATATCCAGTACGGTTACATTTTTTTTTTCCTATTTAGCACTGAGACCTGCACTATGTTATTGCTGCAGTTCTCTTCCAGTTACGCACTCTGTAAAGCCTGTATCTAACAGGAGCAGCTCCTCCTCTCCTGAAATGCAGCCACTTCTCAGGTGAAAACCTCACAACTGAAGACCACTGGAGGGAAATTCATTCTGCCAGCTTAACCCCAGCAAACTTCCGTGAGTAAATTAAATTGATCTACCACACTCGGGACATTTACACAAGACCAGCGCTCTTGGATGGTTGAGGTCCCCTTACTGCAGAGTTCTTGCACACCAGGGACAGCAGTTTCATTTGCTTGCACGGCTATTATAAACACTGAGGAAAAAGGGTCTGGCATTTGCAAAGATCTGTATTTTGACCGTTCCTTGACACAGCAGAATAGGACTGACACGTCCGCTGCAGCGATACTCACATTTGTTGCAACAGACCTCCCGAACAGACATACCATGCAACGTAATTTCTCTGTCTGCTGGCACCATTCCACACCGTTAAGCTCTGACTGTCCCTTCAGCCACAAATGCCCCAGCAGAGGCAGCAAGCTCCGCTCTATTATTGGAAGACTCAGTGGAGCACATCCCCCACAAGCCAACTACCTCCCCCTTTCAACTAAGCAAAGCGAGTATTAAAACCCAGCAACTGTCTCCCGTTCAAACCAGATGGCATAAATAGCTGGAGAGCTATCAAACAAAGTATACATTCAATACTTCGGTGTAACATGAAAGCCCCGTTAAGCAAGTGTGTGCATACATACACACCCACGCTCAGGGACGAAGGCAATGGCAGAAAGTGCTCGATTAACTCTTCTAGTGGCTTAAGTGTCTGTTGACACTCCGGACATTCACACAGTATGAGCACTGGACAAACTTCTGCGGCTCATGCAGTCCTTGAGCTCTCCTGAAGCTATAAATTGCATCAGGCTGCTATTAGAAACAAGGAAAGCTGGAGACTGGCAAGTTGATTAAGACCATCACTTTGTGTTACATCCAGCTCATTTCCAGCTGCCCTGAGTAAAAGAAAAAGCCACCAGAAATCCTACGTTCTAATGGCACTAAAAGAAAAGAGCAACTGCCTGCCCTGTCCAGCTCTGGGGATAGACATGGAGCTTCGTAACTCAGTTTCAGCTCACTTACCTCGTCCATTTTTTCTGACGTTGGAGTCTGATCACCAGGCACCATTTCTTTAGCCTCTGAGGTCTCAATTTTGGAGGTCCTGCTCAGCTGATCGATGGGAGTCATGCTGGCCTCCGACGTCCCCCGGGAATTCTGACCCAGAGAAGCCGTCCCAGGGATGGGTTCATCATCGTCAGAGTCAGGTAATGGCGTTGGGCTAATGTCCTCCAAACCTGTGCTGGAAGGGCGCGAGGAAGGTGTCTGACCTCTGTAACTGGGCTGAGAGTTCGAACCGTACATTGGGATGGGAGAGAGCTGGGAAGAAGAAGAGGAAATAGGGCTACCTTCCATTCGGATCTCGTTATCCGAGTCATGCTCATTAAGAAAGGGTAACTTTGTTCTCTGCTCTTTTAAGAGCATCTCAATCCTTGAGTCTAAACTGTTATGCTGCATTTCTGACTCCATGGTGGGGGTGCCAGGGGTTTCGCTTCTCTCTGGAGTTTGAGAGAAAGATGCTGTGCTTGGTTCAGGAGCAGAGTTTGAATCGGGCAAGGGCGGAGGCTCCTCCTGTTTCTCCTTCACCGGGACAAAATCAATGTTAGTGGGAGCGCTGCTTTCCACAACCATCTCGGTGGGAGGTGGCGCAGGTCTTCGGTACTCTGTTTCCCTGGAAGTTTGGGGAAACTGCTGCTCATCAGACTGGGGAAACACAGCTGGTGCTTGATAGGGAGAGAAGGCAGATTTGTAGCTCGAAGAACTAGAGTGGCTCAGGGGAGGAGTGTGAGAGAACTGAACTGGCTCCTGCTGATGGGATTTGTACGTACTGAACTGATGCTCCGTCCCTCGGAAAACACCTGCTGAGTTATGAACATAGTGATGTCCTGGTCGACGGTTGTAGGCATCTGTAAATTTTGTTTCGTGTCTCCTAGGTTTGTACCCGCTGTCCTGCCCAAAATGGTACACGGGCGTTGTCTGACGACTAGAATAGGTGGAATCCTGGGAAAAGGGCGTCCCTAACCGTGGGGTGTGAGGTGTTCCTTGGGACTGTGGGGTAAATTGGCTGTATGAGTTTGGGGTGTCTTGCCGACAGCTGGAATAGGCTGTGTCATGGGAAAACGGCGTGCTACTGTTTGGGGTAACAGATGATCCCGCAGAAGAAAGGTTACTGTCTTTCAGGCGCTTCAGGGAATCCGTCAACTGTAAAAACAGAAGAGAGAAAAGCACCTAAACACACACTTTTAAAAAGATATTTGTCTAATCCATTTGCCTTTCAGAGTTGAGTATCCAGGAGTTTGCACTGATTTCCAGGGGAAAAAAAAAAAGAAAAAAACAAATGAGGTTACAGCATTCCTGAAAACACAAACTACTATCCATGATTAACAGTTCCCTTTGATTTAAAAGAAAAAGGCAAGCAAAGGGGAACTTGTCTATAAAAGGAGGAAGAAGAAAGCAGATACAACAGTAGTCCCTACAAACTACACCCAGAGCATCAGGTGAACACAAGACTTGCACAATACTTTTAGCTGAAAGAGTTTCAATTTCTCTCAGTTATGTAAGGCTTGTCTAAATTCCAAATAGGAGAGATAATTAAGAAAATTCTGAGAAATGAAATGATCAATTTCTCTTTTTTTTGTGAACAAATCAAAACATACAAATCGGCAAACTGCCAGCCTACAACCAAACCTATGCTGCAGGGCTTCACATTGGTCCAACTGAGCCAACCCACCACCCTCTCTACCAAACGTTCATCTGTAAGAAGGGAGAAGGCTACAGGTGTAAAAGACCAGAAGTTCTCAACTGCTAAAAACACATTTTAAACCCCTTCCCAAAGACAAATGCTCAGCACTACTGATTATGGCATTTGAAACTGAAACCCTACAAGCCTACCGAGCAGCCAAGTAATTGCTCTACAACTCACTTCACAGGCACATTCAGAGGGGTTCTAGGAGCAGCCCTGCTCCAACTCAGACTCTGCTGAGTCATAACAGTGCCATGCTCATCTTCAGCGCCAGAATCAATTTGCCATAATGCAAAGCAAGAGCTCAGTGAGAATCCTCCTGATAGCAAAAGAGGCAGGACTGAGCTCAAACTCCCCAAAAGCACACCGGGATAGCGAACTGGTGAGACTACAGGCTGGCTGCTCCTCTGCCAAGCACAGGGAAGTAGAGCGACCCTTAAAACGATCTCCTTGTAACATGCCAGCACCATCCAACACAAGCTGAGCTCTCACCTGCCTGCTATGCTCACACACATCTCACCCACTCAAGGGTGTGGACTTGCTCTTGGTGTGACCCCTAGAGACCATGACCACATAGACATCAGGAAAGTTTCTTCCTCAACTGTTCTACAACCCACAGAAGGGGTCAGGAGCCAGTCAAGTGCCTCCTGCTAAAATCCACATCTCATGCACCTTTGGTGTAGATGTGATACGGATTGTTTTTCAGTGTGGTTTAGATACGGCCTGGAAGTAGGGATTGTGGCTCGCAGAACTGTAAGGTCTTCACTGTTCTGCATGAGGGGGGAAAGCAAGTGTCAGGAGTGTTTTAATAAACTACAACAGTGAACAAGCTTGTTGGCAGATTCTAGCAGCAAGAACATTATGCAAACAGTTAAAGTTACCCATAAAGCAACAACTTTGGTGGTAACTGGGAAAAAAAAAAATTCAATTCAGGATAATATAATACACGAACACAATATCTTGAGAAACAACTTTAAAGATAATTACAGCAGGGACTGCTTTCGGGGATACCATCAATTAAGTGTTTTACTGGTAACCCTGAAAAAGGACTATGAGCAAATCTGTCCATTTTTACTCAAGATGTGGTGTAACCAGCAGAAATGAAAAGTCAGGCCCTGCTCACAGCAGATTCCCAGCAAAATCATTACTTGCCTCCCTTCTGCCTTTAAAAACACCTTGCTGAGAGGTGAGGAAGAATCAGCCTCTTTATGATTTTGTTAAGAGGATACTGGGGTTTTGCCTTGTTGCTGCTGGGGTAGTTGGCGGGAGGAGAATTGTATTTTTTCAGATCAATGGGATTTTCAATGTACAGCTCTTACCTGTCCTGAAAACATCTGACCACAGAATTAATGAAATTATGGTATTTTAAGAAGTCATAAGAGTGCAGAGAAGTAGAGAGAAGAAAAACATAAAACCTCTGCCAAATCACTTTCAAATTTGATGTCCTAAAGTGGGTTCCTAAGCCACAATCAGGAGTCAAAGTACATTTAGCCAAACCAAGGGGGCTGACGCCTTCATACAAACAGGCTTCACTTCCCCCTTATCCCCTCATCCCAGTGGGGTTTGCAGGGGAGTAGGTAACTGTACAAAGCCATTTAGAGAATCTCACCCTAAATATTGAGGGACCCCTGTAAGCCCTCTGGAATTCTGTCCACTGCTTTTACCAACAACTGATTCCAGTGACTAATTAAGATTCTGGAAAATTGATGCCACTATTCAGGATTTGACACCTTCCCCCTTTTAGCCTCTAAGCAAGTCTGAAGAACATACGCGCTAAGGATTACATACTGCAGACGCTAGGCCAAATGTACCATTGTAAATCATTCCCCCTGACTTCAAGGGAATAATCTCATCTCAGGGACAGATCTGATCCAGTCCTCTTAACTGCAGGAATTTCTAATGTTAATAGGGCACATACTGTCGGTTCTGCAGGTATTTTTCATTCCAAAAGACAAAAAGCACTTACCACACTATGCAGACACCAGCATACAGATTAGCCACATGCACTGCATTCGCGGAGAGTTACATTTGCTATGGCAATTATGGGCAAGTTATATTTAAATGTGAATTAGTAACATCCACTGAAACTATGGCAAGACAGAAAAAGAAGCTAAATTAAAAGTGTTAAAATGCTAACGTTAATGATACATTTGTTTGGAATTTTCTAGAAAGTTATTCTTTAAAAAAAGAAGCCTGGAGACATACCTGGAGAGTTTCATTCACAGTTGGCGATACATCCTGTTCAGTGCCTACAGGAAGGGTCTGAGGAGTGTAAAGACCATTAACGAGCAGCTCATAGAATCGCATGCGGGTTTCACCTGCACAGACCACAATGGCAGAGTTGATTAAACAGAAATAACACAGCCAATGTAAAAATACATATTCTTGACACCTGCATGACTCTGCTACCACTCCCAGCCCGCTGCGTCTGTGCGACAGAGGAGCAGGTACCACATCTGAGACTCGCAGGGATCATTTCTAAATAATCTGCTGGGCAAGTGAGGTCAGACACTCCCTTCTCCAGCCAAGACAAGGAGGTTTCCTAAATCCTTTTTCCTCTTCTCAGTCTGCTTGGCAGCTCTGCTCTTTACCAGGCTTTCTGGAGAGCAGCAGTTTCCCTCCTCTCCAAAGTGCCAAGCAAATAGCTTGCAGTTTTGAGAAGTGAAACTCTTACCCAAGGGACAAGCCTCTGCCAACACCAAGAGCCACTTCAGAAAGCTCTCCCAACACACACCTTGCTAGTAGAAACTGGCTGTTACTAATGCAAACATGATGCATGGGAATGCAGAGGAAAAAAACCGTTAACAGTGCTTTTCCAAAAAGATACTGATAAATCCTTTTTTTTCCCTCTAGTTTAAGGTGTGCTCAGTGGCATCCTTCAAAGAATAAAAGCCAGAGAAGCAAACCGTCCCACATATTGTTACTGAGGCTTAGCCTTATTATTCCTAAATTCTACAAAGACCCAGTTTCTTAATATTGGATTTTTTCATTACTACAAAAACCCAATCCTACTTATTTTGCAGTTTGTAAGAAATCTGTCATCAACTTCAAAGGCAACAGAATCAGACCCTGAAACTGTCTGAATTTTGCCCTGAAAGATAAAGAATACACAGAAAAATGGACAGACCCAGCATCTGAGCCCAGAAAATTAATTCAGGCAAGATCTCCCCCAAAACAGGACTACTTTCATGAAGAAGTCCCACAGGATCAAACCCCAAACTCCCTGTGAATCATTCCATGCAATTTGAAAGCAAAGCACACCTTTGCACAATTCTGCATGCTGAAAAAGAGTTGTTTATCTTGAGTAAATGCTACAGATGAGGTTATTTGGTTATTAAATCTCATTTCACAAAGTCTTGAGCTACATCCTCAACTACGTAAACTGTTTTAGTTCAACTGAAGTCATGACAAAACAGATCTCTTCAAGACAAGAGCTTGAAGAGATGCTTCAAATATGAAGCTTGAATATGCTTCAAATATTAACACACACTGTCCCCCTCCTAAGACTACCATGTCATGGATATAGAAGTGTTAGGCTTTAAGACTTGTTTTCAAATAAATACAAAGTATTTGTTAGAAAGTTTCATAGTTCTTCTTAGGTCTCCAACATAGTGCAGTCAAAGTTACAATTTCGTTTACAGAGGCTTATGAACATGAAACGATTCCTACTTATTTCTCTAAGGACAGGTAATTATTAAGTGTGTCTAATCTGTAGATGCATAAACTGAGGCTGAGAAGAAGTTGTTTTAAACTACCCTGTCTTAGATGAGGAAACTGATTTATTAGTTCCAGAATCTCAGGCCTGTGCTCTGGCCAGACAGATAAAATGACACTTTTGTTCCTAGTATTTTGCTACACTATGAAAATCAAGTTAACCAACCTTTCATTCTCTTGAAAAGCTGAATACTAGAAAGACACGTTGAAAACTACACATATATTTTTAAGAATGTCCTAACCTGCTAAGGCTATTTTAGGAATAACATTTTTACTTGATTCTGATAGGTTATAGCACACTGGCAGTCTTACTCTTTTAGAATGAAATTGTGGAAAAACAATACATTAGGAGCATACAGGTGGCAAACAAAACAAAAATGCAATTTGAAACTAAGACTTCTATGTTTTCTCCCAGGAAACAGAAGCATAAAACCTGCTCATTTCCTTGATGTGCAGCTAACTTTCTTGAACAGCTGCCTGTTCAAGACTTGCAGAGTAGTTTATAAATGGAAAACAAGGAGGAACGTAGTACAATCAGCTTGTTTAAAATGCCCCTCATTAAAATGCCCACCACTTACGAGCCTGCTTTAACTTACATTATTAAATCTACAAATGGTTAGTTTGTTCTTGAATGTAATTTTTACTTTCACATTTCAAAGCAGGGGAAGGAGCCTGTCTGTAGAAATTAACGAAACTGGAATTTCATAGTACACATATGTAAGGTCAAGCTTAGCTCACAATAGAAAATATTATGCTACTACTGTGATTTCTCTTCTAAGGGTGATCAGCAATGTCAATAAACCTTCTACTATACTCTCTTACCACACGTGGCATACCAACTGCTATACAGGTTGTGGACTAAATTGTTGAAACCTTTTAATACAGAACCAAAATACCAGCGTTTTGAAGCAAATGGTGTTAACAATGTCCTCTTCCCAAGAAAGAGTGCAGTAAGTCAGTTTTAGACTAGAAATGCCATGTTTGGAATGAAGAAGTACAAGAAACAATTGATCTACACCTCCTCAGCTTTAGACATTTTCTAAAATTTGGTCACATTTTAGCAAAGCCCTTCACTAACACTCTTGGAGGAAAGAGAAGAGACAGAGCAGTGAAATGCAATGCTTTCATAGTGCCACAAACTTTATTGGGCTCCCCAGGGCTGGGCTCTGGGGCTGAGAGTCGGTTACCTCCAGGACTGGGAGCTCCTGTCGCTTTAAGAGACAGTCTCACACTTACACACTCGCGCACACACACCGGTAAGTGCTGCGTGTGCACTCTTTTGCTGCCAGCCTCGAGTTTGCTGCTAAGTATCAATGAAATGCCAGGCACGCAGAGGACAGCACCCAGCCCTGCTGCCACCACCAGAACCGGGAGGTTTGGGTCCCAGGAACCCCAAGGTTTGCCCCAAAATCCCAAGTTTACAAAATCCACGGGATCCGGCAGCCCCGGGAGGTGGCCGCGCAGGGCCAGCCTGGGACACAGAGATGGGGGACATGGGAGGCCTCCGAGGACAGAGAGCAGAGGACCAGAGAGCAGGGGACGGGGCAGGGTACAGGCAGGGGACGGGCAGGATGGCAGCATTTTGCAAATTACAGGGCTGTCTCCTAGCAACAGACAACACATTTGGCTCCACGTGACTTGCAAAGGCCCCAGAAACCAGACCCGCTCGCAGGGGGACAGGAGCACTCCCTTCATATTTTTAATCGCCGGGCCCTTGCAGTCTGCAACAGCCTCTGGTTTTAGGAGAGGGTCGGGCAGGGGCACCGCAAACCACGGACGCCTGAGGCTGAAATGTGCCCCCTCACCTTTCGTATCCAGCTCCACGTGGATGATGTTGCCCATGACGGAGGTGTTGTGAAGGTGCTGGACGGCTTCCCGGGCACCCTTGACAGTGGCAAAGATCACTTTGGCGATGCCCAGGTGCTTCTTGTTCTTGGGGTTGTAGAGAATCTCCACCTCTTCCACTTCACCGTATTTCTTGCACATGTCGGTCAAAAAGTTTTCGCGGATGTTGTCGTTCAGCTTGGCAAAGGTGACCTGCTTGGGAGGCACTGGCCCCACGTAAAATTCATCAATCTGGAAACGGGCACAAGGCGGGGGGACGATAAAAATTATCATCATCGTTAACGAGCGTGGGGGCGGGCATAAGGATGGCACGGGAGGGAAAGGGTTAAAGTATCCTGCAAACTTTGGGGAAAGAAAACTGCCTCCAAGGCTCTGGGGTGAACCCCGGAGCTGAGCAGAGCCTCTGCCGCTGCAGCCATTCATTGAAACCAGCTCCTTTCTGGGCTACAAATATATATTTTGAGCAGTACTGTTAGCAGAGAGAGACCCCCTCCGCTGCCTCCCACCCAAGAAGTCCCCAAGACACAGCTCCAAAACCTTCAAGTGATCTCGTTAGACAGATGCATTGATTCATCTTATCTTTATAGAAGAGGATTATTGTTAAACAGTTTGCCAAATAATAATGTTAATAGGAATATGGCTGTCATTTAAACGGTCCATTAAACTATTTGGAACTGAAGCTTCACTCCCGGATAAACAAGAACACAGAGCTAAACCCAAAAGTCGGGGGCGGTACCTTGAATTTGGGGACAGACAGCTCCAACTCCTTAGTTTTGGTCCATATTCGCCCTATTCTGGGATCCCTGACACAATCCACAGGAGCGATTCCCGAGTTCTGGGAGGAGGAGAAAAAGCACAAAAACAGCAATAACAGGGCTCGAAATTTAAGACACAAATAAAAGAAAAAATAAACCCCAAGGAAGCACGGGCTGTCTCAAGGGAAGGGGAAAGCGCACACACACACACATACACACACGTGTCAAATTGCAATACTGCTGGGAAATGCACACAGATTGGAAACAGAAATAAAGCCGCAGGTTTGGGCTCCTTCTCGGGCTCCTGACAGTTGAATACATAGTGTCAGGTGGCAGTAACTTCGGTGGCTGTGTGACCCCCCCAGGCCCCCCTCCCACACACATGTGCTACGGCGGGGATTACCACGACCCGGAGAGACCCCCAGCCCCCAAAACGCCGGTAAGACGGAGGCGGGGGGGGGGGGCCACAACACAATGGGGGAAACCCACGACACCCCCCCCCCCCACTCACCGGCATGCTGAAATGTTGCCCATCGTAACGGTAGAGTTTGTGCTGTCCTTTTTTCAGAGCCGGGTCAATAATCAACTTGTAACTTCTCCAATGGTGATTTCTTTTCTCGACAGAAGTGCCGGCTTGCGTGCTGTTCTCCATTCCGTTGATCCAACCTGGACCGGGGGAGGGGGGGGGGGAAGAGGAAGGGGGAAGGCAAAAAGAAAGAAAAAACCACACGGAAAACCATAAAGTTAAAGAAAATATTCAACAAAGACCCCTTCTTTTTTTTTCTTCTTTTTTTTTTTTTTTTTTTTTCAAACGAGCCGCCCGCTCTACACACCCAGGCAGGGAGGAAATTCACCGCCAAACGAGCCCTAAAATGGGGGAATTGCCAGCCGGGTCCCCCCCTCCACCCCAGCCAGACAAGAGGCAGAGAGGGAGGAGGAGGAGAGGAGGAGGAAAGGAGAAGAAGGGAGAGGGAAAAAAAAAAAAAAAAAAAAAAAAGACCCAATCTCACTTGAACTCTGCTTTTTGCCATGATCTTCAGGGTGCTTGGCTTTTTCCCCCGCCTTGATCTCTCGGAAAGACATCGCGCTCGGCGGCCGATCGTCTCCGGGCGGCGAAAGGCGAGCTCCCGTCTCACATGGGGCCGGTTACCGGCGCGGGCTGGCCGCCAGGCTCCTGCCTCCCGTTTTCGCGAGCCACCACATATTGTGTGTGCTCGCTGCTGGCGGCGGCGGCCTCCCACAATACACCGCTGCGAGCGCCGCGAACGCCTAACCGCCCTCCGCCGCCTGCACATTCACGGCGGCCGCGCCGCGCAGCCCCCGGCCCGCGGCCGCCCGCCGCCGCCCCGCCGCCGCCGAGCGCCGCCGCATGGGCCGACGACGGGCTGGGTTTATTTTTTTTTCCTCCCCGCCCCGGGGTTACCGGCGTGCGGGGGGGCGAGTGGAATCTGCCCGCTGCATTTACCTTAGCGCAAACTGTTTCTAAACAAGATGGACCTATAGGTGGGACAAGTTGGGTTTTTTTTTTTTTTTTTTTTTTTTTTTTTTAGGGGAAGACTTCGGTGAGCCCGGACCGGGCAGCGGCGGGCGGAGCACGGAGCCCGCCGCCCTACTGCGGGGGGGGGGGGGTGTAGTGGTGGTGGGGGGAGCGCTGCCACCGTTCGGCGACACACGACCGGAGAAGGGAGGGGGTAAAGATTGGTGGGGGGGGGAGAGGCAGTTTTGCTTATTAAAGGTCCGGAGCCGGCGGCAGCCAATCAGCGGGGAGCTTCCATTTTGTTTTAGGTATTAAAGGCCGGTCGGCGCGGTCCCCCCGCCGCTCGGCGGGGCGCGGAGTCGGGCGGAGCGCGGCGGGCGCATGGCGCGGCTGCGCTGGGTGCGCGGGGCCGCGGCGGCTCCGGCGGCTCGGCCGCGGTCGGGCAATTGGCTGGTTAAAGGCAGCGGGGCGGCCGCAGCCAATGGGCGAGCGGGTTCCATGGGGCTTGAGTTATTAGACGGCGGTGTAAAAACATCCTTCAGCAGACAGCAAAGGAGAGGCCGAGAGACCAGGCAGCCATTTTTCTGCAGTGGAAGCGAAATGGCCAACTGGGGCTTTTCCTTTGTTTCCAAAAAGGGGGATCCGCCATGTGAAGCCGCACCGGCCGCTTGCGGGGGGAGCGCTCGGGGTGGTGGGTTATGTCTGGCACCAGGCTAGAGGACTCACTGAAGAAGGAAGACTTAAAAAAAACCCAAAAAACCAAACAAAAAAACTAAACAAAAAAAAATGCGGATTTTTTTTTTTTCCCTTATGATTCGGGATCCATCTTTGTCTTGTGTAACTAGGTCATGGCACACCCTATGTCAGCAGTTAACAGTTTCGAATGCCAAAAACCAAGTAAATACGTTATTTTTTTTAATATTTTTTTGTTGTTTTGGGGGTTTTTAAGCTTTCTAGGACTCTCTGATTGAACAATAATTTAGAGAGTATTTCCTGTACTAAACACTTTGATTCCTGGCCATTTTTATTAACTCCTTTGGTGCTTACAAGGTAACGTTTTAAATATAGGCATAGGAATAGTGAACTCTGGCAAAAAAAGGCAACTTTACTATGATAAGCTTTTTTCCTTTCTTTCCTCTTGTGTTGTAAGTACCCAATCCATTCTGTCCTTGCTAAGTGTAGTTTTCATGTTAATGTTACTGAAGTGGTCCTTATTGCTAAGCCTTCATGTGCATGTCTTATGTTTTTGTCTGTTTATCTAAACCAATTTATGCTTTTTTTTTGGAACTATTTTACTTACATAGCATAACGATCTAGCTAAGAGATGCTTACAAGTTGTTTACCACCAGTAAATGTTAACCAGGTGTTTTCACACTTAAAACGCGCAGCCTTAAAAACTATCCAGGAGGACATCTTTAGTGTCTGCGTGCTCCGTGGAAAAACACTGAACGTCCTTTTTATGTACAGAGTAAATCTGCCACAGGAAGGTAGATTTAAGCCTCGAGTAGGAGTCCTCGCTGCGTACGGTCAACATAACTGGACAACTTTTTTTCTATAGTTTCCCCCCACCCTTTTTCTTTTCTTTTTTTTTTTTCTTTTTGATGCTAGACCACTGCCATACAAAGATGCGTAACTATCTTAACAAGATCCGCTTTGACTTGCAAACTTACGAGAGAAGTGGTGATAGAGATCATATATATATTTATAGCCGTTATTAAAAAAAACCAAAAAAAAAAAAACCAACAAAAAAAAACAACCAAAAAGCGTAACAACTTCACCTTCCGAGCTGCATTCAACTATGGTGCGCGGGTAAGTAAAACCCTTTTGCCCTTGCAGAGAAACCTATAGACCAAGGCCTGTGTGGCTCAACGTTATTGTCCTGGGCGGAAAGATCCTAATGGTCGTCTTTAGGAGCGGTGGCGATCTCCTTCTCCTCAGATACATCTAACAGCGGCTCTGAAACGTCTATTTTTTTAATTTTTTTTTTTTTTTTTCAGGGAGGGATTTCTTTTTTTTTTTTCTCTGCACAAAGCGCTTGATCGTCCGCAGCCCCTGTTGGTGTGGTTTGGTGTAGGGCTTTTTTTTTTTTTTTTCTGCGGAGAGACGCCGTGAATCCATGGCAGGCGTTACGTGGCTGTTAAATTGAACGCACAAAAAGATAAAAAAAAATCTGCCTGCGAACAGTAAGATGTTACTGAGTTTAGTTTTAAAAAAGACGAAAAAGGCGGTGATGGTGGTGGTAGGGATCCCTTACATGTTTTATCCGTCTAATTACAGAAGCTCGACCGAAAAAAAAAACAGGCAACAAAATGGGGGTGGGGGGTGTTTTTCAAGACGGTGAGTCTTAATGGCGGATGTCTCACTAAAAAGCACTGTAAAATCCTTCATACCGAGAGGCAGTGACTTGGAGAGAGGGGGGAAAAAGGAGGTCTGGAAGTAAATCCAAAATGAGGGAGTTTCCTTCCACGTGAGGGACCCTTTGCAGCCTGAGTTTTACAGTTGGAGAGCCGTGACGCAGTTGATATTCACAGCAGTTGTGCTTTAGTGCAGCCACCCAGCCCACGAAATGGCCTCCCCGCCGAAGTCTGGTGGTTTTATTATGTGAAAGCCTGCCGAAGCACCGTGTCCCGGGCGCCGGGAGGGGCGGCTGGCGGCGGGCAAGGCGCTCCCGGTCGCGCTCCGTGTTGTGTGAGGGTAGCCGCCATCATGGCTTCTCCTTCGGCGCCGCGTTCTCCTCAGGGCTGGGGCGGCGGCGAGGCGGGCTCTCCCCCACTGCCTGGCGGCGCTTCGCGTCCCGATCACTGAAGGGAAATGGCCTCTTTTTTTTGTCTTTTCCCCCCCCACCCCCTTTCTCTCCCCTTTCCCGCCCCCCCCTCCCCCCCCCCGCTTTGTGAGGGGTTGTGGAAGGCGAAGCCGAGGAGGGAGCGGGGCGCCTGGCGGCTTTTTCTCCTCACGGCTGCCGCGCACAAGATGGCCGCGCCGCGGAGAGCTCTGCAGCAGCGGGAGACAGCGCTGCGGGCGGCGGGGCTGGCGGCACTCCAGCCCGGCCGGGGCGGGGGGGAGGGAGGGAGGGAGGGAGAGAGCCCGGCCGGGCGGGGAGGACAAAGGCAGCTTCGCATAATGGAGGCGAAGCCCTGGGTGCCTATAAATAACGCCGCCCGCCCCTCGCCTTTCCTCCCTTCCCCCCTCCCCCCCCACTTTTATATAATTACCAAAAGATGAAAGTATGCAGAGGGTAAAAAAAAATTAAGAGGAACAAACAACATCCCCCCCCAACCCTAAAAAAAAAAACTACCCAGGCGTTTGTGGGGGATGGAGGGGGAAGCCAGGCAAATGAGCAGGCAGGAGGAGCAGGGCGGCGTCGCCAGCCTCCCCGCCGGCACCGCGCCGGGGGGAGCGCGGCCGCCGCTCGTCACATGGCTCTTTGTTGTTTTCCTTCTCCTGCCCCTCCTGGGCTTTCCCCCCCCCTCCGCCATCGCCCGGCCGCTCCGCCGGGGCAGCCGCTGCCCTGCCTCCTCCCGCCCGGCCTGTACCGCCCGGCTCCCCGGGCCCGCAGCCGGGGCTGGGCTGGCGCCGAGCCGGCTGCCGTGCTGCAGTGCGAGCCGCCATGGCCGTCTGAGGTGTTACATGTGCTTTTTTTTTTTTCTTCCTCCTTCTTTTTGCCTTTTTTTTTTTTTTTTTTTTTTCTTCCCGAGCAGATTTTTCTGCAGCTCAGCTCGCTTTGGGTGGAGGCGTGGGGGTTATTTCGGAGCTTCACAAGCCTTTGTGCTCTGCGGGGAGTTACACCTTGTGCTCCACTGCAGACCCAGGTTAGGTGGGCTAGGGAAAGCCTGGCTTGAGCAACCACTTCAGAGGGCAGGACAGGGAGGAAAAAGCAAACACTGGTAGAGAGGTGGCCTCCCTGGTAAGGCTAGAGCAGGACCGTCCTGCGGACCCTGTGGGAGGGAGAAGGTAAGTGGCTGCTCGGCAGAGGCTGCCTTGCGGGAGCGGCATGTGCCGGGCAGGGTGCGCCCTGCCCGCCAGTTCCTGCGGCTCAGGACCAGCCGCTCCGTGGGTCTGTAAAACCTGTGCTGTGGTATGTGCCGAGGCTCAGGGGTGTTTTCCTGCGAGGGAGCAGGGTGCTGCCGCGAAGGAGGCACCGCAGCCTGCGCCTTTCGCAACGACGCGAGGGCTTAGGCTCCATCTCTTCGTTTCTTGTTTCCCTTCCCCCCCCCCTTCCTTCCTCGGTCTTCACCGGGTCAGGCTCTGTCGAGAACAAGCGACAAACCGTCCGCACAAAAACATAACACGTTTCCATGGAGGAGGGAGGAAAAAAAAAAAAAACCAAAACCAACCATGTCTCCGCACTGCCAGGCTGGCTTTAAAACGCTACCTCTGGGCTCTGTGCCCCCCTCTCGGGGTGAAGCTCTTGGAGCCAGACCCTCTGCTCCATCCCTGCGAGACGCGTCCTCTCCGGCCAGACCATCCCGAAACGCCTGGCCCTTACCCGTGCCAGCACTGCAACAGCCACCCTGCTCTACAGTTGCTTTAAATAATAACCTGCTAGTAAACGTGGAAGAAACGGTGACGTTGTTCTTAGCTAACCACCATTAAAGTGCTCCTCTGCTGTTTCTCAATAGAGGTGAAAAGCATTTTAGCTTCCTGGAAATGGCCGAAAGAGGCGACGTGTAGATCAAAGTACGGTATGGATCTGTTCTTGGTTTTGCAGGGGTTTTTTGAACTGTAATGAAAACGTTTCTGCAGCTTGCATCATAATGAGTTAAGTCAGCACGTAAAGCGATTTAAAAAAAGAGCAGATTTAGGCACCATTGGCTGTTAACTTTCCTGGGCTTTAAAATTTATGTTTAAATAGATATTTGGATATTAGTAATATCTGCATTTAAACCTTAACGTTGCTCTGTTTAATCCTGGAGCAAACTAGCTCTGCCTAGCACAGGCTTTGAAGCGATTCAGCCAGACCATAATACTGTGGGAGCTTAGACAGCTTTGTCCGTACTTGCACCTCTCTGCGCATTTTTCCAGGACGACGATCTTTGTCTGCAATTAATCATTGTTCAGGACGGCCATTCCCGATGGTAGAATCCATGGGCTGCTCCAGCTGGGAGAGGTCCTAAAGCGTGTGCCTGGCGCCGTGTACGTGCAGACCAGGGCCAGAAATTGCTGGGGCAGCAGGCGTTGTACAGCGAGCCCGCCGTGCCGACCCAGTGAATTGTGTGGGTCCTCAGCACTTCTGGAAAGTGTTTTTGTAAGTCTGAGATGAAAATTTCTTTCCTTTTTTTTTTTTTTTTTTGAGTTTCTAAATGACTGTAATGTTCAATGTAGTTTAAAAGTCACCGAGGCAGTTGAGACCGGTTGCACTCCCAGAGTGGGTGGTTTCATGGCTGAACCTCGAATCTGAAAAGCTAAATGTTCTGGTACAGTGTGTTTAAATCCCAGAAAGGTCAAACCAGACTTTCATACTTGAGTAAGATTGACCCTGCTTTACTGCGTGAGACTCTTTAGAGAAAGAAAGAGATCTTTCAGGGGAAAGGGAAGAAAAAAAAAAGATATTTTTTTTTCTCTCTGAACAGCTTGTGGTGACTCTACGCACATTCTTGAAGCAAAGGGGTTTGTTCTTGCCCACAGCGTCCCTCCCCTGCATTGTTGAGTGGAAAACTCTTATGCTAATTATTTCACTGTCTGTTATCAATAAGAAGTGATTTAATTTCTTTGGCAAAGTGTTGCAACAAGAGCAAATTAGATTGAGAGGCAAAGTGAAATAAAAAATATGCAGCTGTTCTGCCAAACAATGATCGTGACTGTTTACAACATTTTGTTTTAGACTGGCTTGTACACAGAATCCTTTATACGGAAGGTTGTCATGTTACAATCCACTGCTTGTGCAAATGAACTAGATTAATAGATTATAAAGGACAAAAGAGACCTAGGTTCATCTGCTTGGACTTCCTGCATTATGTGGGTCATAAGATTTTTGTGAATTCATTGCTTTTTCTCATTTGAAAGAATTTAACTACAGCATATCTGCATCTGAGGAAAACATCAGATTTTCATTTTAAAACGGGCTGTGAGAAAGAGAAGAGCTAGTAAATTGTTTCCATCAAAAGCTACCTGACAGACTAGAAATCAAAATACCTTTTTAAACTTGTCTAGTTTCTGCTTTCAGTTTCTGGATGTTGCTGTGTCTGCTTGACGGAGAAATGCCCCATTAGCAGATTTCTGTCCCCGCATAGCTGTGTACAGGCTGATCAACTGAGCATTTAACGCTCTGGTTGCAGACTTGCAGAGCTCCCCCTTGGGTCTATCTTTACTAATCCTGTAATCGCTCCTGTTGCGGTTCCCTGTGAACACTCCAGTTTTTCACTGTTTAGATCTGGGCAGAAGGGGACAGAGCGATCAGCGGTGATCATACCCGCGCCAGCAGCCCTCCTGGCAGCGATGTCTCTGTTAGCCATCCAGGGATTACACCAGCCCACCTGCAGCTGGTTTCCCAGCACAGCTCCTAAGATCTGCTCCTTCTTGGGATGGCATCCCCGTCCTTCATTCTGCATGTATGGCTGTACACTTGGCCCTCTTGAGAAGGATAAGTCCTTAGACAGTTTTGTTGCTTGCAATGGCCTTTTTATTTTTTTAATAGCCCCTCCTGCTACTGTTGGGTGTCACCTACAGACTTGATTGGTAATGATTTTATATTTTCTTCCAGATAAACAACTGCTTTTGTCTCCACTGTAGGAGTTTCCTGGTTCCGGGTGTGTGTACACTTCAGCCGTGTCAGTATTGTGTCCGGAGGAGGTCTGGATGTACTCCGTCCTTTTGCCACACCCCAGTTTCATGGGAAGAAAGCCCAGTTTAGGAGCTGGAAGGGAGCCAGGAGGCACATTGCAGCGTTTTCCTGCCCTGGTGTCTATAACATAGCCGTTAAATAATGTAGGGCCCAAAAGAGGTAGTTGCAGGATCCACAAAAGAAAGATGACACGTCCAGGCCACAGTGGTTACAACTGCATTTTGAGACCTTCCTGTTAGATGGATTCTCATCCATTTGATTGTGCCTTCTTGCTCTTACATTCTTCTACTTGTAATCA